>NC_054372.1:68711172-69032839 GCF_017654675.1 Xenopus laevis | reverse complement strand
GGGGCCTTTGTCAACTGTATGTGACGTATCATTTCTGGAGCCACAAAAGCAGTATAACATCCTAATTAGAGATGTCGCGAACTGTTCGCCGGCGAACTTGTTCGCGCGAACATCGGGTGTTCGCGCTCGCCGGAAGTTCGCGAACGTCGCGCGACGTTCGCCATTTTGGGTTCGCCATTGTTGGCGCTTTTTTTTGCCCTCTCACCCCAGACCAGCAGGTACATGGCAGCCAATCAGGAAGCTCTCCCCTGGACCACTCCCCTTCCCTATAAAAACCGAAGCCCTGCAGCGTTTTTTCACTCTGCCTGTGTGTGCTGAAGAGATAGTGTAGGGAGAGAGCTGCTGCCTGTTAGTGATTTCAGGGACAGTTGAAAGTTTGCTGGCTAGTAATCGTTTTGATACTGCTCTGTTATTGGAGGGACAGAAGTCTGCAGGGGTTTGAGGGACATTTTAGCTTAGGTAGCTTTGCTGGCTAGTAATCTACCTTCTACTGCAGTGCTCTGTATGTAGCTGCAGTGGGCAGCTGTCCTGCTTCTGATCTCATCTGCTGACTGCTGCAATAACAGTAGTCCTTGTAAGGACTGCTTTTATTTATTTTTTTGTTGTTTTACTACTACTACTACTACTACTACTATAAGAGCCCAGTGCTATTAGTCTAGCAGTGTTGGGGAGTGGGACTGGTGTGCTAATCTGCTGCTCCTAGTAGTTCAGCAGCACCAACTTTAATTTTTTTTTTTTAATATTCATTTTTTTTTTATTTTACTTTTTTTTATTTTACTACCGCTGTAGTAGTGTATAAGTTGACCTTTTAGGCATTATTTGCCCTGTAGGCATTATTTGCACACTGTTTTCTTCAACCCGCCATCGAGCTGTGTGACCTTGTTCCCATTCTGTCTAAATATCCATAATATTACCGTCTCCAGAAAAAACACCGGAGTCACTTTTTTCAAGCAGCATTCATATATTTTACGTAATCCGTATCCACCGCTGTAGTAGTGTATACGTTGGCCTTGTAGGCATTATTTGCACACTGTTTTCTTCAACCCGCCATCGAGCTGTGTGACCTTGTTCCCATTCTGTCTAAATATCCATAATATTACCGTCTCCAGAAAAAACACCGGAGTCACTTTTTTCAAGCAGCCATAATATATTTTACGTAATCCGTATCCACCGCTGTAGTAGTGTATACGTTGGCCTTGTAGGCATTATTTGCACACTGTTTTCTTCAACCCGCCATCGAGCTGTGTGACCTTGTTCCCATTCTGTCTAAATATCCATAATATTACCGTCTCCAGAAAAAACACCGGAGTCACTTTTTTCAAGCAGCCATATTATATTTTACGTAATGGCGAAAAATGACTATTTTCAGCATTTATATGGCATATTTTTTCTGGCAACTGTGCTTCAGTGGCTGCGTCCAAAAAAACTGGGCAAACAATGCCTACAAGGTCAACGTATGGCAGTTGTTTAAAGAGAACAGTAGATTACTAGCCAGCAAAGCTACCTAAGCTAAAATGTCCCTCAAATCCCTGCAGACTTCTGTCCCTCCAATACAGAGCAGTATCAAGCAGATTACTAGCCAGCAAACTTACTATCATCTGTCCCTGAAATCACTAACAGCTCTCCCCCTACACTATCTCTTCCAAGCACACACAGGCAGATTTTTCAGATACATTTTTGCCCTTGATCCCCCTCTGGCATGCCACTGTCCAGGTCGTTGCACCCTTTAAACAACTTTAAAATCATTTTTCTGGCCAGAAATGTCTTTTCTAGATGTTAAAGTTCGCCTTCCCATTGAAGTCTATGGGGTTCGCGAACCGTTCGCGAACCGCTCGCATTTTTGCGCAAGTTCGCGAATATGTTCGCGAACTTTTTTTCCGACGTTCGCTACATCCCTAATCCTAATCAGCTGCTATTCTCTGGTACAACTGTCATGGGCCATTATTTTAATGAAACAAATGTATCAGCTAATTAAATGTTGAGAGGTTCATTCAAGTCTGCAAGATACCTATAAAAGATTTTGCTATTTGTATTATTTTGGATTTTGGATTTTTCCAGAACTTGCTTACTCTTCCTGGGTCTGGCACCATGCTGCACTACACATACAGTGCTCATGATGCCAAATACATTTGTAAAGGGCAAAATTGAGCATGCATTGTCACTATTAAGATAATTGCATACCTCCTGACATTTTGAAAATAGAAAGAAGGACAAAAAGATTTGCCGCGCAAATACCTGCATACCTGTTTTATGGCCACACCCCTAATTACCTTGTCCATTTTACAAAATTTGCCAATTTATGGAAAGTTTGAGCACATTTTTTTGGTAATGAAAGTGAATTGCTTTAAGCTGCAAGTCTCCACAAGATACCTGCTTTTCATAAACGATTGTTTCTTTTGCTTATCTTACTTACAAATTTATCGAAGTTCACCTGCCACATATTCTGGGCTCTCTGCCAAAACTTTTTCTTTAAATAAGTTTTAGAAACTTTGTATATTTTTCTGGCTGTTCAGAGCAGGAGATCAAAGAGAAGATCAGGACATTTCAGTAACAATCCGGGACTGCGGGTTGAGTGGTCAAAATCGAGACTGTCCGGCGAAGTTGGGAGCTATGGATACTTGCATCATACATGCTCACTTGCATCATGTACAGAGAACCTACAGTATGCACCCACCCAGACTGCTCAGATAAAGTACACACAAGTGTACACATTGATGAAAGGGAACCCTGAAACTACCACCAGCCTAGACCTGTCAGTAACTCCATGGTTCAACTAGTGAAAGAAGATAGAGCACTAATACAATTATTAATACAATGGCTGTCGTTATGAACTTGCCAGTCTGATCTGATGAATCTGATGAATGTTCTTTAATTATGACGGCCCATGGGCACATGCCTATGAAGAGATTCGGACACCAGAAATTAAACCCTTTTTTTTACAACTATAATAACATCCCCCATGTTCCTGTATGAGAGGGCTGCCATATCAGTCGGTTAGCATTAAAAACTTGAAAAACAGGTTGAGAAGCAAGAGTCAGGTTTGAGAACTTTAAGTAACAAATACAAAAGCTGACCTATCAGCAAAAAAAGATCAACATGATCTATAGGCAACTATTTATTATGCTGTAATAATAATAAATATAAATAATACTGCTTGGCAAAATTTTACGTAGCTTTAAAAGGAGGGGTTATTAAGAATATTATGAATGCACTACTATGCATGCAAAGAAGGGCATTCATACACAATTTGCTGTTCAGGCATGCTGTTTCTACTTCACTTGTACTGCATACAAAATGTATTTCATACCCGTAAAGTTCTAAGTTTACAGTACCCAATAAAGTCATTTCCTTGCAGCTGCTTTACAAATGACTGAAACTATAAAATGGAAAACATTTGTGCAATAGTTTAGAATTCTCAGAATGTCTTCATACAGTAATAATGCAAGAGGAAGTATTTAGGTGTTATTATTTGCTTTCTATACAATATATGTAAATATTATGTTTACATAATTTACACAGAAAATTACATCACTTTTTTAAAAAAAAACATTCAATTTATTCAATATATACAGTGTATCTTCAATTTTCCTAATAAATTTGTGACAAATATGTTTATGGGTGCTGTTATTACTACATGGTCTAGAGCAGTGATCCCCAACCAGTTGCTCATGAGTAACGTGTTGCTCTCCAACCACTTAGCTGCTGCTCAAGTGGCCTCCAAGCAGGTGCTTATTTTTTAATTCTTTTTTTGAAGGACATGACGGATAATCAAGGATTATGAAGGCAGGACCGGAACTAGGGGTAGGTAGAATAGGCACGTGCCTAGGGCAAAAAGCTGGGGGCGCCAGGCACGTACCTTCTCTGCCGCCTACCCCTAGTCCGGTCCCCTCTCTCTCCGTCCATTCGTGCTTATGGCGAGTTAGTTTGCACAGTCACTTGAGCATCAATTTGTGCATGTGCGTGAGCAACAATCTGCGGGGAATGCGCGCAAGCAACACTCTGCATGCATGCACACTTCCAGCCGGCGCCACTACCTCCCAGGTTCTTACAGAAACATACATTGCAATGAGAAGACAGGACATCAAATCTGGCTAGAAAAAACATTTTTATTTAGCAGAATCCAACATGTTTTGTGAGGTGCTGCACACTGAATCATGGGTCCGTGAGCCAAATTTCAAGGTGAAATTTATACAGAAAATCAAGCATTTACAACACAAGATGTAAGTGGGAGACCCATCATTAACAGGAAAGACACACTAATACTGGTTAATTATGAGAAGAAAGAAACATATTATACCTAGCAATGAAAAAATATTTTTCTTTTTAGTGAATCTCCATCCACATTTTTGCAAGTTTTTTGCATAATGAAAAATAATATAATTATGCAAAATCCATTGTAATGTAATGGCTATTGAAAATTGGTTTATCCCTTTGTGTTCTCTGGTTCTGACCATTGAGAATATAGCAGAGCTCTGTTCACTTCTAGGTATCTCTGGCAGTTGGCTGTGGCTACATTGCTTGAAGAGTCAGTTTTGTAGGAGTGCAGAGAATATGAAAAGTCAGGTAACTTCTTTCAGTAGCAATTTAAAAATAACTTTAAACTTTTTTTTTATCCCTTTCTATTCTCTGGGTTGGATTCTTAAAACAATGAAGGCGAAGTCAATTCCCTGCAGGCATGCTTATTAGCTTATGTCAGAGCCAGTGGTGCAGAGAATATAAACAGACAGGCATTGCTTTCCAATGCAAATACATTTACTAATAACCTGAAAACAGCTAAAAAAATCTGTAAATCATGTATATTGGAAAGTTTCTGAAAATTACATTTTCTTTCATATGCAAACTGTTTTTGGGTGGAGGAACCCTTTAATAATAAAACAGTGGGCTCAAAATAAAACATTTTTACAATACAGGTAGGAATAACATGTACTTATTTCTGATGCTTTAATTCTCTTTATCTATTAAGTCAAACGTAAAAAGTATTTCATTATATTTTTATTGTAGGAAATTCCCTTAATACTTAGTTTCAGAACTTTTGCATATAAAAGAAGGTGGGAGGGGACACATAAACTCTCCTCAATGCCGTACCTAGTCATCAACCCACCTCTATTATACAAACTTTGTAACCCTAGCAGTGAGGCTACTTCACTTAAGAGCTTACTGTAACTAAATAACTTCCGCTGGTGGGTAGAAAGGACCAAAAATTAAATGAAAACTCTCCTCCCACAGCAGGGAATGTGTGTACGTCTACACTTAGATTTTGAGCCAAATAGTTGCTGGACTGGTTATATAAATGACTCAGTGCCTTAGAGGTCAAAAGCAGAGCTGAGGAGTTAAGATCAGCATTCCTTCCTAAGAGGGAAACCTGCCTGAACGCTGATCCCTATTACTCACTCTTTCAAGGCTGCATCTTTCCTCTCTCCAGGTGTTTCAACCATCCCAAGTTTCATAATCTCTTTTCAAGCACTAACAATCAGAACGCCAAGGGGTTGCTGCTGCCTGCACTAGCAGTTCTCCGTCCTATCCCACTGCCTGTCAGAATGGAATGTTTTAGGAATCTCTCTAGTCTTTTAGTTCTTCTAGGTGAGTATTTTACCATCAATGTTGCTTTAATGTAATATCACACCTATTCACTCATTGCTAGTTTAGTTCAATGGAACTCTTTTCATATTTTTATTTATTTTTTGCATAAAATTGTATCTAATACAATAATATATGTAATGTTATATTTGTGCTTTGGGTTAATGATAACATCAACTATAATTTTATAATAATAATCACATATGGTGATCCAGCCCTGGTTTTAGCGAGTCAGTTACTGATGTTAGATTTTTCAGGTATAATATGGTCTTGTGACACCAATTTTGATCCAGGTTTGGTAAGATAATGCTTATTGGCTAAGATCTATACAGTCTCTGAGTGAAAGAACATGGGTTGTACAAGTAGATGTTAAATATGTAAATATATGATCATTGCCATTATTGTATTCTGCCATAAATGGGTTACAACATTGTATATTCATTTAATACCGCCTATTACAAAAGCAATACCGCACTTTATTACCGTGGTTATTTCCCAGGAATATTCTTGTGTGACCCCAGGTTGTAAAATAAATATGACAAGGGAATGATTAAAAGACCTTTCTCTATAAATCTTCATCTGCTCCTGCTGAAGTTAATATAAAAATGAAAGAGTTGTAGCTGCTTCTTTCTTCTGGCCAGCTAGGTATATGTAGGTATCTTTGCTTCCAATTTAGCAAATGTTCTGGATTAGTATTCCAGAATTAGTAAATCTAGTTCTAGCTAGCTAGATAAATGATTGAGTCCCAGCATATTTCTCACTATTAAAAGTGATATTAACAAATATACCTTGCCTGCAAGGAGAGCAATGGAGAATGAAGACACAAAATAATACCTCTGTGCAGGGAAGTGGTATAATGAGGCTAAGAAATGAGAGATGAGAGGCACAAATGATACTGTGCCTTCTTTAGGTCATTTTCAGTTGTATTTCTCTTATTTTATTTTCTCTTGCATTTTATTTTTGGTGTATACCCACACCAAACTTTGTATTCCAATTCTCACATATAAAATTGCCCAATACGTCTTCATATAGAGCAACTTGTATTTGCAGAAGTTTGCCTTTAAAGGGATGAAATCATTCCTTTTGTATGATAAAAACGTCCTTATTAGTCTTTCTTAAAAACTACATGCAGCACAGAGGAGTGGGCCTTCATTATATAAAGGGTGATGCTTCCCCCCTTTACTCGAGCATATGATTAATTGTAAAAAACACAACCCATCCGGCTCATTTGAAATGCAGATGTGGATTTCTATAAATGCAAAAGAAAAGGAGTTATTTTCAGTTTTGCTGATTTCTATGTTGCATATTATCACAGGAGTGTCCTATTTATCTTGCATTCCATAGCACAATAAACCTGCAGACCTAAAGACCTTTGGCTTGGAACTTGCCTTCTATTACAGAAGTTTCATTGGAAGCTTATATCACACTTTTATTTGTGTTATAAATTGGCTGGCATCCAGTCAAGCTACTCCACTAAACGTATTCACATTTGTTTCTGCTGTATAATTATTGCTTGTGTATTTTATTTGTAAAGCAAATTTTCCTTTCAGATGACCTAAGCCAGTTTCTGTTTTCCTAAGTGAATTTTTAGGTACCATGCCAACAGATATATTTAACATTAATCTTATATCTTTAAGGTTTGAAGTTACATGTACTATTTGTTCCATTTTGTAGTACGGAGCATGCTACACTACTCCAGGTTAACTAGTGTTCAAATATCAGTGATTGCATCAGATGTACAAAGTGCACTGGAAACTAAATAACAGTAAAGAAAAAATAAATTCCATGATAGGGTAAAGGTGTGGCCTAGTGCATTATTAACTTGCTTCTTCATTTTTATCATCCAAGTTAGGAAGGAACTTTATTAATCATTAGCCGACATTATGTATTAGTTGGTCTGCAATGCAATTAAATATCATTTTGTAAGCTCTCCAAACTAATAAGCATTTGGTGAAATGCTGTACACAGAGAGAAAGAGTGGCTCAGAACTTATGTCATTGGATTCTGCCTTGAGGAGTTCTGAGTTACATTCCAGGTGATAAAATCTAACTCATAAAATTTGTGGCCCTGGGCAATTCACTTATCTTCCTGTCCCTTGGGCAACACATTTGTATGTAAGCCCTACAGGACACTCCTTTCTGAATAACTGTGTACTGTGCTACATCTTATTAGCAGGGTTTCAGAAAGATCACTATTAAAGTTAAGTTCACAAAAATTAGTGAAAATCGCCCGTTTTCAGAAAAAATTTTGAAATCCGGACGTTTTCACAAAAAATGTGAAATTCAGACGTTTTCACGCAAAATCGAGCAATTCGAACCTTTTAACAAAACAATCAAGCATTTTGAACGTTTTCACAAAAAAGTCATGAAAAGCGGAAATTGCCGCAGGCGAATTCTCACCGTTGAATTTTCGCAAGCGATTCGCAAATGTATTCGCCAGCGGGGAAACACGGGAATTCGCCGCAAATTTATATATATATATATATATATATATATATATATATATATATATATATATATATATATATATATATATATATATGTATTATTAGCAATTTGCCTATTTGTAGGTAGCAGAATAGAGTCTGCTATATAATTAATTTAAATCAATCAATGTACAGTGTGACATAGTCAACCAACACCCTTACAGTGTACATTATATTAGTATGGATACTGTTTCATAAAAAGTTTAGGACAATACATTTTTAAAATCCCAAATAATCCATAATTTGAGTTACTCTTGCAAATGATGCAAGCACAGGCAACATAATAATTATTTAAGGAAAATGGTTATGTGGACAAACAAATTAACCCAGTTAAATAAGTTCCATGAGTATGCATTTAGTAGATGTGGTTCCAAACTGGATTTTTACTAGAGGTATTTAATATAAAAGCCTGTAAAGAGAAATCCCCTAGGCTAAACCCCCAACCATCTTTAGATGCCATAGTAGGGTGCATGACACCACTGAGTTTTAGTAGCAATTGTAATTAAAAGATCAGTCAGCATTACGTTATCTACTTACTTGCTTACTCACAGTCCAATCATGACGATGACCTTCATCATCAGCACTGCTTTATAAAATGCGAGAAACTCTGTAATCTAAACTGATACTGAGCTTAGTTTGTGTCCTTCTGCTCATAATTACCGGTAACCTGAAGAGCTAGACCTGTCTTGCAGAAACCTGCCTTGGGCCAATGAACCTGCCTGTTCCCACAGGTAGTGCCATAATTAGCTGACATGGCCACCTGGAACACAAAAAAGCCAGCCAAATATTTTAATTACCTTCATGAGTCCAGTCTTTGTAGCTCAGCTAAGTAGGGTAATCCTTAATGATTGCTATCACATCCCACATTAACCACATAAATGTTTGTTATGCTACAGAAATTAGCATTCCACTTGAAGAATTGCTTGTCTAATGAATGTTGTATTCATTGTTTCTCAGAAAGATGATGCAACACACTAACTCTATAACTATTAACATGTAAATTATTTTTATAAAGGATTTATGAAGGAAAAAATGTTTTCTTATGTAACTAAGCACAGTACCATATTGAAGGATCTATACAAAGACAATAAAGTAGGACATTAGATATTTGAATTCATCATAATTCCAGTGCACAATATAATAATAATAACATTTTTATATTGCTTTTCTCCCATGGGACTCAAATCGCTAAATATGGATTAGGTGGATACTACTCTTTAAGAATTTGGTAGTACAGGTATGGGACCTGTTATCCAGAATGCTCTGGACCTGGGCTTTTCTGGATAACGGGTCTTTCCATAATTTGGGTCTTCATGCCTTATGTCTACTAGAAATTAATTTAAACATTAAATAAACCCAATAAGCTGCTTTTGCTTCCAATAAGCATTAATTATAGCTTAGTTGGGATCAAGTATAAGCTACTGTTTTATTATTACAGAGAAAAAGGAAATCATTTTTAAAAATTTGGATTATTTGGATAAAATGGAGTCTATGGAAGACAGCCATTCCATAATTCGGAGCTTTCTGGATATCAGGTTTCCGGATAAGGGATCCTATACCTATAATATAATAATGAAATAGTAAAAATATTACTATTTCATTATTATACATTATTATAGTCCTAACAAAGAAATTCAGAATTTAACTTAACTGCCAGTGCACGGGGGGGGGGATCTCTTGGTGGACCCTAGTAAAGGACAATTCACATTGCCCCTTTCTTATTTGCACCATAAGACACTATAACACCTGCAGTGGGATATTATTTTAAAAATGCAACACTAAATTGCACCTCTGAACTAAATTGCACAAATTAAGATTGCCTGCTGTGGCAGTATATTACTATCATAGGAAACGAGTACGAGAATCACATAACCAAGGTTATTCAATAACAAGGAGTATATGTGGGAACCAATCAGCAATTAGTTTTTAAATGGCAGACAGTAATTAAAAGTAGCTTTCAAATTAGTTGCATGTAAGCCATGTTCAAGATCATAATGGATGTTTGTACAGCACATAGAAATTTGTATTATATAATAGAAAGTATTATACCAGTTATATTCCTGTTAAATGATATATATTATTCATAATCCTAAAGAAAAGAGTAGACCATAAACCTAATGAATGCATATCATGTAAAGAATTAGAGAGCGAGAGCCAAGTAACAAGCTGCAGCAGGCAGTAAGCTATTACTTTTTTTTATGTTTTCTGTGATGATTTGTAGTACATTTTGCAATCATAACTTGTCAACATCCTAATTCATCATTTGTGGTATAATATACACAACCTCATGGTGTTCAGTTACACCTACTTCTCTGGTGGTGCTTGTGCTGAACAGATATCCCTACATCCCAAATGACCACAAAAAAATCTATTTCTATTTGTTTATTTAAATATTGTTATTATTATTAATAACATGTATTTATAGAGTGCCAACATATTTCACAGTGCTGTATAGTAAATGTGTTTATACAGCTAAATAACATGCATAGAACATATGAAGTTACATACATCACGACCGGTACAAAGGGTGAGGAAGGCCCTGTGCTAGAGGGCTTACAATCTAAAGGGAAGGGAATAAGACACAAGGTATGGGAGTGGGCAAGACCGGGATTAAGTGGGTAAGAAATGTGGTACTGTATGTGGTATTGCATTTGGTAGGGTAGGCTTCTCTAAATAAGTGCGTTTTAAGAGATTTCTTGAAAGCAGAAAGGTTGGGAGAAAGCCAGACAGCACATGGGAGACAATTCAAATAATAAAGGTAAAAAATAAAAGATTTAAATAAGGTAAAATATATTACATGACAATAGGGAGTTTAACATTACATTTGTGCTGGATTTTTCGCAGTGTCCTTTGTTGGCAAGTAGGGATCCTACCATGTGTATGCCATTGCTTTTGTTTGAATATATATACTGCAATATAAAATGCTAAGAAAATCTTTTGCTCTCAGTTTAATACATACACAAACAAACGATTAATATACTAACAAATGTTATTGGTTGCTGAGCATTCAGCTCGGGTTTCCTTTAGACTCAATGGGATAACACATAGAATTGCTGTAGCGTTGACAAAATATTTTACAGGTTAAGCTTTGTTAGTTCAATACCATTCACTGTTCGTCAGCCAACCAAAGTAAACATCTTTGAAGGCAAATTCAAATAAAAAGGAACCATGTTGCTCATATTGTTTAAATTAGTGACACATTGGCTGCGCAGGACAAATGAACTTGTGCTAGCTTTTCTGAAAGAATTGATATGGTAGTTGAACCCTTCTACAATGAATGGTGAATGGGTGTGTTAAAGACAAGAGCATCTTTATATTTTGGTTAATAGTATTAGTACCTTTATTTGTGGTGCTCCATTCCTAGGAAAGAGGATGTATTCATCTGAAAATGCCCTGCAGCTACTGGCAGAATTTAGCATAGCTAAGAGGAGGTAGTGGGAGTATGGCTAAAGGCATCACACTGACTCTAATGTTCCAGTATACAGACCTGAGGCCTTCAATTAAATTTGAGAAGAATGTGAAAAATGCCAAAGACAAAACTCCACCTAACTGCCTTTTCTTGCTGAAGTAAAAAGCTAGCAAGATTAAACAAATGCTGTGCAGAGTAGGCTTTACAGTCAGCAAAATGTAGGTCTACATGGAAAAAATACCGTCTGAAAAAGCTAATAATCATGATTTTTAAATACTTGCTTAAATATTTATTCATTATTTGAACCTTCACAGTTTTGCATTAATTGCTTTGTTAAAGGTACACCAGCCCTGTTTTTTTCTGCATCTGACAGGTGGCTAGTGCACTTGTGTAGTGGAGCCCTAAAGCAACATAATAACACAATTTTCCTATCAAATCTGTCTTTCTGTCTATCAGTTTAGATAACCTCAATTATCTTCCACATGTGTCATTATGTAGCTATTATTTTTACAAGTATCGTTTAATTATAGAGTGCATAACTGTAATGATAAAAAAAATCTAATTTCCCTAGGTGCCCATCTGGTCCATGCAGTCTATGGAACAACAGTGGTTCCCCTTTGTCAGCCTGGTAAATCTTTAGAGAACTGCACAACAGCCATGGGTAAGAAAACACACTTTCTAATAATAAACTAATAGTAAATCATAAATGAATGCTGCAAAATAGCACATTTTCTCATGTACTTTGACAATAAATTTGGATTTCTGTTAATTTGCTGCTTTAAACATACAACAAATGACTGATCTAAGCTTTCAGCAAAAATCAAAACAGGAATGACAGCTACTCACGCATAGGCTGATTCTTCAATATATTCTTAGCTACTTGAGTATTATACATTATACAGGCTCATTCTTTAATATTTTGATAACTACTCAAGTATTATATTTAGGCTCATTCTCCAATATATTGATAGCTACCCAACTATAATACTTAGGCTCATTTTTCATAATATTATAAGCTACTCAATTATTATACTCATTCTTCAATATATAGTTAGCTTCTTGAGTATTATACATAGGCTTATTCTTTAATATATTGATAGCTACTCAAGGTTTATATTTAGGCTCATTCTTCATTCTTCAATATATTATTAGCTACTCAAGTATTATAGTTAGGCCCATTCTTCAATATATTGGTAGTTACTTCAGTATTATACTAAGGCTCCTTCTTCAATATATTGAAAGTTACACAGGTAACTAATTCTTCGATATATCGAGTTATACAATATTACACTTAGGGGCACATTTAATTAGCTTGAGTGAAAGATTCGAATGCAAAAAACTTTGAATTTCGAAGTGTTTTTTTGGTTACTTCGACCATCCAATTGGCTACTTCGACCTTCGTATACGACTTCGAAATCGAACGATTCAAACTAAAAATTGTTCGACTTTTCGACCATTCGATAGTCGAAGTACTGTATCTTTAAAAAAAACTTCGACCCCCTACTTCGCCACCTAAAACCTACCGAACATCAATGTTAGCCTATGGGGAAGGTCCCCATAGGCTTTCTAACAAATTTCTGGTCGTAGAAAAATTGTTCGGTCGATGGATTAAAATCCTTCGAATCTTTCGAACGATTTTTCGTTTGATCGTTTGATCGAACGAATTGCGGTAAATCGATATTCGAAGTCGAAGGATTTAACTAGACTTAGACTAATTCCTCAATATATAACCAGTGTTTAAAGCATGGTGGTAGTCCAGCTACATATAGGGACCAAGGTTAAGAAAGAGGAGCCTATAGTTTATAAGCTATTGTCTCTTTTTAAAATGATAACTTAGAAAATTGCTTCATAAAATTTCTTTAACTACAGTATTTCTGAATATGAACCAGAATAGCTACTGCCTTCAGACTGGTCCTAACAATACATGAAATTAAGTGATGTGCCACTCATGCCCCCATTGGCACAGATTAGGTTTTATATTTTCATGTTGATAAACTATAAAGGGACCATCATTTTGCTGTAATATTATTTGCTCTCTCTAAACTTTGGTGCACAAAAACAAAACATATAAATAAAATCCAATGATATTTGTTTCCTTATTAGTGCAAACAACCCACAGTCCTAGACCGGCACCAGTGAAAATTAGCAGGTGTCAACAGGAAATGGAAAGTTACTGTTGGAATGGGCAGTGTATGTACCTTGTGGACCTTGAAGAACACTATTGCAGGTAATACAATATTTACTCTATACATTTTGCTTTGTACTTTAAACTAACCACACATATGGCCTAATAATGATCAGATAACCCACAGGCACATGCATGAAAAAGCAAGCTATACTGATCAAATCAGTCTGCCTGCCTGCAAAATAGGCATTTGGATCACACTATTGAATGTAAGACAGTGACTTAAAAACCTATTGGGTCATTAGCTGGTTTTTAATTTTCAGTCTAAAGGGACCAGTAGTTATCTGGAAATCTGGAAATGGGCCCTAACTGGAAGGAATGCAACACACTCTTCCTGTGGGATATGATAACCTTCCATTCTTTATTCAAACATGCATTTTATCACTTGACTTGATCGATCAAACCTTAATCCATGTTATGGTCTACTAATAGTTTTTTTAATTACCTAAACTTTTATAAGCTCTATAGACCATGTGCTTGGACTGAACAATCAATTCATTCAGCCCATTAACATAATACTTTACTTCATTCATCAACAGCTTGCCTCTGTGTTACTAATTTTAATTAACTATTGCTAATCTGTGTAAAAGTGGTCATACACAGACAGATATAAGATGCCAATTCAGGTCCTTTAGACTGATTCGGCAACTTGTCTGCCCACATGCTGGGCATTCCGACAGGCCTCCCCAACTGACACTTGGCCAAAAAGTAGCCATCTATCAATCAGGCAAGTTTGCCCCTACAATGTGAGGACCACATTGGTTAGTTGAATTGTAATTGTAATGTGATTGTTTGGCCCTAGGGCTGTACAATCAGATTAACCTACATCACCCTGCCATTGTTGGGCATATCGGAGGAACATATGAGTGGATCTTATAGTGTAAAATGTTATTTACTTACTTTTGACTGTAATTTGGCAACTGGTTGGATAAAAAAAGTGTAATCTCGCCTTGTTTTTCAGTAACAGACTTTTCATCACATTTCCAAAAAAAGTGTTTTTCCCCCCACAAGGTGTTTTTTGCAAGAATTAAAAGCTTGCCACCAAAAACCTGGAGTGATTTTATTTTTTTGTTATAAACTCACACATTTTTAAATGCCATTATGCAGCAGAGCATATATTGCTAAAAAAAATTCCAACAAAAACTTATGCTGCTCCACCACATGTGGTTGAATGTAAATCTACCCCTGTTCAGTTTACAATTTATGGTATTTAGAAATATTTAGAGTATATCCCTATACATTAAATTGACATATTAAATTATATTCTACTAATGTTTGTTTTTTTATTGTCTCCCACAGGTGTGAAAAGGGATATAATGGAATTCGCTGTTCACACGCTGAATTGGCCTACCAGCCTATGAATGAGGAGTATCTGGCAATAATAATATTCTTGTCATCCTTGCTGCTTTTGGCAGTTGCAGTGGTTGCATTTTTTGCATACAAATGGTAAATGTTTTGTTTTGTTTTGTATTGGCTTTATTTATGCAAAGAAATTCAATATATAGGTGAATTTGTGTTACATTTTTCACCCACCCATGGAGTCATTAATTAGCCAACACCCAGCATCATGTGTCATTGCTCTTAGAGAGGCAGAGCTCACAGATACTTACATCTGTGTGGTGGGCTTGATTGACTAGTGCCCATTTTTAACCCAAAGTAATTTATAAGACCATCAGTGAGTTATTGACCATCACCGCTACTGGTTACCCTAATAATCTCAAAGATTCTTGCTGAAGTGTCCAGGGGTGCTTCGCCAATGAGGCGAGTTGAGGCTGTCGTCTGATGCGGCAGCGCCCCACTAGGTACCAGGGGTGACAAAAATGCTGCTCCTGGTACTTTAAGAGCAAATTTCCGTGGGAGGGGGGCAGGATCAGGCGGCAGAGGGGCCAGGATCGCCCCTGGAAGTGTCCATATACTAGTACTGCCTGAGGAGTCCTCATGCACTGTGCCACACAGAGGGCCCATTGTCACATTATAAATGACTTTATGCACAGTTATTTATTGCAGCTGGGAAATCACCCAATGTAACAAAGGTCTCATGTCACACGTATGATTAAATGTCAAGTAATTACTGTGCCAAGTGTCACCATTAACACCCTGTAAGGCAACACAGTTTTTTAAAAAGATTTGGAGAGTTACCTGAAAAGGAAGACAATCACACAAGCAATGAGCTACTTTTGATTTACTTAGACAAAGCCAATCATTTTGAGGAGCTGATTTGACACATAAATTTTCGTTGGAAAATGAGTCCGTTTGTAAAACAAAGTCTCTGTATGGAAAATGCAACCAGAAAAGGATTCCAAAACTGGAAAAATATTGGACTTATGGGACTCCCCAATAATATATTTACTAAATCTGCCACTGTGAAGTCCATCATTTTCCCCTATCCTCCCCTCCCTGTGTCTCCCATAGGAACTAGTCCCCAGGCTATAACTGCAGATACGTTCATGACAGATAATATCCTGTCATCCTTAGGCATATGTGTTAATGCTTACACATTTTTACAGGATATTTTGGTAAAATTGCCAAATATTAAATTTTTAGTAAAATATCTTTTTTTTCAGGTACAAGACAAAAAAAGCCGAATTTCCCCGAAATGAATATAAAGAAGTCACCATCCAGAGAATATAGAATTTTCTGTTTCATTGATTTCTGTTTTCTATTTTTTTTTCAAGGTTCATTATTTATTCTGCATAATGTATTATGTGCTTTGTTAGGTCAAATTAAATGTTCATATATACTTGCTGTTAATTGTATGAATGAATATATATATATATATATATATATATATATATATATATATTTATACATGTCTAACAACATGTAAATCCCTTGTATGTAATTTTTGTTACAACATGAACTTTTATACTGTGTTATATTTATGTAATTTTTCTTGTTTTATAAATATATTTAATTTCTCTTTTTAAAGTGTCTAGTTAGTTATGTTCTGTGGGTTTGATATATATCCGAAACAATGTAAAACATTGTGAGATTGTCAGGTAATAAAGCTGAATATTAGGTCATATACACATTAGATTATTTAAAACTTGCATCAAAGGATATTTTTGTGGTTTCCAGTAATGGTTCAGACTGTTGATACCAGGAATGGAAGTGCAGCTGATGACTTTCATTTTAACACATTTTTGGTTAGAATATATTTGAGCTGTTTTGTGTTTTTATTATTAACTAGTTGTAGATCTGCTGCTGCAGCTCACACCACTTTCCTTAGTTAGTGTAAAGTTAATTATTTGGTAAAAAAAAAAAATCATAAAACTGGGTATGTGAAGTTAAAAACATTACATTCCAGAATATTTCTTCTAAACTGCTGTGCTATGTCAGCTTCATCTGGGGTATGATTGTAGTTCTCTTCTACTAACAAATGTAGTCAAGTAAGACAAAACCTTTTTCGTTTATGCAGTGTTTTATAGATATCAGGTACAGCATATGTACATGTACATACGTGCATATATAGCGATATTGTATAAAAATGGAGCAGCCTTTACTGAAGCCACAGAAGCTACACAAGACTGCTTCCATGTAAGTACAATTTGAATGTGTATCAATTCAATAACTTTTGACTTGCCTACCACTGTTTTGCGGGAAAGGAAAGCCCTGGAGCTATAAACGCAGAGGCTGCATGACAAGGGATCCAAATGACCAGCAGCCAAATTACAATGGTTTATATTTAAAGACTGGCAAAATCAGATGTAGCTGTGAGTGGGTGAGCAGGAATGAGTTAAGGCAGGGAAATGCCAGGGTGGCGAAAGACAGGGATGTGATGTCAGGGGAAGAAGCAGTTCACTTCCTTATCTCATGTGCAGTATATGTTTAGGCACAATTCCCATTTAAGTGAATAGCAGGCAGTACAAGTGGTCACAGGCTTTTCTCCAGCAGCAGACATGGATGAGTAAATGCCATTTGTGCCTTTAGCCTTAAAGGGCATGTAAAGCCAAAAAAATAAAATCCCATTTTTACTTTCTTTAATGAAAAAGAAACCTATCTCCAATGTAGTTTAATTATAAAAAGTGTACCGTTTTTATATGAAACCTGACTGTATGCAGTGAAATTCTTCCTTCATTTACTGCTGTGGATAGGAATTGTCAGACGGTTCCTAACTGCTGAGCAGGAAAACAATCATACTTATGAACAGCAGGGGGAGCCCCCGTCTTACTTCCCAGCCATGCAGAACTCAAGCAGCTTTGTTTGTGAAGATCCCTAAGCAGCCCAGACCACACTGAGCATGTGCACTTAGTCTTAGTCTTGCAAAGATGTTTAACAAAGTTATAAGATGGTGACCCCCTGTAGCCAACTTTGAAAGCATAAATTATTTGTTTGCTCAGGCTTGTGGTGCAGTAAATTATGTTTATATTTAGTATACAAAATACAGCATTTATAGCCTTATTCTATTTTAGACTTTACATGCCCTTTAAGGATAATTTTAACACAACAAAGTTCTTACCCTAGGGTCAAGAAAAGAGACTGTCAATTAACCTTAACACGGGTACTGCAGAACAGATAAGGAGTTAAGAGCACAATATCAAGCAGCACGCTAGTCAGAGAACAGTATATATGATTGTATTTGTGCAATTAAGTTCACATTCCCTTTGTCCAAGAATCATCATTAGTATTATTAAAATATATATATATATATATATATATATATATGTTGCCTTAAACATTGGCTTCAGTGTTTTCAGATACTTCCACCTCTTAGAAAATGATAATAGATAATATACTAGTGAAGGGATGTGTAAAATAACCACCCCTAGTATTACGTGCAGGCAGTCCCTCAATGTTATGGACACCTAACTGGGTCCTAAAATACAGTTGGGAGGGGTACTGTTTGCTCTTTCTGCTCTCAGCTATGCCCTTTGCTGCTTCTCACAGTGACCAGCAGATGGCACTGTGCTGGGATATAAAAGTCTCTGAAGCCATGCTTTCAGTGTCCATTTTGTGCTAGCTCTGACCTGAACAGGCAGGCAGAGCTCCATGGAACCTAGACAGGTCAGGTCTAGTCAGAATAGGCTACTCACCATTATAGGTTACTCTAGGAGTAACAGACAGACAGGTTATTTAGCTGAGCAGCTCAAGGCTCCGACGAGGAGAGTCAGAGGGATTAAGATCCTGGGCACTAATAGCCCAGAAGTAGGGACTAAGTGTATAGGAACAGGGTAGATAGATTCCCCTCAGGTTCCACTTAGGGAAAAGGCTGAAAGCTGGGTGTACCTTTATTGCTGCTGAGCAAGTCCTCTTGCCTGTGGGGACTGATACTGATCATGTGGTGCTGTGAGTATTGCCTATTCAATGTGATGCCAAATCCTGTCATGCTCTATTGTATACTCCACTGAGGATTGTGTATGTTCAATAAATACATTCCTGTTTAAGTTATAAGAACCACTGGCGCCCAATTATTATACCCTGAATCCAGTTACAGTTGCTCTACACCCTGCCTCCACACCTTTGCGAGGGCTCACTCCCTAAGGTTACAGGTCTCATCCGGAGCACATTTATTGGGAGTGGAGCTCAATAGTGGTGTACAGCACACACAATTTACTATAGCGCTACACTAGTCATATATAAATATAATGCAATGCAACTGAAATCACTAAATGCTGACAAAATGATTTAGGGGCAGATTTATCAAGGGTCGAATTGGAAGATAAAAATACTTCGAAATTCGACCATCGAATTAAAATACTTTGAATTCGAATATCGAATTTGACGTTTTTTCAGCGAATTTGGGTATCCTGCGTTTGAAGTATTCGAAGGATTTCAGCGATTGATCGAACGATTTTTCTTCGACTTCAAAAAAACTACTTAGAAAAAACGACTTAGAAAACTGCTCTAGAAGGTCCCCATAAGGCTAACAGCACTTTGGCAGGTTTAATTTGGCGAAGTATTGAAGTCTAAGTTTTTTTTAAAGAGACAGTACTTCGATTATTGAATATTCGAACTATTTTACTTTGAATTGAAGTTGAAGTTGTAGTATGCTATTCGATGGTCGAAGTATCCAAAATATTACTTTGAATTTCAAATTTCTTTACTTCGAAATTTCCCTCGAATTCACTTCGACCCTTGATAAATCTGCCCATTAAAGTGATGCAAGTTAAACTTGTCAGCCTCACTGACAAGTTGATTTTTTTTTTGTTCTATTTTTGCTTAAAAACACCTATTTTGCTCCATCCATCCCCACAATACCTGTAGATGTTAGGCTCTGACACACGGATTGTCCATTTCTCTGAGCTCTGGATACTTGTAGGGTGGGATCAGCACAATACACTCACCTGTTATAGTAAAACATCATTCTGGTCTAACTGCATTACACCACCCCCTAATCCAGCATGATATAAGTACTTAGCCTAAACTGTCGTGAGGGACAACATACTTTACTAATGTGCCCATACTTTACTAATGTGAAGTCTACTTTTAGTGAGGTTGTCCTCTTATGATCTACATCCAAAAAAGCATTTTTGAAAATACATATTGCTATATTTAACAAATAACTATTTATTATGCTACTTTAGCAGAATAAATATATGAATGAAAAGCATGAAACAGGAGGGTGATTTAGACAAGCTGTTTGTTGACAGTGTCTTGAGATCTACTGATCACCAGCTAAAGGTCTACTGGTAGATTCCTATCTACCTTTTGGGCACCCCTGTTTTAATAGATACTGACACATTCGCTGTCCTTTGAAAGAAACATGTCCATGTCATTTTAATTGACATTCAATATACTTCTTGTAATTGTCCATACTGGATTAAAATGTACTCTGATTCATCACCTAATTTTAAGTGGTCTGTACAGGGTTGATGTAACTTGATAAATATGCTATTAGTAAAAAAAGATTATGTAATGTACAGGTACTATCTTTATAAATTATATATTACTGCTATTTGAAGGGTACTTATTATGGTAGAGTACTTGTGTTTATCTTGGGGAAAATTCATTGTTGCATTCAAGAACCTGTTTTTAAACGTTCAGCTATTATAGCTATAAGTAGGTATGAAAATGACTGCAACCCAGGGTATGTCTTAAATCATTGTATGATTTACCTAATATAAATACAAATATCTGAGGATAATTATTATCATGACACAAACTGAAATAAATAATGGTTTCATCTAATGTTTGTTGTTTTTATTTTTTAATTAATATTTCATTATAAAAACTGGATGAATACTGACATTAGGTGCATATCCCATCTGCTAACAGTTCCATACACAAAACTTAAAATGTACAGTATATGAATAAATGTACCTTAGTTGGCACCCAGTGTTGGACTGGCCCACCAGGATACCAGGAAAACTCCCCGTGGGCCGAGGTATCAGTGGGCCCTCCTGCTTTTAAACATTTGTAAGAATTTCATGTTCATTGCCTAATTCTTTATGGGAACTAAGGGCCAAATAGATGGAAAATATCATGTAAAGATATCATATATCATGTAAAGAAAAGTACCAAGAAATGAAAAATGTTGATTGAGAAGTAGAACAAAAATAGCTTGGAGAATGGTATAAGGTTTTTGGGTGGGACCCTGGCATCCCAATCCGACACTGTTGGCACCACTTGGCTGCCAGTTTTATGCATCTAATTTTGCTTAATTTTGGGGACAGTCGGATTTATTTATTCTTGACTTGTGTTTTTACATTCAGTAGCATTTCCAGCAAAACTGTGTTTATGAAAACTACATATGCAAAAATATCTTGAAACCCTAACAGCAAATAATACACAGCCATTTAAAGTCCCACCCTTACTGACCTTTAGGTCAGAATCCACATATAGGCCCCAGAAATTTCTAACCAACGGTTTGTGCAATGGGTCATCTGAGTATGTGTGGCTGAATAAAGAACAACGGTACATTATAGTATATTGAAGTATATTACAAAAGTGCACATTGCAATGGAAATTAAAGTAGATTAACTTCTCTGGAGCATTAGGAGAAGATGGAAAAATGCAACAAAAGGCCTGACTCATGGCATGGACAATATATCTTACAAATCTGTCTAAAAGGAGTCCATAAAAATATACAGTTTCTTTATATTCCAAGAGATCTCACAATTATGGTGCATCTTTTACTTGCTAAGCACCTATAAGCAATACATCACCTAAAACGAGTGTTCTTAAGTGGTCAGAACCATGAAATACACTAGTGACTAAACTTTACTAGTATTAGGTGGAATGACAATTCAAATGTAGTAGCTCATTTAGGTTGTTTGAGGTTTGTTTTCTGCAAAGGTAAAACGTCTTATTTTGGGCAACACATTGGTGAATCCCCATTGGTTTACTCCCAAAATGCCAATGAGGTAACCTTCCAGTACTTGGAAAACTAAGGAGCCGGTTCAATATGGTGTTCTCTAACTTGCCAAAGGAGAGAAATGAATAAGGCCATTTCTCAGAATTTGAGATATTTTCCTACAACCCCAAATGCCATCAAGGACCAGGCAGCTGGGATCGAGAATGCATATAAAAAGAAACACTTTTTACTGGGATCAAGTTATTATTTTCCCATTTCTACAGTATATAATATATAGTAGATGATTATTAAAATAATACTGAAGCTTTTATAGTTTTGGATGAAAGTGACAATTTAATAAAGTACAAAATGCAAAGGGGTGTACAAATAACACATCCTAACCCCATGCTTATAAGATTATACATTTAAACTGTAAAGTTAAATGATAAAATGTATATTTTGCCAAATCCTGAAATATTTATATAAATATAGAGATTAGATTGCCGCCATACTATATGTCCACAGTTTGAACAAAAATAAGGCAAAATAAAAGCTGAAATACAAGAGACAAAGAGTACCAAATTTTCTGTCTCTCTGAGTTGAAATGTCATATATTTATAAGCAATCCAGATGTGTTGCATCCTAAGCCACTAAAGAACAGTATAAAACACTTCAATAATGATTCACATTTTTTTTAATGAAACTATAACCACCAGACATGACTAAAGTGCTACTAACAGTTTTCCCCACAAGAGGTCTATGACACACTGCAACTACCTTGTTTAGAAATGTCAAGAAGAAAACAAAGTTAAAGAGGTAGCTTACCTTTAAGTTAACCTTTAGTATGTTATAGCATGTCCTATTTTAGTTCTCAGCTGGTCTTTATGTTCTAAATGTATTATAGTTTTTGAATGATTTGCCTTCCTCTTCTGCATCTTTCAGCTTTCAAATGGGGGATTACAACTTTGCTTTGGGAAGCTACAATTACTTTGTTATTGCCACTTTATATTACTTACCCAATTGTCTCTAATGATATCTCAGTCTCTAATTTAAACAGCTGCCTGCTAGGGTAAAAAAAAAAACGAAATGACTAAAAAAAAATATTACAAACCAATTGCAAACTATCGCAGAATTTTACTGTGTACATTAATCTAAAATTGCATTTATAGGTGAACTAATTTAGCACAGAAGTGTGTATTGCAACACTTGAATTCTCTGTATGAATGAATCAAATATAGCATCACAGATTGTAGTCGAATACGTGGTAATGTAGTACAGTATAATTTAACAGCTCCTGTACAGTTATTGCATTCCTTTTTAGAAAGGTACACACTGAAAAACCTACTGTGAGTGGGTTTTATAGTGTCTGTAGCCCCACATAAGAGGGTTGATTAATGAACATTCGATCGTTATGTATGAATATAACAAAACCGGAAAACTTCTTTTGATTGGGTGCCTTTAAAGGTGCCCCAACGTTGACCTGCTGAATCATCATATACAGGTAGAATTCTATTGTTTCTACCTGTATATCTGACAATTCAGCTCTACACATCTGTATTGAAAACTAACACATTTTCTGCAACCAATAGTTGTCTATGGCCACCTTAAGAATAACATGCAACATGCTAGCAATTTACCATAGAATATTTTCTTTAGCAGGTACCTACTCTTATCAAGGTTGCCACCTATCTGTTTTTTAATCGAACAGTACAGTATTTTTTGGGACTACTTGGTTCACAATAGTACAGTATAATTTAACACAGTAGTACAGTATAATTTAACAGCTCCTGTACAGTTATTGCATTCCTTTTTAGAAAGGTACACACTGAAAAACCTACTGTGAGTGGGTTTTATAGTGTCTGTAGCCCCACATAAGAGGGTTGATTAATGAACATTCGATCGTTATGTATGAATATAACAAAACCGGAAAACTTCTTTTGATTGGGTGCCTTTAAAGGTGCCCCAACGTTGACCTGCTGAATCATCATATCATGCCCCCCTGATGGCTGCCCTGAACATGGACCACATCTTTCATGAGATATGTCAATATGGATGCCATATCTTAAATATATTTAAAAATATATATTTCTGATTTGTATCCATACTAACTTTTAAAAAGGCAGCCATAGGCCTGAAAGGAGAAGGAAAGCTATGGAGGCATTTTATTGCCAATAGATTAGCTGCAATAGTGCAAGCTAGAATGCTATATTTATTCTGTAGAATGTTTTACATACTTGAGTAAAAAGCTCTAGAATCTCTCTGTTTGTTTAGAATAGGAGGTGCAGTATTAATGTGGTGTGACATCACTTCCTGCCTGAGTCTCTCCCTGCTCTGGGCTCAGATTACAGTAGAGAAGGGAGGGGTGGGGGGAGAGGAGCAAACTGAGCATGCTCTTGCCCAGGGCAATGAGGGTTAAGATGAAGGCAGGAAGTCTGATACAGAAGCTCATGTGTACACAATAGAAGGAAAGAAATGAAGTGTTTCTTTTGACAGGGGACTCAGAGCAACATTACTTTGGGGGTTTACTGGTATATTTAGATGGACCTTTCTGATAAGGCTTACTTAGTTTTAACCTTTCCTTCTCCTTGAATTAATGTCTGAGCTATTTCATAGTTCACTAAATGATTTATGAAGGGAAGAATTAACTGTCCTATCCAAGTCCTTCATGTAGTTCATCTACTATACATAAAATAATTTTAGTTTAAATAAAAAAACTATACCAAAAAACATTTAACATGGATTCTGTTTTGATAAAGTGCCTGGAGCCAGTTACTTTGGACAATATGCCGTGACAAACGTGTATTTCAATGCTACGTGACATGTATTTACAGTGTTTGAGGAAATTCAAACTCCCACAGTGTTCATCTTCTTAACTAAAGGCAGGAGGTCCCTCTGACTCTGTTTGTTGCAGGTAAAGAATCATGTAATGCTCTCTGATGTAAAGACAACCTGTTCCTTATAGGACAGTAAGGCTCAGAGACTATATTGTTTCATTAATCCCTTTTTTTTTGCAAGAATGGTATATGCAAAATAACAAACATATTTTTTTTATGTACTGAGAACCTTTATGGCGCCCTGTGTGTCAGAGACCATTTAAGCTTAGCCTTACTTTCATTAATAAGTCTGTGAATTAACCTACTGACAAACATACTTTACTAGTAAGGAGACTTCACTCATCCTCCCACGTAAAGAAGAAATCAAAACATGTTTAGATTTTTACAGAGATATGTTTTATTTTATGCAGTGAAGCTAAAAATTAAAAAGTTTTTAGAATAAAGCAAGCGTTCTTCATACTTGGAGAATAAAGGCTGATTGGCTGCATGCTTTGCTGCAAGCTTCACTGACTCTTGAAGTACACACCCTCACAGTTCTGAGAGAGGAAAGAGGTGGAAGAAGAAGACAATTAAAAAACTATAATAAATAAATATGAAGACCAACTGAAAAGCACAAAAATAGTGTATTCTATAACATGCTGAAAGTTTACTTATAAGGGAACAACCCCTTCAAATAAAATCATCACTGCAACAATGGGATACTGCTCACTGCAATTTTACAACTGCCTTTTTTGGCCAACATTGTCAGATGTAAATTGTTTGCACTGCCACTATGGAGCACAAACATTTGCATATGACTGTGATTTGCCTGTAATTCTGGGGACAAGGTACAAAGAGAACCCTTTATTTAATGCCTGCACATGTCATCAGTTAAATACAAGGCTTTTTTGGGCTGCTCACCGCAACTTGTCCTGTTGAGCAAAGGGCGCAAGATGCAATAGAAGGTAATGGTTAATGGTTCACTGGCATACCATTATAATGAAAAGAAGAACAGGCAAAAGCTGGTGTGTAGTAAAGAGATGAGAGACAGCAGAGGCTGAATCAAGGAGGGGGGCAAAAGGTGTTTTATTGGAGAAGATAGGCTGATTAATATTAATAATAATAATCATCCCAGGGCACAGAAATAGAGCACCCCACAGTAGCATACAAAATGTCTTGTGGTATCGTTCTTTGAACTGTAAACAGTGAAACCAGATATCAGAAAGTTCCGAATTACAGACTGTTTCCCATAGACTCCATTTATCTATATTCAAATAATCCAAATTTTTAAAAATTTCCTTTTTCTTTTTTAATAATAAAACAGTACCTTGTACTTGATCCAAACTAAGATACCATTAATCCTCATCGGAAGGAAGCAAAACCAGTCTATTGGGTTTATTTAATATTTACATAATTTTTTTAAGATATGAAGATTCAAATTACAGAGAAATCCCTTACAGATATACTATAAATATATTGCATTTATGAATAAACATTAAGTTGTGTTTTATATGGGGTTTATTATACACAGTATGGATTTCCTGGGTTAAATCAGGGCGGACCAAGTGGTAGGCAGAAAAGGCACATGCCTAGGCCTAGGGCTTCTGGGGGTGGGGCAGGCATGTACCTATTTCAAAATTATGGAAAAATTCCTTATCTGGGATAGCCCAGATCCTCAGCATTCTGGATAACAGGTCCAAAATCTGTATATAAATTGAAAAAAAATTTATATATATATATATATATATATATATATATATATATATATATATATATATATATATATATATATACACACATTATGGAGTTCCTGGGTTAAATCAGGGGCGGACCTAGTGGCAGGCAGGAGAGGCAGGTGCCTAGGACCCAAAGCTTTGGCGGCGCCAGGCATGTACACCAGGCATGTACCTTCTTTGTTGCCTACCCCTAGTCTGACTGAGCGAATTCCACGCTCCAACTGCAAAGCACACAAATGTGCCCTTGTTCGCCCTTGTCTGCGCACGTACATGGGGGGCAACACAGTCAGCTGCGTTGCCTGGGGCCGGCCGTGAGTTAAATTACACACTGCACACAATGCGTAGAAACCAGCTGTAGGTGGGAAGAATAATAATGACATAATGTATTGTACACTAAGGGGCAGATGTATGGAGGGTCGAATATCGAGGGTTAATTAACCCTCGATATTCGACTAGGAACTAAAATCGTTCGACTTCGAATATCGAAGTCGAGCGATTTAGCGCAAATCCTGCGATCGAACGATCAAAGGATTATTCCTTCGATCGAACGATTAAATCCTTCGAATCGAACGATTCGAAGGATTTTAATCCAACGATCGAAGGAATATCCTTCGATCAAAAAATCTCAGGCAAGCCTATGGGGACCTTCCCCATAGGCTAACATTGACTTCGGTAGCTTTTAGCTGCCGAAGTAGGGGGTCGAAGTTTTTCTTAAAGAGACAGTACTTCGACTATCGAATGGTCGAATAGTCGAACGATTTTTAGTTCGAATCGTTCGATTCGTAGTCGTAGTCGAAGGTCGAAGTAGCCCATTCGATGGTCGAAGTAGCCCAAAAAACACTTCGAAATTCGAAGTTTTTTTAATTCGAATCCTTCATGAATCGGCCCCTAAATGGCAAGATGAAGACAGGAACTAAACAAATGACGGAATGCAATTTAAGAAAACACTCCTTTCCTTATTCAGAACTTGTCAGAAAATCTCTTACACATAATTTAGCAGAATGTACAAAAACAAGTTTTAACACGTGCCTATCTAGGCCATGCATTCTCCTCTTAGTTCCCATCCTATTTCACAGAATAAAGGATGCAAGGATAGGATTCCATAAAAACTCAAGAAATACCTACAACCTTTCAAGCTATATCAGACAACTAGCATGTTTGAAAGCAATAACATTATGGTTTCCCTAATTTTTAAAGGATTTGAGGGAAGGCTGTTAAAATACAAGACACATTACACTGCCATTTAAATAGAAAAGCAGAAGCATGTAGAAATCTAATTAATGATTGCTTTCTGAATTTTGGTTGATAATAATTTTAAACAGATTCACACAGCTCCAGATTGATAAGGGGGGTTTCTTCCAATTGTTCCCTGCTTTAATACATGTTTGTACTAGAGGGTCAAAATTAGCCTCCATGTGCTGATGTGGCTTAGTGGAGACATCGAAACTGGTCCACCTACTGCAGAGGTGCCAAATTATTCCCATTAAGGTTCTGCCACATACTGTATTTCCTCCAATTAACTTTCAGACCAGAGAACAAGCCAAAGCTGTTTACTATTTGCATGGGTCTCCCAGAAACAATAAAATATTGTCAGCATAGACAAATTATTTCCTGCAATGACTCAAGATGAAAACAAGTAATGCCCCTAACCATCCTTATTTACAGTCCAAAGGCTTTAAAAAAAAATTAAAGCAATGGGCTTACTTATCAGGCAGAATATTGACAGAGCCATACCTCCCAACTGTCCTGTCTTTCACTGGGACAGTAAAGATTTTGACAGCTCCACCCCCAGTCCTGGATTGTTGCTGAAACGTCTTGACTTTTTTTTTTGATCTCCTGCACTGAACAGCCAGAAAAAGATACAAAGTCTCTAAAACCTAATTGGCTTTTGGCAGAGAGCATAGAATACGTGGGAGCTGCACAGATACATTTTTATCGATTTCAGATAAGCAAAGAAACAATTACAACAATTTATGATAAGCAGGTCTCTTGGGAAACTGTGACTTGCAGTTTAAAGTGCAATTCACTTCCACTAGCAAAACTCATGCTATATCCCCAGCATCATAATCCCACCACACACCATTGCACCCAACCCCAGAATTACTTCCCAGCCCACTATGTCATCAGCCCTGCCCCCTTTATTCAGCTTTAGGTGAATAAAGGTGGCAACCGTATCCCAAAGTGTTTCAGCAAGAAAACACAGGCAAATGTCAGTAATCAGAGTTTAATAAGGATATTAATTAATTATGTTGGAATACAACAGACAGAGATTGTTCCAAGAAATGTTACTTAACGCAGGGAGGATCTATTGTTGCTTAGCAATGTGATGTCATGTTTGACCTGTAACCCTCTGTGATTATCTTCTTCCTCCTCCTGTGTGTGTTCTCTCTAGGACACCTCTTGTTACAGACATGTTATACTGAAGTAGTGTTTATGCTGAATGCTATAAAGCAACCAAGTTACAGTGCACACAGAAGTTGGTGTATCTGTCCTGACTTACAAAGCTACTGCATGTGCAGTTCAGATCAGCTCTCTGCTAACAATCCTAAGGTTAATGGAACATCACCTTCATTCATTTGTCACTTTCTTATTGGTAATATGAAGATATTAAAGTTAAAAATATAACGTTTAGTAAACCATATATTTTTTTTATAAAGTCCTTCTGTTAGTCTGCCAAGAATCCAGGCAGGGCCTATATGTCAAGGCTTTATTGTACTGGAGACATTATCTTGTACACTTGGTTCTGCAAAAATGTATCTAGCATAATAAACATACTTAGCATAATTAAGCAAAAAATATGTTTCATTACAAATATTCCATCTGCAATCTCACTATTATTCGGAGTTCAATTGAACATAGTTTACATTGCCGGTGAGGAATAGGGAGAGATAAATAAATAGGCAATGATGTTTTGTAGCAGGTGGCAGCCAGATATGATTCAGGATGCCTTCACATGAACATGTTCTGCAGAATAAAATGATACATTACTCCATTATATTTGAGCAAAGATTTAGGTGCAACATAAAGCACATGCACTGCAATTTTTATCTCAATTTCAATAAGCATGTATTACCAAGTGACGAAAGTCTTGCATTTTGCATTGAGTTAACATACTGCAAAGTTTTGCGGCTATCTATAATGTTTGCCAGGAAGAGCAACATTTAATAGCATGTGTATTCTGTTCCTAATCAAAGAAATACCACTGCAGTGCGGGGCAATAGGTGTTAGAACCCAAGGCAATATTCTGGCCCTCCCATCCAGGGCAACACCCATTCATAAATCTTTTCCCCACCCCCCCCCCCCTTACTCACTTAAGAAGCTCTGACCGCATGTGCATCTTCTGCCTAACCCTAAGTCAGGCCATGTATTGTTGTTTATCAATAATTCCAGCACAGTATATCATTTACTGAGTTAATTTATTGCCTAGATTCCTAGATATGTACATTCATGTTCAGTGAAGCCAATGGCATGAGATGGGTTTACAGAGGGAAGAGGTGGGAGGATGTAATGTCAGATTGTGACTCTTTACAAGGTTAGCCCTTCCCTTGCTTTTGATCTTCAGTATATCCTTTATGCTCTGAGACATGCTATTACTCACATTCTCTAACAAACACAGGGTTCCATGGAAACCATGGTAATAGATTATTATTTAGTGTGTAAATACCTAATATGTTATGGTTATTAAATATACAGTAATTTGCCATATAATACAATATGCATTCTCTGGTTGCTGAGTTGCATTAAAATGTGATACAGGTATGGGTCCTGTTTAAGAACATTGGGAACAGGGTTGTCCGATATAAGGGGTCTTTAAGTAATTTGTAACACCTTATGTCTACTTAAAATCATTTAAATAAACCCAGTAGGATTGTTTTACCTACAACAAGGATTAATTATATCTTAGATGGGGACAAGTACTAGGTACTGTTTTTATTATAGAGATAAATAATATAATTTTTATAAATATGAATTATTTGATTATAAATAGTCAATGGCCTTCCCATAATTTGGGTTTCCAGATAACAGATCATTTATAAATTTACTTATTATGCTTGATAAAGTGATATAATCTTTAACAGTTTTAAAAATACTAACTTTTTTCTTTTCTGAAGTATCTGTATAGCCAGTGAGTCACAGTATGTAAACAGGTGCAGAGTTTGTTCCAGATTATATATCCCATAGCAAGCATTTGGCAGGTAGAGTCCACTAGTGTGCTATTTAAATTATGACAGGAAAGGAGGAAGTGAGGCATGAAGTTCATCCAACATTACCTTTTTCTCTCATTATTTTCTTCTAAACTCTGTTAAGTTTATTCATCTCTACCTGCGGATGTCAAGATCTGGAAATGAACAAAATAATTTCTAGATAACCATTCTCCATTGTGTATCCACTACCTCTCTTTTTCCTCTACAATTCCTATGAACTGTAATATCCCCAGCTTAAATTGTTGTCCTACCAGTAGCTTCTTTAATGCCCACTTTAAGGAAAAGTAAATATAATATAAACACTGCTTATACAGAGAATGTATTATGTTCTTAAACCTGGCCCTTTCCTGCAGATACTCATGCAATGTAGGTATTGCTATTATTTCATTCTCTCATAACTGTTTGACAAAATATTCAGAATGGAAGCATAGGAGATCATTGTCATCTGCTAAACAAAATAATTTACTTTTCCCACAATAATCATTAGTGTGTTGCATGCCTAACACACTAAGGACTAAGGACTCTAACATAGGAGAGTAGGAGTTTAGTATATTATAAAGGATTAAAGCATAATGATAGCTGGAATCAAGGATCTATAAAGATGGAAACACTGCATCCTAAATCAGGCATTTAATATTTTTTTCTAGCCCTTAATGTTTAAACAGAATTATATCCACCCTTCTGAAGTTTGATTGTAGAGTAAAAGTAGTAGGCACAAACTAAACGATAATCCCAGTTGGGGTAATTTACTTACTATAGTCAGTTGCACCAAAAATTCAATTAATTAAAGATTCTTGTGTCAGCACACACTCTGTGCACTTCTGTATAATGCTGCATTGTGCATAAATAATGTGGCAATTTCTTCACAGTTTTGTACTATGCACACTCATAAGCATATCCTTGCATCTTGCATAAATAACTACTGAATGTAATAAAATTTGGTAAGGGATAAATGTTTGCAATGTGAAAATGCAAGCCTTTGTTTAAACAAATTTTCCTTTGCGTGAATTTAACATACAGTTGAAGCCATTGGGATTACACATTTTGTAGCAGTCTTTTTTTAGTGCTAAATCCTGCCTCTAGATGGTGCTAGACTGTAATAGCCTAAAAATGCACTACTGCTGCACTACTAAAATCAGAAAAATTCTCATTATTTTCTTTAAACCACTTCGTCCAAACTCCCATCCACATTTTTACCGTATTTCTGAATAAATGAACTCAAAAAATCTTGTGCGGGAAAAGGCTCGATAAAAAAAAAACATTGCAAATTTTAGGCAGTTATTTATTAAAATCGTTTTTTTCTGGTTGGACTTTTAAAGGGGAAACACAATTTTATCTTGATTTCTTTGTGATTTATTAAACCCCAACAGTGTTAACAGTCCGAATAAAAAAGTACTCCAACTCAGACCTGCTGAGTTCATGAAGAAGTCAATTTCTTGTTCTCGGGCATCAAATCCAAAAAAAAATCTGAGGTTTCGGGCGTCAAATCTAAAAAAAAGTCACAGCTTACGGCGACAAATCCTAAAAAGGTTTCAGATTATTTCACGATTTTATTGAGGTTTTTATCCGCTCCAAAAGATGAGAGCACCTTCAAGCATGCCTAAAAAGTGTGCAATGTGCAATTAAAATTTGCAGTGCAATAACTTATGAAGAATTTTATTTTGCAAAATGAAAATTGTTATTCTTATTCGTGTGAATAGGTTTTCTCCTGTGTCTTTTATTACATTCCCCCTTTCGACTGTAATTTGGAAGTTCAAAAAGACAATGTTTATATCGATTTTAAAGTAATAAAGGCTGATTACTCAAAGGCAGTTTACACAAATTATTATTTTTCAGGTTTTTGAGATATACGGTAAGCAGTTTTTACACTGTTGATATGAGTTTAAAACATCACCACCTGCTGTACATTTTGGTAAACTGGACACAGCTTTGCTTAAAACTTCTTTGCTTTATAACTTCATTTTCTGAGCTGAGCATCATTATAAGACTTTTCATTTATAGCTAACTTAATTTTCAACAACTGTCCCTGGATAATTGAAATGAAAATCAGGAGTTCTTTCAAATTCATATTATTGGAAGGGCAAAAACTAGAGAAAATAAAGAGCCATTTTTTAAATGTTTTTTTTTTTTAATAGTTAGAAAAGGAAAATATAATATATATATATATATATATATATATAATACTTGATATGGTTTCTATCTTCCTACAAAATTAGAAGAGTTTGGGCATACTCCCCATACATAAATGGATTTTGTGCTGGAGGAGATGTCCCAATTTTTTTTTTAAATGTTGAGAGGTATGGGAAAGAGAAAGATGACTTAACATCTTTCAAGTAGAAGCATAATACTGTGTTTAATATTTGGTCTTATGTAGCAACAAGGAAAAAAAGAGAAAGAGTATTTCCAAAAATTTGTAAATGCAGAACTTGTTATTAAGGTTCTGGGAATGACAGATTGGTGTGGTGATATATTGTTAAACTAGTATCACTTGTGTATTTCTTTTAGAATTGCCTAACTGCTCTTGCATGTCTTAGAAATCCTTCCAATTTACAATCCTGTTTTAGCTATTTATGTTAGATGGAACTTGCAGCTATCAAAATTTCAACTCTCTGCATTCCATATACTGTATATATGTGTATTCCATAACTTGTTAATACTAAGACAAATGTATAAATGAAAAAAAAGCCATGATTTTTTCACCAACATGGATTCAGGTAGCTCAGTTACCATCAAGTACAAGGTACTGTTTTATTATTACAGGGTAAAAGAAAATCAGGTTCAGAAATGCCAAATGCCATGTCACCAATTTCTACCAAACCTAGTTCTCTGACAGTTGGAAGAGCTGGGAAGGTTTCAAATCTGATTGGGTGATGTGGAAGGCAAGGGGCATCTTAATATTAATAATAATAATAATAATAACAATTAGGAGACCGTAGGGTTAATTCCCCTACGGTCTGAACCACATGGTAGAAATCCCCTGCCTGTGCAGCTACAGGGTCTCCTAGAGTCTTGGGAGGGGGTGGAGTTTGTCCCTGGGTAGCATGTCTGGCAGATACCGGAGAGTGTCACAAGGTGAATATACAGGAGAGCCATGTGCTCACAGCCAGTCCTGCTTTCACTTTCACTGTGAGAGGGTGGACAGAGACTACTGCAAGGATGTAGGGGCAAGAGCCCTTGCGGCAGCCCCAAGCCTGTAGTAATATGCCCTTTAAATATCATATTCTGTAAGAAGACTCCTAAATCATCTTTTGTAAGATAGTGAAGATACTAATGAGACCACAGCCCTAGGTGTCCTGACATTTTCTATGTGGTATCCCTAGGGAGATAGTAGAATCTTAGGGAATATCTTCACCTCTCTATTTTCTATTAATTTTCCTTTTTCAAGCTTTGGCTTTTTTTGCATTTTGACTGTGGTGAAAAGAGTCCTTTGTAGTAACCGAAAATTTAGAGCTACCATTTTTAAATGGCGAATTCAGTATAATTTAATTATATAATTAAATTATTTCATGATTCATTTTTTATCACATTAAAGGAGAACTAAACCCTCCATTGTGATAAGTCCCCATTGCCCCCCGCCTTCCCCTGCCCAGTCTTAACCCTGAATTGTTTCTCCTCTAGAAATAGCGACCTCACATGTAGAATGAGCGCAGCGGAGCTCATGGATGCCATCTTCTTCTCTTCGGTAATCTTTGTGAAGTGAGTGGCGTATTGGGGCATTCACAGTTGGAGCAATCTTCCGGTTCGCGACAACTGCACATGCGCCAAATGAGAGGGTAATTGCCAAAGGGGAGAAAGAAGACACAAAAATTACGGAGGAGAAGAAGATGGTGCAGTGAGTTCCGCTGAGTTCACTCTGCATGTGCGGTTGCTATCTCCAGAGGGGAAAGAATTCAGGGGTAAGACTGTGCAGGGGGGAAGCAGGGAGAGGGGCCAGCAGAGGGGGGGCAATGGGGGGGTTTAGTTGTCCTTTACGCAACTTCAAATATTTATCACAAAGCACCTTCTTCACATTTATACTATTATGGTTGTTGTTTTCTTTAATTGATTTTGGTGAGTGACGTGGGTTTAAGCATAGGGGTCAATGTGCAACTGGCTACTTAAAGGGCTTGAATGTGTTTCCAATGTTAAATAGTTCTGGCAACATTCAAGTAGGCACAACAGGTATATTGTACTTTGGCTTGAATTATTAAATAATCTCTGTAAAGTTCTCTGGAAATGTGTCTGCACTATATAAGTAACAGGAAATAAAAAAAAGATATTTCTTATATTCTGACTGATGAATATATGAAGTATGTAAAACAGAATATAATCATCAAGGTTATAGCACACTAGGTTATTGACCTGATGTCAAAGAACAGATCCTTTTATTCAATATGATTAATAATAGCCTTAAAGGAGAAGGAAAGCCAAAAAAATACTTAAGCTCTAAGTGTTGCCAATGAATAGTATATTCATATATTTACCAGCAATCATTCCCTCATTAGTTTTGCCCTTAATCTTTTTGCTGCAATTGATTTTTTAAAAAGTTTAAACATGTATTAAAAAGCATACCCTTGTTTCTATCCATAAAACTGTCTGGATAGACCACACGCATGCGCAATAGTTTCCAGCCGTGCCGTGCTCATGCGCACAAGAATCTTTTGTAGTGATGACTATGCTCCCCCCTGCATCATAAATTACAAGCTGACCCTCTGCCCCGCCTCATTAATTACAAGCACCAATAGCTCATGCAGCTTCTCCGTTGCTAAGAAACTATCTTTGAAGCTCCTGCGCTCGCTCTGCCTTTAATTTACAGTCTGTCAGCGAGCGAGCGCAGGAGTTGAGGAGGGGAGCTTAAAAGAAGGCAGCCAGCTATCCGGTCTGTCTGTGAGGTCTGTATTCACTTATGGGTCATGTAGGAGGCGCATGTGCAGTAAAGGGCGGAAGTGATGGGCATTTTGAAAATGACGGCGCCAAAATGTTCACAGTGCCGAAAGTTCAGAACGCAGGTGCACAAAAACCACAGGGATAAAGGAGTTCCTAATATAGCGTTTCAGAAGGGGGCCTGATGGCAAACCTAATGATGTAGGTGTCATTTTTTTTGTTTCCTTCTCCTTTAAACTGAACAGTAGAAAATACTAAATATAGGAACAATTCCAGAATACAAATTATTTTCTGTTTAAACCTTGAGGAAATGCTATGATTAGCAAACACTCCACCTTACAAAAACTAGTTGGTTGTGAAAAAGTCCCAGAAGCAGTAACAGTTCTATATATAAGTCTGGATGTTTACGTAATGAAGATATAACTACAGTATACTGCATTAAGCCACATCAGTGTTTTTCCCTATAAACAGGATGCAAGCCATCAGCTAAGCATTATGATAAAAGAAGGATTTTTTCAAGTTATGACAAAGGTATTAGAACATGAAGACGAGCAAAAGGATTTTGTTGTGGTAAAGGAAGTGGGCTGTGATTGTTTACACCCAGGAAACTTCCACTGGCAGGAAGCAAGGGACAGCATTTGAGCGGATGATGGGGAAATCTTGTACTAATACAGGTCAAAACCACAATAAATAAATACCAGTACAAATGAGACATAGCTCTTAAATGAGTTTTAATTTAAGTAGAGTGTGTCATACAGTACACACAGAGAGCTAGGGATTATCCGTGGGTTTTCTGATGGAAAATATTATGAAGAATAAAAAGGGGCAAAAACTATAGCTAATGGGGAAAATGTTTTTGCACAGAAAGTGTATACAAATGGAAATACAAAAGATTAAGGGTATAATTTAATGTAGGTTGTTAATGAGTGCAGTTACCTATGGCAACCAATCAGCAGTTAGTTTAGACCACTCTGCTATAGGTTATTAAATGAAAGCAAGGATCAGACTGGATACTATTGCTAGTTGCACTGGTGCAATTTAGCTCCTGTGTTAGTAAATTAGGCCCATGTGGGGGTTATGTAAGAAAAAAAGTTTTTTTTTGTGCTACAGGTCTAATCACTAAGGGGCAGATTTATCAAGGGTCGAAGTGAATTTGAGGGAATTTTCTAAGTAAAACAATTCGAAATTCAATGTAATTTTTTGGATACTTCGACCATCGAATAGGATACTACGACTTCGAATTCGATTTGAAGTAAAATAGTTTGAATATTCGACCATTCGATAATTGAAGTACTGTCTCTTTAAAAAAACTTCGACTTCAATACTTCACCAAATTAAACCTGCGGAAGTGCTATGTTAGCCTATGGGGACCTTCTAGAGCAGTTTTCTACGTTTTTTTAAGGCGAAGAAAAATCGTTCGATCGATGGATGAAATCCTTCGAAAGATTTAATCGTTCGATCAAGCGATTTTGCTTTGACCGTGAATTCGGTGAAAAAAACTTGGACTTCAATATTCGAAGTCGAAGTAAAGCCATTCGATGGTCGAATTTCAAAGTATTTATCACTTCGAAATTCGACCCTTGAAAAATCTGTCCCTAATAGTAACCAATAAGCAGGCTGCATTTACTGGTCACCTGTTTAAATCCAGATGCACTGAATCCAGGATTCGGTTCAGGATTCGGCCAGGATTCGGCCTTTTTCAGCAGGATTCAGCCGAACCAAATCCTAATTTGCATATGCAAATTAGGGGCGGGGAGGGAAATCGTGTGACTTTTTGTCACAAAACAAGGAAGTAAAAAAATGTTTTCCCCTTCCCACCCCTAATTTGCATATTCAAATTAGGATTTGGTTCGGTATTCGGCCGAATCTTTTGCAAAGGATTCGGGGGTTCGGCCGAATCCAAAATAGTGGATTCGGTGCATCCCTAAAGCAAACATCTCTTAATTCCTTCTACCTGTTTTATAATTAACAAACAGTATGGCTGATATCAGTCAAGTTGCTGATCCATAATTTACGTCATGACATTCAGACTGCTTATGATTGTGTATTTCATGCCATGTGGAATGTATTTTGTTTGACCATACACTTTAAAAATAAAGCTTTATTGTTTTTTGGTCATTAATTATGATTAACATGGCGGAGATGCTTTATTATTTAAAGCTAAATGTGTAATTTCCTTTGACAAAAATAAAATAAACAAACCTCTGCAGGTAGGGACACTTTATTAGGAGAAAAGGATTCGGGCATAAATATAAATGTAGAGAATATGAAACTAGAGGGTAGAGGTCTGCATCGGTTCAGGTACCCATGGGTACCCGCAAAGTGGTCAGGTTTGGTCAAAAGTCCCCAATTCTCAGTCTGCAGGTAACCTGGCTTGGTACGGGCTTGAACCCTCCCCTGTGATTCTAGCAGCTTTCTTTTCATGCAGTTTCAGCTCCGGAGTGACGTCACTTCTGGTTCAATGTGATATCACGTCCAGCTTTGTGTGTTCCCTGTGTTGGAGGATAAGTTGGCCTATTGCAGGTCGGGTAGCAGGTTAGTGGGGGGAAATTGAGGGTTACGGGATGTGAGTATGGGTCAGGTACTGGTCTAAGAAAATGGATCCCCAGGTCTTTTTTTTTGTTTGTTTTTTACTTTGGCTTGAATTAGAAACTCAGTCCTCTGGTGATCTGTGTTACTTTGTAAATAGTTAATCTTACTGGATTTACATAGTACAGATATAGAATCCAGAAAACCATTATCCAGAAAGGATGAAATTACTGAAAGGCCATCTCACTCCATTATATTCAAATAATCCAATTTATTTTTTTCTTTGCAATAATAAAACAGCACTTTGTACTTGATCCCAACTAACATATAATGAATCCTTAATGGAAGCAAAACCAGCCTATTGGGTTTATTTAATATTTACATGATCTTCTAGTAGACTTGAGGTATAAAGATTCAAATTACAGAAAGATCCATTATCAGGAAAAGCCGTGGTCCCCAGAATTCTGGATATTAGATCCCATACCTTCATTTGATCATTTGAAACAAAGAAGGAAGAGAGTCAAGTGTAAAACAGAGCAGGGAGAATTCCTATTAAAGCATTCTCTTGCATCAACTGATCTGCTGGCACAGGAAGACTTGGAATACGTCTAATCCATCTCTGTGGCTGCCAGACTACAGCCTCCATCATGATTTAACCCATGATAATATAGAGAAGAATACTGATATTTGTAATCTAGTAACATCTGGATGAATCAATACTACAGGCAAAGGTTACATCTCTTTAAATGATATGCTTTTCCACAACACAGTAAAACATATTTTTTAATGTAGCATCATATGTCACTAAAAGTATTCAGCCAGCCTCAAGTGCTGTAAATCATTATAGTGTTTTTCAGCATATTAACAAAATATAGTCAAAAAGTCATGGAAAACTTTTTATAAATTAGTCACTTTAAACCACTCGCTACAATACCCCACACATGCACTAATATTTTTGAACTACTTTTATGCTACAGTTAAAAAGTAAAAAAAAAGCCACGTTTACACCTGCCTAGCAACTCTTAGCAACCTGTTAATTCCTGGTGACTTTTTTGAAAGTAAAACCACCAAAAACTCAGTCTACATGATTTGGACTCCTAGAAACATAAAAGCACACAGGTAGCATTAGTAGAACAGATTCCAACTATGAGGTAATTATATTTTAGGTGATAATACTTCATATTTTCACTTTATACACCAATACGTTTATAAAATTCCTAACCACCCACTTTTATATTAGGGAAGTACTCAAATGTTACGGTGCAGACTACTAAAATTTATAGCCATAATATAAATCAGTAGTGAAGTTTGTTGCATCAGTAGATAATGTTGTAGCTTTGTAAGCTGTCCTCTATGGATTTCTACCGATAAGCTATTCTGGAAGCAACCAGCAGTGCCTTCATGTTTGCAGGACTGTCATTTCAAACAAGATCCTGAAGTTCTGGCACATTTCCTACTGTAGTTCTTTCACTTAGAGATTAAATCCATAAACCGGAAATGATGCGCCTTCTAGATAGCAAAGAATAACCTTAGCAACACATAAATACTGGTAGACTGAAGGGCAACTGTCTGTATACAATATAGTGCTGTGGGAACAAATAGTAAGAACTGGGTGTGCAAAGTAGTAAATTCAAAGTGCAAATTTACACATGTTGAGGAAATCAAGATGAATGAGCCGGTTCAGTCAGGAGGTACTATGTACACCCGCAGGTTTGAGAAAATAGTTATAAACTCAACAAATATAAAAACAAGCTTGAGATAATTAGAGCCTATAAATTCGGGGCTCTAAGCCTCAAGTCGCCAAGCAAACCAGTTCGGGTGGTATAGTGAGATAATTACAAAAATAATAGAAAATTAAAATGTAACCTTTAATAAATATCATTAAAAACCACAACACCAAAAAATATATACAGGGCCGTGCCCTCAGTGATACAACACCACTACAAAAACGTGAGGACCCACTACCTCCAAATAGTATAGGCAGTGCAGGATATTTGCCTTAAAAAACAACAATTAAAAGCTGCATCAGGTGGTAACCGGTGGGGTGACTGAACGCCAGTCAGTAAGGCGAACGATAAATATTTAGAGCAGCCTAGTAGCAAAAATTCTACCCTCCCCTTCGTTTTTCCTTCCCCCAGGAGACAATTCTGCCTACCTACGTAGGGAATGGATGGGAGCTTATCCCCCACCTTCCACCTATGCTGCCCGACGCGTTTCGCCGTGAAAACGGCTTCTTCAGGGGCATAGGTGCTGGGCCGGTGTCTGTGACCGGTTTAAATACCTCTCCGGTAACATCTCAGCAGTTGCGCATCCTAATGCTGTCACTTCCGGTCGCGGCGAAGAACCGGAAGTCATGATCCGCATCTGCCCACAGTAGCGTCTTCAATGTACTGCGCATGCGTCAGTAGGATTTTGCCAGTACTTGGTTAAGACGGTCGGAGGATGCCTGTCTCCCTCCGGTTATTATCACCTGTCAGATCTAATGAACAAGTGCCGGAGTGGCATAGATATTGCTTATGCTGTCAGTGTCTTTGGCTTATTTCCAATTCTACTGCATAATAATTTGGTAACTTGCCTTGGTTCCCCGGAGAGTGTAAAAAATGGTATAGTTACATGTATAATATTAAAGTATTCAATATACGGAGTCAATTTAATAATAACTGGGCAAATTAATCAGTTATTAAATTGTGTTAACCAATAGTATTGTATCATGGATAATGGTAAGTTATGTCATAAAAAGGGTAAGAAAGTAAATCCTTCATTAAGTCCCAGAGGGGCCCTACTTTTCATAGAGTAAATCCATTCAGCTTCTTTGCGTAATAGTTTCTTGTCGAGATCACCAACTCGTGTAGTTTGAACAATTTTTTCGATGCCCATAAAGTGCATGACCTTAGTATCACCTGCGTGAATTTCATTTATATGATTGGCTACTGATGTGTTCCTTTTATTTCTAACATCTCCAACATGTTCCATAACTCTCCGTTTCAGTTGTCTCTTCGTCTTTCCTATGTAGTCCATACCACAGTCGCAGCGCATCATATAAATGACCCCTTCAGTCTCGCAGTTTATAAAGTCCTTAATATGATGTTCCCAGTTGTCTGTTTTTTTGATCAGAGAATATGTTCTTTTTATAAATGGACATGCCACACATCGGCCGCATTTATGACAGCCTTTAGTTCTGTCGGTCAGCCAAGTGTTTGATGCTGGGGGTACATAATGACTATGAGTAAGACTATCACGAAGATTACTGCTTCGTCTAAAAGTTATGAGTGGTTGGTCTCCTATTACTTGATTTAGTGTAGTATCCTGTTGAAGTATGTGCCAATGTTTATTCACTATGTATCTTATTTCCTTATGCTCCTTGCTGTAGTCTCCAATCAGTCTAACACATCCTGGACTCTGGTTTGTTGATCGAGTGATTTTCCTTTGATTTATTAATAGGGAGTCGCGGTCTGATTCAAGCGCTCTCTTATATGCCTTTTTGAGGGCATTATGACTATACCCTCGCTCTTTAAAGCGTGCATATAGTTTTTTAGCCTCTGCTTTAAATTCCTCTGTTGTACTGCATAATCGTCTGATCCTTAAATACTGTCCCACCGGTATTCCTGAAATTGTATTTCTAGGGTGTTGACTGTTTGCATGAAGCAAACTATTAGTGGCTGTCTCCTTCCTATACACTGAAGTCGCTAAGTTATTATTATTGGTCTTATCACGAAAAATGCGTATATCTAGGAAGTTTACAGTGTTAGCATCAATTTGGGCTGTCACTTTTAGGTTGATATGGTTGATGTTGAGCTTCGCTACGAATTCATAAAATTTTTCACTGGTACTTGTCCATATTAGTACTATGTCATCTATGTAGCGAAGCCAGAGAGAGATGTATTGTGTGTAATCTGATAAATCCTCACTGAACACCAGATTATTCTCCCACCAGCCTAGAAAAATGTTCGCATAAGACGGAGCGCACGTACTTCCCATTGCGGTCCCCCTTTGTTGATGGAAGTATTTACCATTAAAGGTAAAATAATTGTGTTTCAATATAAATCCTAGGATTTCAACAACAAAATCATTATGTGCAGTGTACTGGTATCCCCGTTGTGTTAGGGTGTCTTGGACTGCTTTCAAGCCAAACTCATGTGGTATACTAGTATATAGTGACTCTACATCCAAACAAGCTAAATAATGTGTGGGATCCAGACTGATGCCATCTAGGCGTCTAATTGCGTCTGTGGTGTCTTGTATAAACGATGGCAAGCAGCTGACGAATGGTTTTAAAATCTCGTCAACGTACTTGCTCGATGGCTCAGTCAGGCTGCCAATCCCAGAGACTATGGGGCGTCCTGGTGGGTTTGTGGGATTTTTATGAATCTTTGGCAGGGTATAAAAAGTTGGAATCACAGGTGATTTAACCGTCATGTATGCGCACTCATCTTTGTTGATCAACCTTTTTTCCAAGCCTGTCTTCAAAATTAAGGATAACTTTGCTTGGAATTCTCTAGTGGGATCTTTAGAAAGCTGCATATAGCAATTTTTATCGCCTAGTTGTCTCATACATTCTTTCACGTATGTACATCTATTTTGAATGACGATATTTCCACCTTTATCGCTAGGTTTGATTATGATTTCACTGTTCTCCTGTAACTGTTTCAACCCTTGTTTTTCTTTCCAAGACAAGTTATTTTTTGAATATAATGACTTGCTATTTTTATCTTTGAGGTTTCTCAGGTCTTTAATACAGGCCTCAATAAAAACCTCAACCTTTGGACTTAATAAAGCTGGGGGAGTGAAAGTACTTTTAGGTTTAAACGTGGTGAATGGGCCTTTAATATAGTCTATGTCGCTGTCATTTTCTTCTAACAATTGGCGTAGGTCATCCAGAGCTCTGCGTTCTTCACTGGACCATTCTGTTTGTTTGGACGTTTTGGCGAAATGCTTAAATAATAGGAGTTTTCTCCCAAATAGGTGGAGATCTTTAATCCAGCTAAAAATTTTAAATGTGTTAGTCGGTGAAAAGGACAACCCTTTTTGAAGTGCTTGTTGTTGGTATTTGTCAAGTACACAAGAGGACAAGTTAAAAATTTGTAATGCATCAGTCTGTCCTATTTCTTCGCACGGTACCCCCACCTTTGTCTGTCTCTTAGACTCGATTTGTTTGGGGGTCCCTGATGGGGAGTCTCTAAAAAAGGTAAAGAATTGGAAGAGTTGTTGTGTCTAGGATTTCTATCTCTTGATTTGTTTCTATTGTGTAGTTCCACCCGTGTGTCAGAGCCTGAGGCTCCACTTAATTCACTGTCAGAAATATCTGTATCTAACTCAGACCCACTCGTAATGGTGTATTTTTTATGATTGTTAGAGTATTTATTCGGATGGTTCAAGTCCTCATACACTTTCCCTGAGGCATAGTCTGTCTTATCTCTACAGAATTTTTTCCATTTTCTGGATTTAAGGTCCGAAGCTAGTTTGTCAATATTGGTTTGGAGGTCTTCCTCCAATTTTTTGAAGATGTCATCCTCCTTAAACCCCTTGACAACTTTAAGATAGTTATCCACTTCGATGTTGGTTTTTCCAACATAACCATTTCTGTGTCCCTAATCAGACTCATTAATTCTAAAGAGCATTTGGACAGAATATCATGCCATTTTTCGTTAAATTCAGTGCAGCTAAGGTGACCAGCTGGACTGAGTTTAATTCTCAGGCCCCTCGGGATAATTAATTGTGCCACATACTTCTCAATAGAGGTAATTTCCCACCAGAGTTTTGTTTGCTTAATCATTGCACGTTTCAAAGGCTTGAATGCATCACCCACTGCCGGGTTATCGTTAGTGATTGTTTGACTGGCTGGATCATTGTTAAATAAACGATCTGCATCTTCCCTCCATTTATTGAAATTAGAGGGATTCGAAAGGAAGCCTGCCATGATACTTTTAAATGATAATCACAATATTGAAAGTTAGCTCAAGAAAGAGAATGAAACTCGAAAATATAAATCAAGATGAATGAGCCGGTTCAGTCAGGAGGTACTATGTACACCCGCAGGTTTGAGAAAATAGTTATAAACTCAACAAATATAAAAACAAGCTTGAGATAATTAGAGCCTATAAATTCGGGGCTCTAAGCCTCAAGTCGCCAAGCAAACCAGTTCGGGTGGTATAGTGAGATAATTACAAAAATAATAGAAAATTAAAATGTAACCTTTAATAAATATCATTAAAAACCACAACACCAAAAAATATATACAGGGCCGTGCCCTCAGTGATACAACACCACTACAGAAACGTGAGGACCCACTACCTCCAAATAGTATAGGCAGTGCAGGATATTTGCCTTAAAAAACAACAATTAAAAGCTGCATCAGGTGGTAACCGGTGGGGTGACTGAACGCCAGTCAGTAAGGCGAACGATAAATATTTAGAGCAGCCTAGTAGCAAAAATTCTACCCTCCCCTTCGTTTTTCCTTCCCCCAGGAGACAATTCTGCCTACCTACGTAGGGAATGGATGGGAGCTTATCCCCCACCTTCCACCTATGCTGCCCGACGCGTTTCGCCGTGAAAACGGCTTCTTCAGGGGCATAGGTGCTGGGCCGGTGTCTGTGACCGGTTTAAATACCTCTCCGGTAACATCTCAGCAGTTGCGCATCCTAATGCTGTCACTTCCGGTCGCGGCGAAGAACCGGAAGTCATGATCCGCATCTGCCCACAGTAGCGTCTTCAATGTACTGCGCATGCGTCAGTAGGATTTTGCCAGTACTTGGTTAAGACGGTCGGAGGATGCCTGTCTCCCTCCGGTTATTATCACCTGTCAGATCTAATGAACAAGTGCCGGAGTGGCATAGATATTGCTTATGCTGTCAGTGTCTTTGGCTTATTTCCAATTCTACTGCATAATAATTTGGTAACTTGCCTTGGTTCCCCGGAGAGTGTAAAAAATGGTATAGTTACATGTATAATATTAAAGTATTCAATATACGGAGTCAATTTAATAATAACTGGGCAAATTAATCAGTTATTAAATTGTGTTAACCAATAGTATTGTATCATGGATAATGGTAAGTTATGTCATAAAAAGGGTAAGAAAGTAAATCCTTCATTAAGTCCCAGAGGGGCCCTACTTTTCATAGAGTAAATCCATTCAGCTTCTTTGCGTAATAGTTTCTTGTCGAGATCACCAACTCGTGTAGTTTGAACAATTTTTTCGATGCCCATAAAGTGCATGACCTTAGTATCACCTGCGTGAATTTCATTTATATGATTGGCTACTGATGTGTTCCTTTTATTTCTAACATCTCCAACATGTTCCATAACTCTCCGTTTCAGTTGTCTCTTCGTCTTTCCTATGTAGTCCATACCACAGTCGCAGCGCATCATATAAATGACCCCTTCAGTCTCGCAGTTTATAAAGTCCTTAATATGATGTTCCCAGTTGTCTGTTTTTTTTGATCAGAGAATATGTTCTTTTTATAAATGGACATGCCACACATCGGCCGCATTTATGACAGCCTTTAGTTCTGTCGGTCAGCCAAGTGTTTGATGCTGGGGGTACATAATGACTATGAGTAAGACTATCACGAAGATTACTGCTTCGTCTAAAAGTTATGAGTGGTTGGTCTCCTATTACTTGATTTAGTGTAGTATCCTGTTGAAGTATGTGCCAATGTTTATTCACTATGTATCTTATTTCCTTATGCTCCTTGCTGTAGTCTCCAATCAGTCTAACACATCCTGGACTCTGGTTTGTTGATCGAGTGATTTTCCTTTGATTTATTAATAGGGAGTCGCGGTCTGATTCAAGCGCTCTCTTATATGCCTTTTTGAGGGCATTATGACTATACCCTCGCTCTTTAAAGCGTGCATATAGTTTTTTAGCCTCTGCTTTAAATTCCTCTGTTGTACTGCATAATCGTCTGATCCTTAAATACTGTCCCACCGGTATTCCTGAAATTGTATTTCTAGGGTGTTGACTGTTTGCATGAAGCAAACTATTAGTGGCTGTCTCCTTCCTATACACTGAAGTCGCTAAGTTATTATTATTGGTCTTATCACGAAAAATGCGTATATCTAGGAAGTTTACAGTGTTAGCATCAATTTGGGCTGTCACTTTTAGGTTGATATGGTTGATGTTGAGCTTCGCTACGAATTCATAAAATTTTTCACTGGTACTTGTCCATATTAGTACTATGTCATCTATGTAGCGAAGCCAGAGAGAGATGTATTGTGTGTAATCTGATAAATCCTCACTGAACACCAGATTATTCTCCCACCAGCCTAGAAAAATGTTCGCATAAGACGGAGCGCACGTACTTCCCATTGCTTCCACATGTTGAGGAAATAAAACATTACGATGAGGCTGACTCAAATGGCCGTGAAATGCCTAGATCTAGGGATAGATATCTTGTCCTTTCTACATCACAGTTATGTACTATGAAAGACATATTGTATTCTATCTATCTATCTATCTATCTATCTATCTATCTATCTATCTATCTATCTATCTATCTTTGTACTGTATCTGCTATCTGCTCTTCCCTTTAGATTTTATATGATGGGTCTAGCTTAAAAAGTACCTCTCTAAATATTAAAACCCAAGCTATCAAGACATAATATTGGGAAATTTGTAACTATTTTGCTATAATTACTGTATATTATTGCTACAGGTTCCCTTGATTAAAACCAAATAGTCAATAGAAGAAGTTACAAAATAGTCAAAAGATACATACTGTATATAGGAATACAGCAGATTTGTGCAGTTAGATGAAATACCTGTTTTAGTATTAAGCAAAGGGGAATAGATTTTTGCTAAGGGCCACTAAAATGATTAAAAACTAGTAAATGCAGTGTAAAGATAAGGCAGTGTGTACAGGTATTTTTCTTTCTAATCTTAGTCACAAAATTTGCTGCAGGCCTTGTTAATATAGACATTTACATTTTCAATTCACTTGTAAGCTGGCACAGAAAACTGGACTTCACTCCAAAATATGAGGCAAAGTAAAAATTATTACGCAAAAAGGAACATCTCAGAGGGTGGCCTTACGTGTTTCATGCCTTATGGGCACTTAGTCATAGAGCCTATCACTAAGTGCCCATAAGGTACCAAACGCGTAAGGCCACTCTCTGAGATGTTCCTTTTTGCGCAATAAATAATTTTTATTTTGCATCTTATTTTAGAGTGACGTCCAGTTTTCTGTGCCTGCCTACAACTGAATTGAAAATGTATGATTTTACCTCCCCAAGTTGAAGGTCTGGGGCTTGAGCACCTGGAAACCTTGTTAGTATTGGTAAGTCTACCTTACTGCTTACAAGTCTACAATACTGGATATATTTTCCCTTACTCCCTATTTCCCTTGTCACCCTTTTTTATTATTATATAGACATTTAGACACTGATAATGAAACACTTATTGGCATGTGTATGAAGGCACACTTGATTTTGACTGCCATCCATGTACTATGGATATTGGTTGGTTCTGGGATGGGCAGCATTGAAACTTTCATCTGCTGATAGCTAGCTCATGGTGCAGATGAGGATGTGAATAAAAGCTGCAGCTCCTCTTCAATTGCTGGTGTTGGAAAGCATACCTGATTGGCCTATGTATGGCCACCTTAAAGGATATGTAAAGTCTAAAATAGAATAAGGCTAGAAATGCTGTATTTTGTATACTAAATATAAACATGAACTTACTGCACCACGAACCTAATCAAACAAATAATTTATGCTTTCATTGTTGGCTACAGGGGGTCACCATCTTGTAACTTTGTTAAACATCTTTGCAAGACTAAGACTGTGCACATGCTCAGTGTGGTCTGGGCTGCTCACGGAATGTCATAAACAAAGCTGCTTGAGTTCTGCATGGCTGGGAAGTAAGGCGGGGGCTCCCCCCGCTGTTCATAAGTTTGATTGTTTCCCTGCTCAGCAGTTAGGGACCATCTGACAATTCCTATCCACAGCAGTAAATGAAGGGAGAATTTCTCTGCATACAGTCAGGTTTCTTATAAAAATGGTACACATTTTTTAATTAAAGTATATTGGAGATAGGTTTCTTTTTCATTAAAGAAAGTAAAAATGGGATTTTATTTTTTAGTATTTTACTTACTTTTTTGTTTTTATGAATTATTCTCTCATTATTATTCAATCATGCACTAATCATAGAAATATTGTATAGACTTCCTTCTATATGATACACTATCATATTATTATTACTCGCTCTGACACAATGAACTTTTACTTAAACTCTTGCATTTGTGCCCTCTTTCTCGTCAAAGTATTTACCCCAATATTATTTACTAGCGATGGACTAATTTGTCCCATTTCACTTTGACGAAAAATGAGCGAATTTAAAGCGAAATACACGTGCCCATTTTGTCCAAATTTATTAAAGTCAATGGGTGTCCAAATAATTTTGACGTGCGTGTATACATTATATATACTATACTGTATATATTTTATATCTATGTAAATACGTGTTAATTTAGGCACATGTGCTTGAGAGTATCCAACTGTAATGTTGATATTGCATGATGATATTAGACAGGAGCGAACATTTAAATTAACATTGCTATTTTAAACTATAGAGAAGTATCTCATTAAAATGATATCATCATTTATTCTAAATAGATTAATTACCTTCCTGGTTTCAGCTTGCATCATTTCAAGACTTTGATTCAATAGATTCAATTTTCCATACATGTGATCTGCAATATTTACGCAACAAGTTTGGAGCATATTTGAATTGGTGCAGGTAACTGGGAAAGATTAGTTACAGTGCACTAGATGCTTATAAAAAATAAATAAACTTCTTTACAATGTGGCAGTGGTCACCATAGCAACCCTTCTATTACAATACAGTTATGGTGTCTAAATGATGACACGTGAGTTTTTCTCTAAAATATTTTTTTTTGCCCTAACATAAAACATTTACATAGTTGCATAGTTATATAGTTAAATTGGGTTGAAAAAGGCAGGTCAATCAAGTTTCACCTTTCTAAATGAACTCAAGTGCATATATATATATATATATATATATATATATATATATATATATATATATATATATATATATATATATATATATATATATATATTCTTCCCCAAAATCCCAGCACTCACGATAAATGGTCGTCACGTTGCCTGGGTGCACGCCTCACAAAAGCTGCATACAATCTTCACCAAAGAAGCCGCACTACTCAGGGCTTATTGCAAAATGGTACGTTTATTAGAAAATCTAACGTTTCGGCTGCAACACCAGCCTTTGTCAAAGTTACATGAATACAAACAAATTACCCTTAAATACCCAGGTTCTGGCGCGAAAACCCAAGAACCCTCCCTCAAGTGACGTGTTCAAATGCAGCCCCAGTGTTAAATGGTATTAATAATATCCATAATTGTCAAGAGTTCACAGATAGTCATAATATGGTTAGAGTGTAATCTCTTAGTTGCAAAAACCAACAAATGGCCACAATCGTATCAATTCGCAACTAAGTAACAATCTAGCAATCTGATCTCCAATCGCTACTATTTAGCTGGTCCGCCCTGATGCTGGTAGCTCTTAAACCTGTGGGGAAAGATTGACCTCTTCGGTTAGTATAGTGCCAAGCGTGGGCTTACCTCCTCCCTGTAGCGATCACCACTACTCGTGTTGGCACCCGCACCTCCGTGAATACCATCACCCATCAAAGTCCAAAGCACCGTGCCGTGTAAATAGCAGCGTTCCAAGGCTCACCCCCAGTGATCTACCAGCACCGTGTTAGCTGTCACTGTCCGTGAGCCGTGCGCACACGATCGTGCGTGTCATCCAAAACGCTGTCACAGCATATCTCTTGTCAGTTCATTCAGTGTAGCGCCTGGCAGCGCACTCGTTGTGCATCAGTCAAATCCATACTTGTGATAGGTCTATCCTAATTGTCAAACGTAACCGTCCGTGATGTGTAAGTTTTAACCCCTTCCTGGGCCGTGTCTATATCAAAAAATACAAAAGCAAAAGAAAGCAAAACACTATCAAATATCAAGATAAATAAAATATATAAATATCCTTAAACAATTTAAATAATCCTAAAAACTTTAAGTTCGTCCAAAAAATCAGGAAGTGAACACCCTCCAAATATAAAGTTTAAGCTTTGAACTGCTCACCGGAGGTGCCCACCGGGAGAGCAAAGCATGACTCAGTGACCGAAAGTATTGAGTATCTAACTCTGCATATTAAATTGCTCACATGCAAACATCAATATACTATTTTTGCCCTTCTATCAGGTATACCCCTATAATTATGGAATAAATACACTAGACTCTCCAACCATTCTGACAATTTGGGTACTGTTATACCGCCCTCTTAAATATCTACGTAGAACAACGCCATTACCCCAACCCTCTTTAAAAACAATAACTACATTTCCCATGTTACTATAGTTCTCTAGCGTAACTGGTACATTATATAAAATAATATCTAATTAATGTAGGAATGAATCAAAAGGACAAATAGCCTGTATTCACCCGATGTTCACTAATCACTGAAACTGAGATCATTGTCTGCCCTATTTATAATTAAACATAAATCACTTAGTTATCTCAACATATTGCATTAAACCCTCCTTAATAGAAAGGCGCATAGGACACCATCTCATTCAGTCCTCCCGGGCTGATCGTGTTGAGCCTGTGTATCCATCTCAATTCGGCTTGCAACAATAACTTCTCACGGTCCCCGCCTCTGATGGGTGCCGGAACATGATCAATGATCATGCACCGAAAGCTCGCCAGGGTGTGTTTAAACTTCAGAAAGTGGGATGCCACAGGAGTCTCTGCCTTGCCAGTCTCCAGTGCCTGTCTTATTGAAGTTCTATGGTTGGCCATCCGGTCTCTCAAGTTGGTAATTGTTTTCCCCACATAAAACAATCCACAGGGGCACTTAATAAAGTAGATTAAAAATTTCGATGTGCAGGTAAGTCTGTGTCTGATTTCAATCTTCTTCCCCGTATGTGGATGGTTGAAGGAGGGCCCCACTATCAAGTGGCTACAGGTGATACATGAAGGACATCTATAGCATCCATTCTTCACCGCACTGGGGGTGAGCCTTGGAACGCTGCTATTTACACGGCACGGTGCTTTGGACTTTGATGGGTGATGGTATTCACGGATGTGCGGGAGCCAACACGAGTAGTGGTGATCGCTACAGGGAGGAGGTAAGCCCACGCTTGGCACTATACTAACCGAAGAGGACAATCTTTCCCCACAGGTTTAAGAGCTACCAGCATCAGGGCGGACCAGCTAAATAGTAGCGATTGGAGATCAGATTGCTAGATTGTTACTTAGTTGCGAATTGATACGATTGTGGCCATTTGTTGGTTTTTGCAACTAAGAGATTACACTCTAACCATATTATGACTATCTGTGAACTCTTGACAATTATGGATATTATTAATACCATTTAACACTGGGGCTGCATTTGAACGCGTCACTTGAGGGAGGGTTCTTGGGTTTTCGCGCCAGAACCTGGGTATTTAAGGGTAATTTGTTTGTATTCATGTAACTTTGACAAAGGCTGGTGTTGCAGCCGAAACATTAGATTTTCTAATAAACGTACCATTTTGCAATAAGCCCTGAGTAGTGCGGCTTCTTTGGTGAAGAAAGTATATATATATATATATATATATATATATATATATATATATATATATATATATATATATATATATATATATATATATATATATATACACACACACGCATAGTAGTTGGCCAGCTTAAATATATTGCAATATATGGACAAACAATCCCTGTTTTGTTTAAAGGGTAAGGCATTTTTCAGTAGCAGTATGCACAAAATGTCTCTGTCTTAAATATATTGATAATGGGTTGAGCGCAGAGGACTCTTGTATGTGTCTATATATATATATATATATATATATATATATATATATATATATATATATATATATATATATATATATATACAGTATACACATACCTATTAAGACTTATCAATACATTTACAGTGAAACCTCAATTTTCCATACCATAATTTTAAATTTTCATGTATTTTACATTGTCCATGGGGATAATAGGGGTGTACTTATATAATAATACTTTTCACTGATTTTACATGTTCCCAGATTTTACACGATTTTGTTCTCGTCCTCTGAGAAATGAAAATGCGGGTTCTACTGTACTTATATTAAAATATAATACACAAAAGCCATGAATATCTTGTAAATTATATCCTTATAAACGGTGAGTTCTGATGTCATCAGTTATAAACGGTGAGTTCTGATGTCATTTCTGTCACATGACTCACTGAAACTTGTGTATTATAATAAATAAAGTACCCCCAGTTGTAAAATATGAGGATATTAGAAGTTACCTCGGAGTTCCATGACCTGTATAAAAACACTCGGCCTTCGGCCTCGTGTTTTTATATTGTCATGAAACTCCTCGGTAACTTATAATATCCTTATATTTTACAAGAGGGGGTACTTTATTCACTATATATATACACACATACCTTTTCTAAGCTAAATGTAGATCTTAAGACTACTATAGCCTTGGATGCTTGTCCAAGCCTCTCTTAAAGGCATTAAAGGAAAAGCAAAGGTAAAATCACTGGGAATGTGCCAAATGTTCAGCACCCCCTGGGGATTTTAATAGCTTACACAATACCCAGGCAGTGCTTCTATTTTCATAAAATTGCACATACCCATGGACTATTTTGAGGCAGGAGCCACCTCATGCCTGCTCACCTTTTTCGGATGCCAAATGTAGGGCAGAACACAAGTGTGGAGAGCGCAATTGCACTTTCTCGCACTAGTAACTTTTAAAAGTATCGGGCTATTTGCCGCCCCCGGTAACTTATTTGGTGCTGCTGCCTGAGACGAGTTGAAACGTTGGTGCAGCACCCTTGCACACACTACTTCTTCTTTCTTCTGTTGTTGGGGGCATATGCATGCGCGGTAGAGTGAAATAATCAGCTTTTTCATTAAGTTCAGCTTTTCACTCTACTGTGCACACATGTTTTCAGGTAACAGGAGCACCGAGTCAAGGTAAGAAATTACAATCACCGTGGGGTGCAGGGTCAAACTAGGGGGCCCGGGGCCCAATGGGGCTACTCATTTACATAGTAAAATAAATAGTAACATTTTATGGTTAAGGGCTTAAGTATAACATAGTTAAGGATCATTAAACATTGTAACTAGATTTAGGCATCCCAAGTATTTATACCTTTAGTTCTCTTTTAATGGCCATCACAACCTCAATGCTATTTTCGTTGAATCTAAAGGGGTGGCTCTGTTTTTATTTTTGTATATGTTATGTGTTATTTGCAGACCTTTAAATAAAATAACACATTGTAATCAATCAATACATCAGTCTTTGTATGGGTACTGTATATCTTATATTCTTAGACTGAATTATACTAAATTAAACTAAAATCTTAAAACTTAATAATAAATGAAGTTCCTGTTGTTAAAAGGGGAAAGGGTACAAAGAGTTTTCATATTTTTACTTTTTAACAACTTAAGATAAATACAGTTGGTGATCTATTAACAGAAGTACAGGTTGAATGCAGTGTTCCAAGCTCTCCCATCTGCAGCACTATTTCAGGGTTATATAAATAAGCTTTAAAATGTGTAGCAGACAAATCCAAGAAAATAAAAGTTTAGGTATCTTGAGAACACTAACTCAGATGTTCTGTCATTCTGTTCAGAAGGAGAAACTGCAGGATGATGATTCACATGAGAATATTAACTAGGATTGGCTTTTCTACAGAGCTGCAAAATTGGCACAGATATGATGTATCTTCAACTGACTGCCTGATACATAATATTGATCAGACTGCAGTCTGGAAGCAACATCTCACTTCTAACAAATCATGTTTTTCAGGTTCTCCAACCCAACATTTTTCTCCAGTTAGTCACTTATATTTCCCTGTGTTAGGTGTTGGTTGATAGTTAATAATGATTAACAAGTCTAGCCAACAACACCAACAAGTAGATTAGAACATCTATCTTGCACTACTAAAACATTATATAAAATAGATAGCTGAAGAACATAGTAATGGGCCGTGTTCTGATTTGATGCTAACGCTTTTGACCATATGCTGTGCTTACAGATTGTGTTTTTCCATTTAGGAGGAACATCTTATTGATATTCTATTGGTAAATACAATTGTATAAGAGGTGGTAATGTCAAAAATGAAGTTTCTCCTTGCAAGGGTAAGTTCTTGCTCAATCATGTGGCATGGGAGAACCTGAAGTCCATTGACACTGTTGGACCCATTAGGCATATGGTATACACAGCACTTTGACCATTGCTGTAAGTAAATAGAAAACAGCAGTGATCAAAACAGCCCTGTCTGTTTGTCACTGCTTCCCCTAGTTATACAGGGTATGCCTAATACAGAGAAAACATTGACTTCCCCCTTGTGTGGCCCCTTTCACATGAAAGTCTGGCTCCTGTGACTGCTTACCTTGTGTAAGCTTTAAAGGGGACCCATCACCCAAAAATATTGTTCAAAATCCTATTTTATCTATTTTTATCACATTAGCCAAGCAAAATTAACTTTAATCACACTTTATAAGTTATTTGAGTCTTGTTTCCTTCAGTCTGGGAAATCATAATTATAGCAAGCAGGCATTTTGTGGACACTGTTATTAAGGCAAGCCTTGCGTCCTCTCAGAATCTTGTTTGTGTCCCAGAATGGGGGACCTGATGTCCATCCCCATGACCTGGCTACACAATTAAACAGTGAAGAGAACAGGGGAATGTGGGAAGAGCATTGACATCTAGGAAGTGCTGAATGGAAAGTGAAAGCAATTGTTTGCCCCGCCTCTATGCCTAAGGCATAGAGGAGGGGAAGACAATATTTGATTGACAGCTGAGATTTTTAAATGAGTTTACAACAGCTATGAATGCTTTAATAAAAAATAGATCTTGGATTTCATGTTTAATTTGAAAAGGACTTTTATTATACAGCTTTTTGTGTCTGGGTGACAGGTCCACTTTAAAGGTATTAATACAAAGATTAACTTGCGTTGTTAACACCTCAAATTCAGACAGTAAAAGTGGCTATAGACATTATAATTATAATCTTTCCTGGAAAAGATCTTTCCAGGAAAGATCGTTTGTTTCAATACACATGTGTAGAGCTGAATCGTTAGATATACAGGTAGAAACAATAGAATTCTACCTGTATCTGTCGATTCAGCACTAACAATGGCCAATATTCGGCTGCCTTCAAAGGCACCCAATCAATGAGCCAACCGATATCCAAGCCTTCTGCCAGTATTGGTCAACTTGTCTCCCACCATACACGCACTGTGTATCGTACGAAAATTCATTTGGTACAATATTATGCTTCTATGGCCATCGTAAAATCCTGCATTCTTCACACCTATAATCCCCCTACATGGTTCACACCTGTAAAGCCCTGTAGTGTTCAGACCTCCCTGTGTGTGCCTTACTTTTAAAATATGGACAGCACTGTCTTAGACAATAACACATATTTCAAAACCAATTCTTTTACATGGGAAAAATGTTAAAATTGAATTGTACTTCACTAGAATGTACCAACACATTGTCTTCACAGCATAGTAGACCCCTACAGGATCATGCTAGTTTTTTTGTGAGTTTTATGATAATTTGTCTGTTCACCTTTTCTTCAGTTTTTCCTTGTTTGTCTATTTATTTTTTTCAATCAGCTTTCTGCCTTTCTTGCTTTATCTCTAATGCACATGTCTATAATACACCAGAAAGGTATTAGTTACAATGTTTAATGACCCTTAACTATGTTATACTTAAGTCCTTAACCATAAAATGTTACTATTTAAAGACTGTAAATGAAGCCATTATATCTTCAGAGAACACCTGTTCCAATACCAATTACAAGGAGGTAGATACTTTAAAGAAAATATTTTACATGCATCTCACAATAGCTTGTCAACATACCTTAGAAAACTAGATTTAAAGGAAACTACCTATACACTTGTCCACCTGTAGTTCAAAAGGGAAATAAACAAATTAATAACAGTTGATAAAATTCTAGATATTATTATGCATGTTTATAAGTGGGTGGGGCTGATTGCAATTAAAAACTGAAATGTTGAATCTCTGATTATCCCCTGACACGGGGCATGCCCCCGAAATGTTGTGCGTTCCCTTGGCTTAATAAACCCCCACTCCCAAATGTAAATTTCATTTCCTTCTCTTTGAACCTGTCACAAACATTTGTAATACCCACCATCCATTGGTGTTAAAGAGGCTGTTCACCTTTATATTAACTTTAAGTATGATGTAGTGAGTGATATTCTGAGACAATTAGTTTTCATTTTTTATTATTTGTGGTTTGAGTTATTTAGCTTTTTATTCAGCAGCTCTGCCGTTTGCAGTATAAGCAATCTGGTTGCTAGAATCCAAATTACCCTAGCAACAACAAATCTATTTGAATGAGAGACTGGTATATGAATAGGAGAGGACCTGAATAGATGAACAATAAATTTGTAGACTTACACAGCATTTGTTTTTTTAGATGGGGTCAGTGACCCCATTTGAAAGCTGTAAAGATTCAGACAAAGAAGAAGGCAAATAACTTGAAAACATCAACACCAATTAAAAAGTTGCTTAGAATCCACCATTCTATAACATACTAAAAGTTAACCTGATGGTGAACCACTCATTTAAGGTATTCCAAGGCTATCTTGCTATAAACTAGCCCCAGTCCATGGTGCATAAAAGAGAGGGGACTGCCACTGGTAAATGAGAAGTGGGTTCACGTGTGACCTATCAAGACAGTGTAGAACAAAATACAACACTATATTATAAATTTTCGGCTGTCTCTCCCTAAGCTTCCTTGAGAAGCACTGTTTCAAAGTATATGGACATTGCAGGAGTCCTCTATGCCGAATGGAATACCTGGAAGTGCTGTCTCCGTAATTACCATAGCACCAAGCGGAGAACAAAGAGGCCAGGGGTGTGCATGTGGCAATCTCTCTACAAGTAAGGAAATAATCTATACACTTGTCCACATGTAGTTTCAAAGGGAAACTACAGATATATAGACTTTAGGTTTTAAAAATCCCATACACTACTGGATAAACAGACCGAGCCCATGTGGGCCATCCAACGGGCATCCCCGATCTATATCGGGTCGAAAGTCAGCCAGATGTCGATCAGGCAGGGTAAAAACTCCTGTCGGATTGCGACCGCATCTGTTCGTTGATGCGGTCCCACAATCCAACCGCCTGTATCATCTCCATTCTGATCCGATCGTTGGGCCCAAGGGCCCACAATCTCATCTTCCCAATATCACCCACCTCAATGTGGGCATATCGGGGAGAGATCCGCTTGTTTGCCGTCATTGCCAAACGAGCAGATCTCCCTGTGTGTGGCCACCTTATTTCAAGTTTCACATAGGTACCAGCTGACTTTTCGCAGGATAGAGGAGGCAGCAAAAAATAACCAGCATCTTAAAAGCTTGCATTATATAGATATACCTCCTTCCTACTGTGTCTCAAACAATTTGTTAATCACCCACCAGTGGCGCTAATTGTTTACATCCTACCCAAGGCTTCTTCTGTAAAAACCAGATGAGCTAAAACTACACATTGGACGATGTCGTTGAAACAACAACTTATATCCTATAAGTTGGATATAGTTAAATGGGTCAAAATATAAAGGAGCTGATATAATAAATCTAATTTGTAAACTAGATGGAAGATTTGCCATATGACACGACGCGTCGGAAGGCATACATGCTGCATTTGACAAGATAAAATCTGATGTCAAAAAGAGTTTCTTTGATTGAAATACATTGACTGTCAGATGTAGATGTATGGACAAACACACACCATCCAACTTTGTCAGACGTGGATGCAAAATAAAACACAGCATCCAACATTATCTGATCTAACTTACATTACAGCTATGGGCCGGTCCGGGTGATGAAAATTTGAGCAAATAAAAGGGAGGTGACAGGGGTGACTAAGGCAGCCTAGGGGCACCCGCTATGTAAATCCAGCCCTGGCAGCAACTGTGGCTGTGCATGATGCAGGCTGAATTTTTTAAATTGTTTTAGTATATTTTTGTATAGTGAGACTGTCTGACTGGCTTGTGAGGGGGAGGAGGGGGCAGGCTGGAAGGCTGTTCTGTAGCCATTTGGAAGTGATCTGGGGGTAAAATTGAAAAGGGTCTGTGGGGCTGCTGGGGCAGTGTGTGGTGGTTTGAGATGGGGGGGGCAGAAGCACTACCTTGCCTAGGGCCCTGTTTAGTCTTAATCCGGCTCTGGCTCAGTATGTGTAAAATAAAAACTGCAATTTTCTTGTTAGTGTGATGAAAAGGATTCAGATTTGCCTCAGTTAGGCATCTAGAATTGTCCAAATCCAAATTCTGTTGAAAAAGGCCGAACCACAACCCTAATGCTAGATATAGTGCATCCCTAGTATCTACACTACCTGATGAATATAAGGGAGTGTATAATGGTTCTTTCTTAATTCCATTTGCTAGCAAAATTAATGATTACTAAAGGAGACATTTTTCCTTTGATGTACCCCTGTAATCCCAACAAACTGCTAGTAATCTAGAAAACAACAAGTCCATAAATATCTAAACCATAATCATCCTTCTTATCTTCCGTTGTCAATAGCAGGAGTTCTTTAGGGAACTGGTAGCGCTTAACGGACATCAAAAAGAATGGTGACAGGAAAAACTAGGTTATAAAGACCAAAGATTTATATACTGCTCTCTTTTTCCTTTAAGATGATAGAAACATTGCTCATGCACAAGCATACATACCTTTAAGTTGCTGCTTGTCACCTTAAAGGCAACCTTTTGTGACCTGAATACAAGCAAGGTGTGATGGGCCCCAAGGCAGCAGCCCCGGCAGACTCCAAGCCCCCCAGTCCAATGCTGCATACAACATAAGCTGCCCTAAACTCCAAACTTCCAACTTCCCTTCCCCCTGCCAATTGTTGCATTTGCAATACTGTCTGCAATCTGCACATGCCCCTGTCATAGAAGAGATGTGTACTGCTGCCAGATTTTGCTGCACATGTCTGGCAGCGATCTGGAATTTTTTTTACCAGCATTTATTTTTCTATATAGGCACCACATTATGGCCCTTGGGTACTTAGGGCAAATATACTAAAGCCGAAGAGGCTTACGCTAGCGCAAATTCACAAATTCTGATTCTTCGCCGATTTACTAACTGGTGCTGGCGTAAATTCTAGGGATGCATTGAATCCAGGATTCGGTTCGAATCCTTCTGCCTGGCTGAACCGAATCCTAATCCTAAATTGCATATGCAAATTAGGGGTGGGGAGGGAAATCGCAAGACTTTTTGTCCCAAAACAAGGAAGTAAAAAATGTTTGCATATGCAAATTAGGATTCGGTTCGGTTTTCGGCCGAATCATTCACAAAGGATTCTGGGGTTCGGCCGAATCCAAAATAGTGGATTTGGTGCATCCCTAGTAAATTCGGTAGCGAAGTGGACCTACTCTAGCACTACTTCACACCCTTACGCCAGGCGAAGTTACACTATGGCGAAAGGACTTAACGACACGAATTCACTAACTTGCGCATTTTACTGAACGTTACCTCTTGCGCCAGACTTAACTTCGCCAGGTCAGACCAGGTGAAGTTCAATACAATAGATAGGAGTTTGTCCAAAAATAGTTGACATTTTTTCTAAGTCCCAAACAACGCTGGCATCTTTTACTTTTTTAAGGGTGATAGTATGAAAAATAGCGTACATTTTTTTGGGGGTACCCTCCTTCCCTCCTACATTTCCTAACATATGGCAACTCAACAATACAGTGGGCAAATGTGTAGGGCAATAGAACACCTTTATTTCATATTTTAAAGGTTTCCTGGGCTTGTGTAGTGTAATATAGTTGCTGCAGCATATACGTCCATTCAACTTTAACTTCGCGCCGTATGCAAATTCGATTTGCATGACGAAGTAATGGTAGCGTAACCGTTCGCCTCCCTGAGCGCAACTTTGCATTTTAGTGAATTTGCGTAGCACTGGCGAAACTACGCCTGGCGAAGTGCGGCGCAGCTGTCGCAACATCGTATCTTAGTGAATTTGCCCCAGAGTCTAAAACGTAGCAATTGGCATCCCCAGTGAAACCACCTTTTCTTGTCCTTTAAAGCACACCCATTTATTTCACTTTGCACCTTGCCCTATGACATTCTCAGCTTGCATCATTGTTTCCACTCCTAAAATAGGGAGCGTCAGGTACATAATCTCTCATGTGGCAGACAGTGCTCTGCACCTTGTATTGGATTTTTAATCAACTGTTGCCATCAGTGTGTAAGGGCTCTGATGGGTGAAATGGTACACTCCTGGGGGGTATATAATAAAAGTTGGTAAATGAAAATATTAACAGTGCAAAAATGTATGCCTTTGTGCAAAGTGCAAACAATTTTCCTTGTGTGAATTTAATATAGCTTTTGCAAACCCTGAAACAGTTTAGCTACCACTTCTGACAGTAGTAGAAAGATTGAGCATTTTATAATTTGTGCCAGTGTGCAGTGTACAGTATGTAACAAATGTTTTACTGAAAAAAATAGTTTTGCTCAGTAAGAGCACACCACATTCAAGCACATTTTAAAAGTGCGCTATGTGCAATTTAACAGTCCAATTAATATTACATTGCAAACTGCAAATTTATATTCTATGTCCATTTTTTATTTCTGTTTATGACCTTTATTGCATTTTCCACTATCACTTCAATGAGCCTTCATGGCACGGAATGTCTGCACATATATGTCTGCTATCAAAACAAAATTTCAGTGGTACTTTTCTGGTAATAATAATTAAGTACTTTGCTATGTACATATAAAAGGTCCAAAATCACTGCCTGAATCTTATACTTTATTATTCTAGTCTCTGTAGCCTTTAGTCTCCTACTTTTCTCCACTTCCCCTTTTTCTGCTTTGCCCATGGAAGCTGGCATTATCAACACCCTCCAGACCAACTACCCTGTGTTATATCCTCCTACATTGTCTGCATTCCAAAACTGCTTGGATTTAAGCCCTGCCCCGTGTCTCCTCTTCCTTAATTCTTTTGGGCTGTTTAACTCCTTCTGATCCAGCCTCTCCTGCTCTCCTACTTCATTCTGATTATTTTCCCTTAGACTTTATGTTGCATGCATATCATTTGACCTGCAGGGTTGGTAATGGACTATTTTTTATTATATTATTATTTATTAAAAATAGCTGCAATTCCCTGCACCCTTCTGAAATTTTGCCATCAAATTGAGGGACAGTACAGTATCCTGCTCTGTTACCTGTAAATAGACATAACCTGTTATCACTGCTTTTTTGAAGGCTTTTTAACACACAGCATGTGTAAAAATAAGCCCTGTAGATTATAAAGGATATATATATATATATATATATATATATATATATATATATATATATATATATATATATATATATATATATATATATAATATGTCCTAATAACCATGTCCATACCCTCTACTGTGGTTTATAAGGCTAACTAGTTTAGCTGCCCCTTTTTACACCTACAGTATGTTAGAGTCAGTGTAGGTTAATGTGTTGTCACCATTTGTCTGTGTATTCCAGAACAGTTAAATATTTATTTTCAATGCTCATATAACTTCCCAATAAGTTCAATAGTAATTCGAGAAAAGAAGTGATTATTCAGTGTGTGTGTGTCAGGACAAAATCATCAGCTGGGGGCTATGCTTTTCTCATGGCAAAGTTCTTGTATATACACACAATCTTGCAGGTGAGCCTGCCTCCCATTACATCACACCCTGCAGGATATATAAGGGTGGCTCTGTGCTTCCATTCACAGAATTAAGTCTGAGAGGCTTGTGTTTGCCATTTGTCCTTCTCTACAGTCAAGTCAGAGAAGTACAGGAATTGCACTGCCCCTGCAGGAATATTACTCGTAAGGATTTACTCGTCTAGACTATACTCATCAATTATGTTTTCTCTGCGATCAGTCGTTCTGTGTGCCACACTGCTGCTCACCTTCGGTAAGAAAAGAGCTATCATTTGTCATGTACAATACTCCTATCCACCTGCTCAGCAGGAGAGCCACTTACCATAGTGATGTGCCAGGATTGTTCAGTGTTGTGCTGATTGTGCTTTTACTCTTTTTCTTTGCTTTCTGTCATTTAAATGGTGAAACACATTTGAACAGAAACCAGTACTCCCTCCTGCTTTTCTACGCTTACAGTCAAAAACACATCATATTTAATGTACTACAAGGCAGACATGTTTATTCTCTATTGTAATCATTACTAAAGCCACATTAGAATGTGGTGGGACAAGTGTTAAACAAGCAGGTTAAAAATATGTATTAAAATAAATATGTATTAGTTTATGTACTTCTGTACCTAGTTTATTTTGACTCTTTCATTCCAGTAATTGCAGGCTGACTAGTTCTTGTTTGGAAGATGGATAACAGTATTAGTTATAGGGTGAGGATTATTCTTCTTAGGTTTGTACACAGTGCTATATTCCATTCCACAATTACTTATGGAAATAACTTGTCATGTAATGTTAACTTGCAGCACAAGTGGTTAGTGGCAGATATTTAGGATGTTATGAATCTAACAAAATCTTATAAACTGGAACTAATAAATATATTTCTATTGGTTTTATAAAGCAGTAGTTGCGACATTTCGATATGGTGCCAAAGGTCATTAACATGTCAGTGCTTGCCTGGAACATGGAGTGTCAGAGAAATAAATGTTTGTGAAGTGATAAAAAGAATGCTGGAGAGGATCCCTCTACAGATTAGCTACTGTAAAACCGGCTGAATTGCAGCCAGCACATACCTTATGCTATTTAACCATTTCAGTGGCAGTCACATTTCCACATACACATATGCCAACTGCCATGGAATTTTTTGACATTTTGCGCTCTTTCATATGAGGGGCATTTGCTGGGAGCAATGTTTAGGTAATACAAAAATGACAAATTATTAAAAAAGTAAATAATCATTTATGTAAAAAATGAAATCACAGTAAATAACAAATGTATATTTTCCATCAAATCTCCCCTCCCCCAAAGCCAAATATGTATTGTTATAGGGAGATTCTGATAAAAGCATCTTTTTGCCCACATTGTTTTGCGTAGGGAGGAGGGTGTATATGTATTTTGGGGAAGCTACCAATTGGTGGCTTTCTGTGGACAGCATATTAACTGTATGCAAAAGGTTATGAGTGACAGGGTCTTCTGAACAGTGGGAAAGGGTACAAAAAGTAGTAAAAAATAAAATTGAATATAATGTATGTGGTGTGTGTGTAACCCTGAATCAAGCAGGTGGGATGGCACAAGGATTATTGGCACTGGAAAGAGCACCCCAGTTTCAGATCAGATCAGCACAGCAGAAAGTATGTGGGCAGCACAGAGTGGGCTGCAGGGAACCTCCAAACAGGAGACAATGGTTGTCACATCTGTTATTTAGGATGCTCGTCTCCTAGGATTATAAATTCACCCTGTAAAGTGGGACTGTCAAACTTAAAAATGCATATGTGCCAGCATGTAGAATCTACTCACTTTGCAAGCAAGATGTTAAAAGACCATTGATGTGCAAAATAAATGTAAATGTAGTAGATAAAAAGCTTTAACAAGTTACTATTTTGGTTTAACCCCCAGCTTCCCAATTCACAGCGCATTGCTCCGAATTGAACAGCACCCAAGCTGACAGTAATGTAACCTTCTCCGGGGACCACGGATTTGATGGAACGGGGAGTGCTGTGGAAGTTAACTGGGAAGAAGAGGAAGATGAAGAACATGAGGATGATTTCTCTATCTTGGGATTTATAACAGATGATTCTATTCGTGGTATGTCAAACAAATATGTATGACTCAATGTGGAAGCACTGTAGAATTGTGGACCAAAAGAATTAATGTTGTAAAATCCCCGTTTTGGAAAGGCACAATTTTACCCTCACACAACATAAGGAAATTCTGTGCCTGTAGTAATGGTGGAGATGCAGTTGGCTCTGTATTGCACTAATATCTGAATAAAACATTATTACACCTACCACCTGTGCATATTTTGCATGGTGCAGAGAGAAAGTGTTTAGTAAAGTCCCATTTTGTGGCATACTACATTTATATTTTCCTATATGAATCAGCTCATTGTTTGGCTATATATCTAAAAAAAAGGCCTAGAAGTGTCATTGTTTGGGCATAAAATACATATGTGCCACTTTAGGAAGATCATTCCATTCACACAACTACTTTTCTCTCTCTGAAACTTCTCTTTATGAAACAAAACAAATAAACTTTCAAACTATATAACACTCCAACCCATGCAGTAAGTCAGAGAACATAAGGTAGACAAGAGGGCGGATAAGTCGTGAAAAGGAGACGGGGTGATAAATATAGCTGTAGATCTGCAAAAAGTGTATGTTTGGTTAAAAACTTATTTTTCATGATTTTGAGCTTCCCACGCAAAATATGTCTATGAAATGAGCAAGCCACTGTAAAGAAATCTCACTTAGCAAATTAAGCTTATTTAGTTATGGCACTTTAGCACAAAGTCTGCCATTTGTTATTTAATCCCCCAGAGATGTGTGGGCCTAGAAACACATTGCAGTGGTTTGACATGCTGCCAGACAGTGATGTAATTCAAGAAAGCAACAGTTTCTTATCATCTGGGAGTTTTTGATCCTTATTATACAATTTTTAGACATGCACTTACCCTACGTCTGCCTTAACTATACCAATTCTCTTTCTGCTGTCCTGTTTATTTGGGATATATTTAATAATATTATATAAACAGCCATTAAATGATATATAAAAGCTTGCATAAATATATATGGTATATTTTTGGATTTTCAATAGAATTCTGGCTGTAATTTTAAACTCTCAATATTCTGATTAGTAAGAAACATTCTGAACGCAAAAAAAGCTTGACATCAATCATGGACCACAGTAGAAATCATTCTGTATTAAAATAGAACATGTTATGTATGTATGTATAATTTGGATCTTCATACCTTAGGTCTAATAGAAAAGCATATAAACATTAAATAAATCCAATAGGCTGGCTGTGTTTCTAATAAGGATTAATTATATATTTGTTTTGATTGAGCACAAGCCGCTGTTCCATTATTACAGTTATAAGGAAATCATTTTTAAAATGTTGATTATTTTGGGAAACTGTGGGAAAGGACTTTGCATAATTTGGAGCTTTCTGGATAACAGATCCTAAACTTGCATTCAGATCCTAAACGTGTCTCTATTCATATTTATTAATGACAGTAGGCAGTCGTATGCTAGAATTAGTTGTAAGCATATGGATCAGGACAATGTGTCTGCCAGAATTTGGGTTTTAAATCTTTTCCTACAAGCAAATGAAAAGCTAACACTACTTTTTACTATATTATAAAACAAACAAACCAGGCTGAGGCAGTGCATCATATTGAAAAAATCTTGGTCCTTTATACTAGACTGTATATTTTAGTAGATTGCACTTTGTTGCAGTGCCTCACCTGTGTGACTCACCGTGTGCTAATAGAACAACAAGCCTCTTCCTTCCCTCCACCTTCCCCTCCTTGACATGACCTCCTACCAACCCTTCCTTCAGGGCTCATGTGTACAGACTGAGAATTATCTATATTCACAATGAGTTTATGTGACTTCCGGGAAAAAGGGTGGACTCGTTTCATTTTAATCTTTTCAAAGAAGGCATGCTGTGGGATGTCAAAAGAAATCCAGGCTTAAAAGTCAAGTTTAATAATGGATCAGACACCACAAAGGAGCTCTAAATATGCAAGTGACTTACTAGCTGACTGAGTATTTATTAATCACTGACATAAGTGCCATGTTCTTCAGAAACTATGTAGCCTTAGTCAGTGAAAGATATTTGAAAAATGTTTTCATTAAGTTTCATTTGGTTGGTTGGGATTCCATGACTGCTATAATCAGTAAGAAGTGGAATTAATTTCCTGTAAAACCTGTAGACATCAAATAGCTGGCATTTCATTGCAGTTGCTATTGTATCACTTTCCAACTGAGGTCATTTCATCATTATATTCTCACAGATTTGTGCACAGCTTTTATAACAGCTACTGTTTGGTATATTTATGAAGTACCTACAGCCCATAAATATATAGTGTAACACAATGATTAATCACAGCAAATGATCATCATTAATACCATCAGAACATACAAATATTAATAAAATCTGATGAGTTCATTGTAAAATCTGTTTTATCTGGTGAGTTCAAAGTGCTTGGCACTTTTAGCACTAGCAGTTAAAAGATTTGGAAGCAAACGGTGCAGCAAGAAGCACTTTGACCCCCACCACAAACAGAGCCAATCAAAATAGTGTTGTCTATTGTTGTTGAACCCTAAGTCTAACAGTAAACATAACATCGGATGTTGTTATGATACTGTACATCCACATTTTAACCAAATCCTAATGAATATGTTCTTGAAAATAAATGTTTAGATTAAGCAATAATAATCCTTTTTTATTTGATTATTTTTTAGTTGAACCAGTGGTAAAGCCAGAGAATCCCCCCAAAAATGGAGAGAAAAAAAACTCAGAAAAGAAAAAGAAGAAGGAAAGAGGGGATAAGAAAAAAAAGAAGAAGAAGAATCCCTGCCAAAACACCCATAAAGATTATTGCATTCACGGTGAATGTAAATACTTAGCCAGCTTGCAAGAAGTGACATGCAAGTGAGTTGTTTTATAAAAAAAATTGTTTTTACCTCTATTATTGAGGGGCCAATTCATTAACTTCGAGTGAAGGAATAGAAGAAAAAAAACTTCGAATTTCGAAGTGTTTTTTTTGGCTACTTCACCTACGACTTCAAATCGAAGGATTCGAACTAAAAATCGTTCGACTATTCGACCATTCGATAGACGAAGTACTGTCTCTTTAAGAAAAAACTTTGACCCCCTAGTTCGCCACCTAAAAGCTACCGAACCCAATGCTAGCCTATGGGGAAGGTCCCCATAGGCTTGGCTAAGTTTTTCGGTCGAAGGATAATCCTTAGATCGTTCGATCAAATGAATAGCTCTAAATCCTTCGACTTTGATAGGGTTAATTAACCCTCGATATTCGACGCTAAGTTAATGTTAATGTGCCCCTTAATGTCACATTCTGTTTGAATGACTGATTGTGCGTACATATTAAACTGTAACATATCTAGACCATTTAAATCATATTTAGGAAACTAGTGGTGCATGAGGTTAACTAGCTGTTTGTATGGTTTAGTGACTCCTTGACTGAGCTGTGAGGTTACATATAATTCAGCTGATCAATTTGTACCAGAGCTCTGGTTAATGAGTAATGTCAAAGTAATGGCATAGGGAAATGTGCTACAAGTATTAAAGTATAAAGCGACATTGAAACCTTTGCAATAAATGAAATGTATGTGAATGGTGCCTCTCTGTGGCGCATCCGTATGATTTTAACATAAGGATCAGAAAAAGCTACTCATTTTGTGAAATTTGGATTGTTTTGTAACCATGGCAACAACCTAATCAACTGGACAGTATAGAGCATGCCAATTTCTTTGTGATCAACATAAATACATTTTCTGTGAAAGAAACACCCAACAGCTTTTCAATGAATTATTTTCAAAGCAAGCAGTGTAGAAAAAGTCACACGGCTCTTTTCCGGCAATGCAATACTTTGTTTATGTCAATTTACATTCCGTGAATGAAAGACCTTTTGCTGGGACTGCCCTGTCCTTTCGTGAAAATCTGTTTTTGTCGTCATTATGTCAGAGAGTTATTGACATGTAAAAAACGACACCCTGTGTTTAATGATATGAGTGCTGTGATTTTAAAATGATTTTGTTATTAACCTGGTGATTTGTTCTTTTTCAGATGTCAGCCAGAATACTTTGGTGAACGGTGTAGCGAACAGTCCATGAAGACACAGACAAAGGATAACTTAAGCAACATGTCAACAATAGCACTAGCAGTTGTAGCAGTCCTGTTGTCAACAATCAGCATTACTGCCATCATTATTATCATTGTTGTACAGTAAGTGCCTTTTTTATTTAAATATTTATTTTGATAAATGTTCTGCAACTTACTTTAAGTATTAAATTATCACCAGAGAATAAAAGAGGAAAGGTTATCCCCGTACCTTTAATATTGTATTAGCTTATATATTTTATACCAACACTGTTTTTATCATGCCAAAAGCAGAATACACTCTATGGCCAAGACTGGACAGTGATATAAGAAACGTATTCAAAATTCTTTCCAAATCATTATGTGGAATAAGATAATACCAGATTCAATTCAGTGAGAAAAAGTTATCTCTTGGTTTATCACATGAAAAGTCATTGACGAGATTCAATTAGAGGAGATAAAACCTTTCTCCAAAATCAGTTCCAGTTTTTTCCCATAGACTTCAATAGAGTTTTTACGTGACAAACTGTGAGATAAGTTTTTCTGAATTGAAATGTATCTCAAATTGAATCTCGTCCATGACTTTTCACGTGATAAACCTTTTTCTCATTGGATTGAATCTGGCTCAATGAGTGATATCAGTGGAAAGACTGGCTTACGCATAGGCGATTCCATGTAGATAACATAGGCCAAGACATAGACATTCTTTCTTTTTAGATACATTTCTATAAGGGGAATTGCTTCTCATTTAGTAAGGAACGTTGTTAAACTAAAATGGTCTCTTATTAACCGTTCTGTGTATGTGTTATATTTCTTTATAGTACAAGAAGGAAATATGCTTCCTATCAGTGTGAAGTGGAAGAAAAAAAGAGATTAGGTCAAGAAAATGGAAGCGAAGAGATAGATGTGTGAAGTGAACAACAATGGAAAAGGTAATCATCCCTATCAGTGCCTTAGTTTTTTTTTTTGTTTTTTTTAAAAATACATGTTTGATATACATTGATATATTAAAAATTTCTGGGCAGCTTATTGAAATCAAACAGCCCATCTATACACTGTATGTTGTGACGTCATCAATTTTAATTCTAAAATATCGGATTTCAAGTATATGTAGCTAATATCTTAGCTGAGAGTTCATGAATCCAAAAACCGTTGGTGTTAAAGCTAATTCAGGATTCCTATATTATTAATGACAATTTGATAGATTTTAATAAAGTCAACATGTTATATATCAGTTTTGTAAAGTAGCCAAGCATGTGAAAGCTCTGATTACAGGTTTTGTACTTCCTTCACTAAATTTCCGGGTTTTTTTGTCCATACAGATATGTTTTCCTGGGAATATCACTGCCAAACCTCATTCATGTGGAACTGCCTAAAAAGAAAACCTGACTATTGAAAATATTGTTATATATATTTTTTATATGTAAAATTTATTTATTTTTTATTTAATTATTTAATGTTATTATTGAATTAAATTTTTTTTATATAAACTGACTTAATTTATTGTTGTAATTTCACAATGTATCAAATTAATATAAGTTGAACATAGAGTATCAAAACATCCCATTATCTTACACATAGTACATAATACCCAATAATTTGTTTATAATCTAATAGGGATGCACCGAATCCACTATTTTGGATTCAGCCGAATCCCTGAACCCTTTGTGGAAGATTCAGCCAAATACCGAACCGGATCCGAATCCTAATTTGCATATGCAAATTAGGGGCTGGAGAGGAAAAAGTTGAAAAAATTGGTTAACGTCTTTGTTTTGTGACAAAAAGTCATAGGAAATCCCGCCCTGCCCACAATTTACATATGCAAATTAGGATTCGGTTCGGGCAGGCACAAGGATTCGGCCGAATCCGAATCCCGAACCGAATCCTGGATTCGGTGCATCCCTATAATCGAATAGCAGTGTACACCACATCAAGGAAAAACAAAGAATAAAACCCCTATATAACATTTATAGGGTAAGCACATGTGCATAGCTGCCCCCGGCTACAATTATCCTTTATTTATATATCACCAACATATTCTGCAGCACTTTACAGGGATTGTACATCATTCACACTGGTCATTGCCCCAGTGGAGCTCCTAGTCAAAGGTCCCTCTATTCACATTCACTATGGCCAATTTTATTCAGGAGACAATTAACCTGACTGTATGGCTTTTGGAGTTTGGGGGAAACTGGTGTATCAGAGGAAACCCAAGCAGATGTTGTAAAGACGTTTTCTATGCTTACATACCCTTAGTGAATGTTCTTTAGAATTATAATAATGACTGAATACTTGTATCTAAAGAAAAGCAGGTATTTTATTCATAACACTGCAGGTGTTTGCCTAAACTTTGATGTGTACAACTATGTTCTACTACAGTACTAAGCAGTATAACATAAACAGTGCAAAGCATACATATTAGTTAAGTGACCAATAATCTAAAGCTTATCTGCAAAATATCTCAATATGGTTTCTGGGTATAAAAGCCTTCGCAAACATTTATGCCACTAGAAACTATAAGCTTTTCACCTTTTTGCAATTTTTTTGTTTTTGTGAAAGGGTTCGTTATACTTTATTTTCTATGACAGTTGGGTGTTTAATATAAAGTAGGTGCTGTCTGAGCTGTGTTCAAAGAATTTCCTGCATTTTGTCTAAAATAAATAAACATAATGTTTTCATTCTCAATATGTAAGTTGTCTTTTAAGGACAATTGAAATGGGGATTCGTGAACGCCTCATCATAGTACATATATATGTTATGTTATGTTATTGGTGCACTGCCACTTGTGTATGCAACCGTTCCTTTAAATAGTCAGGGAGGATGGTTACATATGACAATCACATTCAAATATGTGGAGCTGAAGAGCCATTTGTAAATAGAGACAAGAAGAAGGCGGTATAGCAATTCTCTATTGCTGGGGTATTGCTCCATAACTGCCATGACTACACCATATACTATAACTGTGTTAGTGCTGCAAAAGGTATATTCTGAGTTGCGCTTTAAGAAAAATTTCATCAGTTTTTGGCAAAAGAATAATTTCCTGTGTGGGTAAGTAAAGAGATGGCTAAATAATGAATATTCCCTGGCTATTGGAAATGGTATTCCTATTTACCTTTAGTGACCTAGATAATCAAGTTTACTACAATGTGGAACAGCTTCCCAGTCTGTGACCCCCCTGCCAACTGAGAGCAGGGGGTGCAGGAGTTTGGGAGCCGGCCAGTCATAAGAACAGAGTGAGTGCTGAGCATTAATGCTAAACCACTGCTTCTGTTGTGTTAACTTTAGCACTTGTTTGGCTTATTACCTTAAAGAAACAGTTCAGTGTAAAAATAAAAACTGGGTAAATATATAGGCTGTGCAAAATAAAAAAATGTTTCTAATATAGTTAGTTAGCCAAACATGTAATTTATAAAGGCTAGAGTGACTGCATGTCTAACATAACAAAACAGAACACTACTTCCTGCTTTTCAGCTCTCTAACTCTGAGTTAGTCAGCTACTTGAAGTGGGGCCACATGGTAACCAATCAGTGGAAACCAAGAGCGCTGCAAAGCAGGAAGTAGTGTTCTGGCTATTATGTTACACATCCAGTCACCATGAGCGTCCACAGAAAAAAATTCAGGGTGGGCAAGTAGCTAAAAGCATCACAAACAAAATGTCTACAAATATTTTCATGGCAAAGACACAAATCTAGGAATGGAATTGTTATTACACTTGAAAGAGAGAACTATTGGTCAGCTAAAATTTTAAATAGCCTGATGGGGAGAAAAGTCCCCCATTGCATTGCAGCTTGCATACAACCCATCAGACATATTTGACATATTTGTTAATTCATTCTGTCCATCTCTTATGCTAGTGCCATACGTGATGTTTATTGGCTTTTACCCACTTACTTATGTATCTGCAATGCAGTGCCGGGCCACGCTGGGCAGGCGCCCTAGGAAGGCCTGGCAGTCGTGGCGCCTGCGTCAATTCACGTGTGCATGCGCGAATTTGCGCAGAAGAGCAAAGAAGCGAGGAACAAATGCAGAGTCGGGCAGAGAAGGGAACCGGACTTGGGGTAGGCAACAGAGGAGGTACGTGCCTGGCGCCCTCCAGCTTTGCGCCCTAGGCATGTCTAGGCTTCTACCCCTAGTTCCGGCCCTGCTGCAATGAGAGGGCACTATTTTAGCCTGGGTAAATGTACACAGATTGGGTTTCAGCACAAATGCATGTTTTTTATCCAAAATCTGCTCTGTGTGTATGAACCCAGGCCAACACTGTGCCTGTCAATGAAGAGGCAAAAGTGAGTGGGTTCCAGCAGATCAGTTGTTTCTCACTAGTCTAGGACTGTTAGTGCAAGGGTGTGAGTCAATGCAAGTGTGTAAGTAAGAAAAACTATGGTTACTGACCATTGCATCTGATGCACTGATTCAGCTGCTAATATGTGTGTATCAATATATTGATAATGGGTTGAGGACTCTTGTATTTGTCTATATGTATTTTGTGGTCACAGCCTCATTGCACCCCCGCCTAATGGTTTTAAAAATTAGTGGTGAACACAACTTTCCCTTGTTTGTTATAGTTATACAGGAGCAGTGACCAGCTCCATGTTGTAGCTCCCACCCTTCCCAGCTATAGTCAGGTGATCCCACTGGTGGCTAATAAAAGGGCAGCCAATTTGGGAGTTTTACTTTGAAAGCAGCAAGTAAGTTGCAGGTAAAACTTAGTCCCTTTGTAAAATGTATAATGAAGCAATAGAATTCTTAATGAATCAGATAAAATTGAGCATAGGACTGGCCAGATGTGGGATGACTTTGACGTAGTTGGCCAGCTTAAATATATTGCAATATATGGACAAACAATCCCTGTTTTGTTTAAAGGGTAAGGCATTTTTCAGTAGCAGTATGCACAAAATGTCTCTGTCTTAAATATATTGATAATGGGTTGAGTGCAGAGGACTCTTGTATTTGAGAGAGCATATAGACCAGCATTAGGATTGCCTATTGCACAAAGGTTAATCTGTTTGCAGCACATTTAGTCCTAGCTTCGATGTCTTGTGCACAGGCAGCAGAAAGCAGCACCAAATTAAGACTGGGGCATAACATTATTATGTTTATTGGAATAAATGGTAGATTATGTATCCCTGCTTCTTTCAGCATGGTTCTTAAAATACCAATTAAGCTGGCCATACTGGTATGATAATATAGTTAGTTTTGTACAATTTTCTGTGTGCATATAGTGGCTATGTCTGGAACTAAAGGTAGAACGGAGACACAATTAAAAAAGAAAGTGCAAGAGCATGACCACCCCAGGGGCAGAATGAGTTTGCAAATATGTCAAATATGTCTAATGGGTTGTATGCAAACTGCAATGCAGTTGGGGAAAGCAGGGGGAGCTGGTTCACATGGTATTGCCTGGGGCACAAATACTACTTTGCCCAACAATGATAAGGCCTGCTGATCCCAACCAATATCTATGTACTATGGATGGTTGGATCAAAGATTAGTTGTGTTCAAAATCTTATCTGCCAATGTACCATATCTTCCTGTGCATGCACATTGGCAGATGAGGAAGAGAAGAGTGCTGCAAATTCTCTCCACTTCCTCCTTTCCAGGCTGTCTGCCAGAACAGTAGGAATGATATAAATAATTACAGAAATAATAGAAATGTAACATGCCGTGAGTGGCCCCTCTTAAAGTATCCTATGAGGATCAGCCCATGTATGGGTACCTTTATTCTAAATAGCAGATTTACATAAATCTACAGATTATATCAGTTTATTCAGCAACAAAAATAAGATTTTAGCAGCAACAGTCCTAATTAGGTATGTGTATTGGAGCAACATATATAGTACTATTGTATTCTAAATAGCATTTATTTTATCTTTTCTTTAACTTGGACACTACTGCATGGCTGCCACCTCATTTATATAAATATTAAAGCTGTTAAAGCTTTTAAAATATACATAAAGCCCTTTCAGGTTTTGGAGCTACTGGTTCCCTGAAAGGTAATGAAAGTGAAACAGTTTTCATAAAGGTTAACATCAGTGGTTATGAGTCCTGACAGCAAAATCTTTTTAATCAGTGTGAACAGTAGAGTCCACAGATTCCATAGATTCAAGGTAAACTGAACCCCTTACTCTGTTAATGAACTGACCACAACATTGTGACTACATTCGTTTCTTTTTTATCTCAACCGGTCTGGGTTCATTGGGTATTGGACACATGGAGATTTGCCCCTACAATTTTCTCATTTCAAGCATGATAACATGCTTGAAACTGCCTCATGTCATTTATATTTATAAATAATAGGAATAGTCTGTGTGAGCAAATAACATGGTAACATTTTTAGAGACACGCATAAAACTGAATTTTCTACTACTTCTTCTTCTACTAATTTTCTAAAAAACTACAAGAAGAATATTAAATGCAGGAGTGCTGATGAAATCTGTAGACTTTGGAAAAATATGTGTGTGTACATATGGTCAAAGGGCATTTAAACATTCTTTTAAGGCACTTCTATAACTAGTTGAGCTGTAACTCACCTCACATACTGACTGCTAAAGATCAAGTTTTTTTGAAGTTCAAGAGAAATGTAATAAGAAGTGTCATTAGTGAACAGCATCTAATGACCTAAATGACATCATCTTATATCCAGCTGCTTTCCCACACACATACTCTATTTGCCTCCCACACCATCCCACCATTTCCTAACACTGCACATGATGAAAGTACTTTTATGTTTTTTTATGTCTTGGGAAAAAGCTTGCCTTGTACTGAACAGAAAAATCTGAAATGCGCAGGAAATCCCTAAAATATTTCTATTTGCTAGTAATTTTAAAGAATATTAATTTAGAGGCGGAGCTTTCGCATTTTAAATATTAACTTCCGGATTTTTTTGCAGGTAAATTGTTTTATCTATAGGGGGGGTGTGTTATCTTAAACTGCAAAGTAAAGATTTATTAGAAGAACTCTGAGTAAGTGACCCTATATAGGGTCACTAAGTTCTGTGTGCAGGAAATCCATATTTTAAAGGATGTGATTGTGCAATTGTATGTAGTATAAATACGTTTAAACTCAGTATCACTGTGGAGAGTCGCAGTTTAACTGATTACAGGTGTGGGATCCGCAAAGCCATTATCCAGAAAGCTCCGAATTACAGAAAGCCCGCCTCCCATAGACTCCATTTATCCAAATAATCCAAATTTTTAAAAACAATTTCCTTTTTCTCTGTAATAATAAAACAGTACCTTGTACTTAAACCATACTAATATATAAATAATCCTTATTGGAAGCAAAACCAGCCTATTGGGTTATTTAATGTTTACAAGATTTTCTAGTAGACTTGTGGTATGAAGATCCAAATTATGGAAAGATCTGTTATCTGGAAACCCCCAGGCCCCAAGCATTCTGGATAACAGGTCCCATACCTGTAATTGTGCATATCAGTTTAGTGCAAATATTGCAGGCATAAAGGAAATAAGCTTTAAAAAACAGAGGTATTTGCTTAGAATGGGAGATGGTCTTGTAATTCAAAGCTCTCTGGATAATTTCTAGATAAGGTATACCATACCTGTAATTGATTTGATGTGGTGTTGGTCATGCAAATTTAAAATTTCACTTCAAGTGCACCTTCAAAATATTTTTATAATATTGCCCCATGCAATTAGCAGCATGTTTTTCTATGTAGGCTTCCTAACTTGTATTACCTGCAAAGCTATATGGCTCTGACTATAGATGAACATTTTAAAGCGTCTGGCTATGGGATCTCTTAGGCAGATCGAGTAAGCTCCAGATAATATGAAGGCTAACTTGCATGAAGTCAGAGGTTAAGTCCTACATCATTAATCAGAACAAAAGAATGATAAAAATGATGATTATAGTGATGAAGATCATGTAGAAAGAGTTAAACAATGGACCTATTAAATGCACATAATCCATAGGTGGTATGAAAACTGTATACTTATCATGGAGAGAAACATAGGGTGTAACTCCCACAAAACAATGGGCTTCATCATCGGACAATAAACTACGTGTATATAAAAAGAATTGTGAAATATATATGATTTTAATACATAGAATCAAGCCTATAAACAACATTCATACCATCATGGAAAATTAAATCTCCATGATGACAGTTTCCCCTTTGTTGAGTGGATGGTCTGAACTGCAGAGTAATACCAATGCACATCTGGTAATAGTGCAAAGTATAGTCTATTTATTTAGGGCTTAATTAGACGGGAGATATTGTGGTGGATTGACAGAACGCATCCTACAAGTCAGATGCAGCCGCTTGGGTCATAATTTAATGGGACTGGTATGATATGAAATCTACATGGAAGGTTTGCCATCTGACACAACACATCTATCAGATGCGAATGCCACATCAGATAAAATCTGATGGTGTCTGATCAACTTTTTGTTTCCTCATTGAAATTCATTGAGTGTCAGATGTACAGTCAGTGTCGGACCAGGAAAACTCCCGGTGGGCCAACGTGTCAGTGAGCCTCTTGCTTCTAACCATTTAGCATATTTCATGGTCATTCCCTATATCTTTATGGGGAAAAAATGCTTAATAATGGAAGAATATAGTAAGTAGAAGTAGAAGTAAGTAATTTTGAGAGAGGAGAGGAGGAATAATAGTTTGAAAAGTGGTCCCACGGTCTAAGGTTTTCCGGTGGGCCCAAGGTCAAAAGGTTTTCTGGTGGGCCATTGGCATGCCAGTCCGACACTGTGTACAGTAGATGTATTAGCCCTTACATTGACATACTCGGGGTAACATCATTAAAAGAAGACTTTCAGTTTAACTTATTTTCCCACAATCAACAAAGGGGGCATTGAATATCGGATGTAGATTCATGAACAAAGAACACCATCTGATCTGACTTTACATTATAGCTATGGGATTCAATTTAGTGGGTAATTATTTACCCAGAGTAATTATTTACCTACTGTCAACAAAGTGGGTAAACTATGATCAAAGTAGGCAAGTTGGCTGGTGGGTTAGGGCTTATGGATTTCCCTTTTGCTGGGTATGGGTTGAAAATTCCTCTCCTATATCCACATGTTCTGTATATGTACTGTAGCTCTGGCCTTCTGACACATTCTGATGTAAGAATAATTTAATGGTAGGAAACTGAATAACGGACCAGACCCAGCAGTGCTATTAAACTGCAATTCTCTTCCTATATATTTATCTTTTTTCCCTATTAATAACATTGGGATCTACCATCATTTTTACCGGCCAGGTGGCAACCCTAGTGACAGGTTACACAACATGTTTCGAGAAAAAGCTCTTTCAAGGTAGTATATTAATGGTAGAAAATGTAGTCCAGGAAAAGATTTTCTGGAATATATTTGCTGGTTATTTAAATTATTATTACTTGCAGTGGGCAAGTTGAGCTTTTCTCTGCAGTGCGTTGCACCTAAAACCACTTTCAAAAACAGTACTTCCATTAAAACATGTGCTTTTTGTACTTCTGTATAGTTGTGCTCGTGCCAGTCAGTAGGGATGTAGCGAACGTCGGAAAAAATGTTCGCGAACATATTCGCGAACTTGCGTCCAAAAATGCGAACGGTTCGCGAACGTCGCGAACCCCATAGACTTCAATGGGAAGGCGAATTTTAAAAGTTAGAAAAGACATTTCTGGCCAGAAAAATGATTTTAAAGTTGTTTAAAGGGTGCAACGACCTGGACAGTGGCATGCCAGAGGGGGAACAAGGGCAAAAATGTATCTGAAAAATACATTGTTGACACAGCGCTGCGTTTTGTGCTGTAAAGGGCAGAAATCACACTACGTCACTCAGGTGATGTTTCTGGACACGGAATGTGAAAAAGCTCACACAGCTACGTGGCACTTGGTTAAAGACTGGGCAAACAATGCCTGCAAGGGCAACGTATACAGTAGTGGATACGGAATATATTATTGCTGCTGTAAAAACATCACTCAGGTGATGTTTACGGACACGGAATTATTATTGTTATTTAGACAGAATGTGAAAAAGCTCACACAGCTAGGTGGCACTTGCATACCTCCCAACTGTCCCTCTTTTGACCACTCAACCCCCTGTCCCTGTTTTGTACTGGAAAGTCCCTCTTTTCTCTGCACTGAACAGCCAGAAAAAAAAACAGTTTCTAACTTAATTAGCTTTTGGCAGAGAGCTCAGAACAGCTAACAGGTGCAAATAAGATACTTTGTAACAATTTTGACTCTGGTTGGTGCTGGTAGTGGTGAACTACTAGGAGGAGCAGCACACCAGTCCCTCTTTTCTCTGAACTGAACAGCCAGAAAAAAAACAGTTTCTAACTTAATTAGCTTTTGGCAGAGAGCTCAGAACAGCTAACAGGTGCAAATAAGATACTTTGTAACAATTTTGACTCTGGTTGGTGCTGGTAGTGGTGAACTACTAGGAGGAGCAGCACACCAGTCCCTCTTTTCTCTGAACTGAACAGCCAGAAAAAAAACAGTTTCTTACTTAATTAGCTTTTGGCAGAGAGCTCAGAACAGCTAACAGGTGCAAATAAGATACTTTGTAACAATTTTGACTCTGGTTGGTGCTGGTAGTGGTGAACTACTAGGAGGAGCAGCACACCAGTCCCACTCCCCAACACAGCTAGACTAATAGCACTGGGTTCTTACAGTAGAAAAGTAAAAAAACAAAAAAGAAAATAAAAGCAGTCCTTACAAGGACTATTGGGTTATTACAGCAGTCAGCAGATGAGATCAGAAGCAGTGCCCACAGCAGCTACATACAGAGCACTGCAGTAGAAGGTAGATTACTAGTCAGCAAAGCTAACTAACCTAAACTCACTGTCCCTCAAATCCCTGCAGAGTTCTGTCCCTACAATACAGAGCAGTATCAAGTAGATTACTAGCCAGCAAAGTTACTATCAACTGTCCCTCAAATCACTAAACAGCTCTCTCCCTACACTAGCTCTTCCAAGCACACACAGGCAGAATGAAAAAACGCTGCAGGGCTTCAGTTTATATATGGAAGGGGAGTGGTCCAGGGGGTGTGGGGGTGGTCCAGGAGGGAGAGCTTCCTGATTGGCTGCCATGTATCTGCTGGTCTGGGGTGAGAGTTAAAAAATAAGCGCCAGCTAAGGCGAACCCAATTGGCGAACGTCGCGCGACGTTCGCGCACATTCGGCGGACGCGAACGGTCGATGTTCGCGCGAATTAGTTCGCGGGCGAACAGTCCGCGATATCCCTACCAGTCAGTCCTTCTTGCCATCTCTTCAGAATCCAGAGCTGTTGTGAACCCTGAAACTATTGCCACCTCCTGAGTCTTGACCACATGCATTACATTTGCACCTAAATAATCAGGAGCAGACATAACTTGCATTTCAGAATTGGGAGCTGCTGAGCCTATTGACACAGGGGAACCCTGGAGCTATTGCCACCCCTGACCAGGTACATTACAATTGCACCTAAACAGGAGCAGACGCAACCTGCACTTGGAACACCGGAAACAACCTCAACAAATATCGAAATTGAATTGCAACTGTGCACCAAATACAGAGCAGTTTTTGGCTTCGGCCATTAAGAGGGATATTCATGAGCTGGAGAGTAAATTGGAAAAGGGGATGGAAGAATTAAACTTGATAAAAGACTCTTTATGGCATAGAATAATATATCTTAATATGTTTTGAATATGTGTTGAAAAGCTGAATACCTTCATTAGTGCACATTTTTGCTATACACAGTTAAAGGATGGTTGGCTTTGCAAAGTCCGGTATGCTCCTGTCTAATAATTTAATATTTCAAAATATTGCCAGTGGCAGGAAAGTGAACTGCTGGAAACAGATTGTTTGCATGTTTTAGCAATGACAGCAAAATGCAAATATGTGTGAAAATAGCCAGAAAACGTATTTATCACATTCTGTTGAATATTTTTTTATAGTTGGAACCTTTTTGGTAGCCTTGTCATATATATTGTGTTTATTTCTAAACCTATGTACGGCATGTTATGCTTTATTTCTAATGGTAAACTAATCATGCTCGGATCTAATGCCAACTTCATGTTGAAAAAATGGCTGGGAATTATCCTGATAGCCAGAGGTTACATTTTGTAGCAAAAGTTTTTTTTAAACTCATGACATTACCTTTTGGTAGTTTGGTTTGGTTTTATATTTACCAAAACCTTCCTGATAGTTAGGAAAATTTTAAGGAAATTATATATTTATCAATGCTGATACCTCTGTCAGTCCATAAGAATGTGTTCAAATGCACTGATCAGTGGAAATTCAGTTCTTATGGGGATTTAGTGGACAGCGCAACTCAGCAGCTATGCTGTGCACTAATACCCATCCAAAATGTTATTTCCAAATGCATATCAATTATAAGGAGAAAAGCTTTGGACAATTGTTTTCCAAGTTGGAACAAAAATAAAAAGTTAAATCTGAACCCTTGCCAATGCTTTACGAAGAGGTGATTATCGATACTAAAATTTGATTCAGCATGTCCCCAAAATTTGATTCAGCATGCAACTAAATCATCATTCAGTGGCAGCACATTGAATCAGCGGGAAGCACTGCTGCAGCACTTGGGGCTGAGCTCCAGTCAGGGCATGATCTGTAAGGAGTTTGTATGTTCTACCCACGACTGCGTGTTTATATATACTGTCATCCCCGGTGTGTAAAGGGTAAGGCATTTTAAGTAGCTTAAGGCACAAAATGTTTCATAGTCCTTAGTATATTGATAATGGGTTGAGTGCAGAGGACCTCTTGTATTTGTCTATTTGAATTTTGTGGTCACAGCCTCATTGCACCCCTGCTTCATGCTTTTAAAAATTAGTGGTGAGCACAACTTTGCCTTGTTTGTTATAATTTATACAGGAGCAGTGGCCAGCTCTATGTTGTAGCTCACACCCTTCCCAGCTATAGTCAGGTGATCCCACTGGTGGCCAATAAAAGGGCAACCAGAGTTTTACCTTAAAATCAGCAAGTTAGTTGCAGATAAAAATTAGGAACTGGTCACACCGGGGATGACTTTGATGTAGTTGGCCAGTTTAAATATATTGCAATATATGGAAAAACAATCCCTGTTTTGTTTAACGGGAAAGGAATTTTAGTAGCTTAAGGCGCAACATGTTTCAATGTCCTTTATATATTGATAATGGGTTGAGTGCAGAGGACCTCTTGTATTTGTCTATATATATATATATATATATATATATATATATATATATATATATATATATATATATATATATATATATATATATATATATATATATATATATATATATATATATATATATATGAATTATCTCCAGACCAGCACTCCCTGTTGTAAAAACTCAATCGTTTATTCTTGCATACTATCAATACCCGACGTTTCGGTCCTCATTAGGACCTTTTTCAAGATCCTTATGCAACAATAAACGATTGAGTTTTTACAACAGGGAGTACTGGTCTGGAGATAATTGATGTATACAAAATTACCGTGCACCCCTCCTTTTACTGAAGCTGTTTGCCTTGGAGTGTGGATACTCACTTGAAAGTATATAAATATCTCATTATGATAATTATGCACAGTAATCTGCTTATAAAATACTACACATCTTCCTGCCAACAACCTATGGACCAAGGCTAACACTGATATATACCATCAGAGCTGGGCCAATGCATAATGGCACTCCTGTATCAATTGCCCCCAATGAACAACAATTTCCCCTCCCTGCCCTGCAACTCTCCCGAACCCACCTCCCCCACTTGCAGTTCCCCGTTCTGCCCTCACCTCTCTCTCACTTCTCTCATGCTGCCATTGTCAATGCAGTTTCTGCTCCTACCCTTGACTGACCCTGACTTCCATATTTGGTCCTTGCAAGGTAGTTAATTAGATTACCAGTGCACGGGTTAACTCCCTACATAATGGACCCCTGCTAACCAAACAATCACAACTGAGGATATTGGGAGGGGATGATGAATAGTAGTAATATACTTATTTACCTCTTTAACTTGCTTTGGGCAATTGTGAAATTGAAGAGTTTTTAACTGCGCTAAGCATACTGTAAGTTTTAGTGGTCTAACATACCTTACACTGGCCTCTATGTACACACATTTGTACTGGCCTCTAATGTTTAGTCTTCAGGCAATTAAGATGGACATTGTTTGTACACTATGTCCCAGTGTTGGACTGGGACACCAGGGGCCCACCATAAAACCTCTATTCTCCTAGTCTCTTTTCTTTACATACTATAATCTATTATTCCATCTATTTAGCCGCTTTGTTCTCATAGAAATAGGGAATGGCCATGAAATAGGCCAAAAGTTTAGCAGCATGAGGGCCCACTGACACCTTGGCCCACCGGGAGTTTTCATGTTATACCAGTGGGCCAGTCCGACACTGCTATGTCCGGATTCAAATACCAATCAAGACCACTCTCACTAACTGCAGAATCTTTTCCTACCACCTGCAGAATATACACAATGAACAGTACATCAATGTTTATAGACAATTGATCTTGAAGAAAGGAATTACTGCACCTAACTGTATTTTCAGTATTTTCTTAAAACCACTTCAACCAAACTCCCGTGCACATTTTTACTGTGTTTATCAATAAATTAACTTGAAAAAATCTGGTGCAGTAAAAGACTCGGATTTGACGCCCAAAAAATTCAGATTTTTTTGGATTATTGCCTGAAAACCATGTATTATTGTACAAAACCCAGCGCAAATCATGATATCTTCCAATTGTAAACGGGACATCTGCCATTTATTTTTAGCAGTCTCAGGGTTTATTCAAGGTGTTTTCCCCCTTTAGAACTCCTACCAGAAAAAATTAGACTTTAATAAATAAGCCCCTAAATCTGTTTTTATTATATGAATCAAAGAGAAGGAAATTATGTTGTTCGACTCCACACACACTATTCAGATGGAGGCAATAGGGGGGAATAGGCAGGAACTAAACCCCAAAATACATTTCACTAAATACAGTGAGGATTAATGACTACCCTGTGGTTGGCCTATGGCCACAGGGTAGTATGGTTGTGTATTCAATATTATATTTGAGCCTTGCGTGTGCCTTTCCTTTAGCATTGCTTAGCATTGTTTGTAACTAATTGCTTGTTAATGAACCATTGTCCCTCTTTCTGCTGCGTCATCCTCATGTAATCTGAATTAATATGACATTAGCATTGTTGTGATCATAATGCCCTGATAACCTGTTAGAAATCAGAAGGTGTCAGCACAGAGGTGCATAGAGCTATATGGCCATTGCCATGTATTTCTCAATCTATATAAATGAGTAATAGCATCTAAATTATAAGGAAATGACACATCCACCAACAAACTTCCACCCCTAAACTTTTGTGAAAGCTGTGTTTATTGTGTTAAAGCTCAAATATAGCAACACCGAGTGAAGGATTAGAAGGAAAAATAATTCGAATTTCGAAGTATTTTTTTGGCTACTTCGACCATCGAATTGGCTACTTCGACCTTCGTCTATGTCTACGACTTCGACTCGAACTATTCAAACTAAAAATCGTTCGATTTTTCCTTCAGTCGTTCAAAAGAACGAATTGCGGTAAATCCTTCGACTTCGAAGTCGAAGGATTTAACTTCGATGGTCGAATATCGAGGGTTAATTAACCCTCGATATTCGACCCAGAGTAAATGTGCCCCCTAGTGCAAGAAGTGCTTTGGAATGAGAAGCACACCTCTTTGTCCATGAAATGTATATATGTTGATGGATGTGGAAGACTGATATCTGGTGTGTGTAGGTTATCACCATAAAATGCAATCAGTAGTGAATGTTGGAAGACTGGGATTTTTGGCATGATATGCAAATTAGCAAAACATAGAAAGGTTAGCAAATATCAGTAACTCACAAAGAAGGCTATAAGTACATTACACAGACATGTTAATAAGTTATTTATATACTGGTGTTATGCTTAGGCAATGCTGACTATTATGTATCTGCAATTATGGATTAGCAAACTAAGAATAACCTGAAAATATTAAGAAATTACACAAGATTATGTAATGTGCCATTGTAATTAGTCATTTGCATTAATGCATTGGTACATGGTGTGTGAATTGTGACATACAGGTTTTTTGTTTTGGCTACAAGTATGTTATAAAAAATGGTTATAAATATGTTAGAAAGACAAAATAATTTTAATAAGCCACACAATTGTGCAATTTTATAGTCACAGATAAGATGGAAATAAAGTAAAACACTGTGGAAATACATACTGTATCTTTCAGCACCTTCGACAAGCTGACGGCTAAAGGGAATGGGCCGGACATGCCATGTATCAAAACTGGGTTTACTTCAATTTTTTTTCCTTCATATTGATTTTAGCATGAGCAAAATAAATAGATCGTGCTAAACAAATAACTAATTTAACAACAAATTAAGACACTAAACAAAAATCATGTTCAGCACTATTCAAACAACTCATGCAAGGAATGGTCAGCAATTAAGCCTAATTGATAGAAAAACCTCGTTAACACACAGAGACACAAAGTGGGGTTATTTATTAAAACTCGTATTTTGGTCAATATTTTAAAAATAAAAGTTCAACCTAACTCCCAAACATGATTTTGGTTAATTTTCTTAACTGATTAAACGAAAATTGTTGAGATAACATATATTACACAATGCTAAAACTAATGTACCACTTATCACAAATGTGAATTCCAGAAATACTTTAGTCAGGTTCATAGCTCATAATAGTCAAGCATTTCTTAACTACACTGACCACACCTTCAGCACTAGTGATGGGCGAATAAATTTGCCTGGCACGAATTTGCATCGAATTCCAGCGAATAAATTTGCGAAATTCACTAATCTCCCGGTGCCAATTTCAACGATCTTTTCGTGAAAACTTTCAAATTGCTCGATTTTTTTCGTGAAAAGGTTCGACTTTCACAATTTTTTCGTGAAAACGTTCCAGTTTCACGATTTTTTAGTGAACTTTCTGATTTCACGATTTTTCGAATTTTTTGCCGTTTTGCGAATTTTTCGGCAAAGCGTAATGGGAGAGATTTGCCCGTCACTATTCAGCACCCCTTTGCATGCATAGCCACGCCCTTATTTGTCAGATAACATTATGCAGCCCATGTGTACAAAGTAGCTTAGTCAATAGCAATCAATTTATAATTAATTTAAGCAGATCATACTTGCCAATTGCAACTATTCCAATAACATGATACAGATTTATGACATTGAGTTGAACAATACCATACTATACAGTCTGACTGATCAACACCAAATGTTTCATCCAGTACTTTAAACATTGCATATATTGCATGTTATTTTAATGCAATCCTGCTAGATGTTTCCTCCCTCCAATTTTTAGGAGCACAGTATTGGGTAACATTCCTGGAGTAGTGTTATTAGCCCCTCCAAAGTTACACACAGTCTCTGACTGATATTGAAATGAATGATGTATTGTTTAAACAGAGTGTTGATAAATTATATTATAACTTGAGATTTGGATATGTGAATGTGATTGGTAATTGCTTGGTTGCTATAATATATATATATTTACAGTCATATGAAAAAAATTGGTAACCCCTCTTAATTCTTTGGAGTTTTATAATTGGCTGAGCTTTCAAAGTAGCAATTTCCTTTTAATTTATAACATGCCTTATGGAAACAGTAGTATGTCAGCAGTGAAATGAAGTTTATTAGATTAACAGAAAATATGCAATATGCATTAAAACAAAATTAGACAGGTGTATAAATTTGGGCACCCCAATAGAGCCTCTTTTTAAAATGTAACGGCCTCTAGACGCCTTCTGTAGCCTTTGATGAGTGTCTGAATTCTGGATGATGGTATTTTTGATAATTTGTCCATTCAAAATCTCTTAAATTCAGTTAAATTGGATGGCTGCCGAGCATGGACAGCCTGCTTCATCATCCCATAGATTTTCGATGATATTCAAGTCGGAGGACTGTGACGGCCATTCCAGAATATTGTACTTCTTCCTCTGCATTTGTACAGTAGGTTTCTACAAGGGTAGGGTCATTGTCTTTTTGCAATATCCCTGCGTAACTTCAACTTTGTGACTGATGCTTGAACATTATCCTGAATAATTTGTTGATATTAGGTTGAATTAATTGACTTTAACAAGGGCCCCAGTCCCTAAACTAGCCAATAGTTTTACAAGAAACTTTTTCACTTTTACCTGAGTTAGAAGCAGTTAGTCCTTTTATTTTTGAATGGGTGCTACTTGGAGGTATGTGTTGGGACCAGTCATATTTCACTTTTGTCGTCGTATATTCTTAAGGTCCTTAGGCCTTTGCTCACTTTACAAATTACAAATGTTTGTCCTGTATTTATCAAATGAAGTGTGGTTTGGCTGTATAATAGTAGTGTTTGATTTATCCAATATTCTGCATATTATCACTCCAACAAGAAAAAAAAACTCTACAATTTAATTAGAATGAGGTTTTGAATTATGCAGGTTTATAGACCTATGTGTTTTGCATGAGATAAAATATCTAATCTAAATCCTTATTATAATATTGTAATTTTTTAACATGATTTGAAATGTCAATGCGTTTACCAGGTACTATGTTCTTACTGTGTCTTACTATGATTGTAAGCTCTACAGGGCAGGGATTTCCTTCCTAGGGTGTTTTTACTGTGTAGCATGTATAGTATATTATATTGCTGTATATTTACAGTATATCCACTGTAATATGAATTATTTTAACCTTTGTCCTCCCTGTATGTGCTTTTTCTATATTGTATAGTATTGTACAGTGCTGCATAACATAGTATATATATATATATATAATTAACAAAGAACAGCAAGTGCCTCACCCATTAAAAAATGGCACCAAAACGAGGAAGATAACTATGACAACCATTTAATTCTTTTATACCATTAATGTAGTTAATGTAATCTGTAGCCTGTAACTAATGTAGTCTGTAACTCACTACACCTGAGGTTTACATGGAACTGGTGTTATGCTATTATGTTTGGTTTTAAGGTATTTTAGTGAACTTTGTAGTGAAGGTTTCCGTGCTACCAAAAAACGTAATAAGGTGGAAAATGGTAATGCGGGGCCGGTCGCTTATTGAAGTCCTTGCCTAGTGTGCCAAACTACCTTGACCTGGCCCTGTCGGGGCCCCCCACTAACTTTATGGGAACTACATCTGATGTATAAACTCAAGTCAATGGTGTCAGGGAGCCGGGATGCTCCCACCAGGGAGTTTGTCAGGCTCAAGGAGGAAGCCCACAAGGGAGTCAAGGTCGCGGTGTCCAACAAGGGGTAAACCAGAAGAATCACCAAAGTCCAGGCAAGGGTTCAAGGGCAGGCAGAATACCAGCAAAGTCCAAAAGTCCAGGAAAGAGGTCAGCAACAAACAGGAACAAGATAAGTCTTCAGAAAAGCAGACAGGAAACCCAGGAAACTCACAGAAATGAATCCTATACTTGGGCGCCATTCTGGCGTCTTGGTATGGCTTTTATATTTGAATTTGGCACCATAGTGACTTCATCGGCGTCCTTGCGCCGACGTCGACGCGCTGGCGCCGCTACCCACGTGGCGGCCATGTGCGCCACCATTTTGGGAGCGACGCCGGCAGGGGAGGACGCGCCGCCCGGAGCTCCTGGACCTGCTCCGGGCGGCGATCGTGACAGTACCCCCCCTCACTGGGGGCCTCCGGACCACCAGGACTTGGCTTCTGGGGAAATTTGGAGTGGAACTCCCTCACAAGACGAGGAGCATGGACATCAGAGCGTCCTTCCCAGGAGCATTCTTCAGGGCCAAAGCCTTTCCACTTAATGAGGTACTGAAGAGAGCCCCTGGAGATTCTGGAGTCAAGGATCTTCTCCACCTCATATTCTTGTTGACCATCCACAGAGATAGTAGGAGGAGGAGGCTGGACAATACAAAAGCGGTTGGAAGTGGCGGGTTTCACCAAGGAGACATGAAACACGTTGGGAATTCGCATCTCAGGGGGAAGCTGAAGTATGACAGCCACAGGATTGATCACCTCCGAGATGGAGAATGGACCTACGAACTTCGGACCCAACTTAGGAGATGGTACCTTCAAGCGAATGTTCCTGGAAGACAACCAGACTTTATCACCGACCTTGTAGGGAGGAGAGGGTCTACGTCTACGATCTGTAAATGTCTTATGAACCAGAGCGCTCTTCTCCAAGTTTGACTTGGTTGCAGCCCAAATAGCAGACATGTGGGCTGCATGGTCATCAGCGGCTGGGACATCAGACAACACAAAGTCTTGTGGGACGGCTTGAGGATGTTGACCATACACCGACATAAATGGGGACCTTCCAGTGGAAGTGTGGCAGGCATTGTTATGAGCAAATTCCGCCCACGGGAGGAGATCAGACCAATCATCTTGACAAAGGGAAATGTGGTTCCTCAAGAACTGTTCCAAGGCTTGGTTCACTCGCTCAGCTGCTCCATTTGTCTGGGGATGATAAGCTGAGGAGAACTGAAGATTAATACCCAGATCTTTGCACAGGGAACGCCAGAACTTTGCCGTGAATTGGGACCCTCTGTCAGAAACGATCTCGGCCGGGAAGCCATGCAGGCGAAAAATGAACTGAATGAACAACTGTGACAACTCCACTGCAGATGGAAGCTTCCGTAGAGGGATGAAGTGGGCCATCTTGCTGAAGCGGTCAATGACAACCCAGATCACGGTGTTCCCACTGGAGGGGGGAAGTTCAACAATGAAGTCCATTGCCAAATGCGTCCAAGGACTAGAGGGAACAGGCAACGGCTGTAGTAACCCACTGGGGCGAGAATGGCTGGACTTGGAAGTGGCACAAACGGTACAGGCAGAAACAAAGTCTTTGACATCTTTACGGATTGTCGGCCACCAGACTAGACGCCGTAAAAGTTCAAGAGTTTTAACAGGACCAGGATGTCCCGCTTGTTTGGAACTATGAGTCTGTTGCAGGATAGGCAGACGAAGTTCAGGAGGTACAAAAGCCATTCCAATGGGGGTATCAGGAGGGGCAGAAGATTGACCAGCCAGGATTTGATCAGCAAACTGAGGGTACAATGAAGCGATGATCTTGACAGGAGGAAATTGGCTCTTGTCTTTCAGGAGAACGATCCACCGGAGAGAGACAGAGCATCGGCCTTCCGATTCTTGGAGCCAGGGCGATAAGTCAAGATACAGTTAAATCGGGAAAAGAAGAGAGCCCACCTTCCCTGCCTGGGATTCAGCCTCTTGAGAGATTGAATGAATTCGAGATTCTTATGATCGGTGAAGATCGTAACTGGAATCAAGGAACCCTCAAGGAGGTGACGCCACTCTTCTAAGGCGAGTTTGACAGCCAGGAGTTCTCGATTTCCTACATCATAGTTATGTTCAGCAGGAGAGAACTTCTTAGAGAAATATGCACATGGGTGCAGCTTTCCATCAGAGGGATGCCTTTGTGACAAGATAGCTCCAGCTCCAACTTCAGAAGCATCCACCTCAATGAAGAAAGGTAACCCAGGATCAGGATGGCGGAGAACCGAAGCGGAAGTGAAGGCATCCTTCAGGGATTGAAAGGCTTCAATAGCAGATGGGGGCCAAGAGCTGGGTTTACCCCCTTTTCGGATGAGGGCCAGGATAGGAGCTATACAAGAAGAGAACCCCTTAATGAATTGCCGGTAGTAATTGGCAAAACCAATGAATCTCTGGATCGCCTTGGTGCTCAGCGGAAGGGGCCACTCTTGGATTGCGGACACTTTAACGGGATCCATCTCGAAACCCTCTGGGGAGATGATATAGCCCAGAAAAGGAATCTTGGACACTTCAAATACACATTTCTCCAGCTTGGCAAAGAGAGAGTTCTTCCTCAAACGAGAGAGTACTTCCTTCACCTGGGAGCGATGGCTTGCAAGGTCCTTGGAGAAAATCAGGATGTCGTCTAGGTATACGACCACAAACTTTCCCAAGAGATCCCGGAAAATGCCGTTCACGAATTCCTGAAAGACAGCGGGGGCATTGCAGAGACCAAAGGGCATTACGAGGTACTCATAGTGCCCATCACGAGTGTTGAATGCTGTCTTCCATTCGTCACCTTCCCGGATGCGGATAAGGTTGTACGCCCCACGGAGATCCAACTTAGAGAAGATTTTAGCCCCCTTCAGTTGGTCGAAAAGTTCTGCGATCAGCGGCAAGTGATACCGGTTCTTAACGGTGATTTTATTTAGACCCCGGTAGTCAATACAAGGACGTAGGCCTCCATCCTTCTTCTCCACGAAGAAGAATCCAGCCCCTGCAGGAGAAGTGGAAGGGCGAATAAACCCCCGCTGTAGATTTTCTTGAATATATTCTTTCATGGCAGAGGTCTCTGCTGGGGAGAGAGGATAAGTGCGACCTCTAGGAGGCATGGTTCCAGGCAGGAGATCAACTGGACAATCGTAGAGACGATGAGGAGGGAGAAATTCTGCAGACTTTTTACAGAAGACATCAGTGAACTCCTTGTAGAAGGAGGAAAGCGTCTTCAAATCTGACGAATAAATATTCACCCTCTGGATGGGTTCAGCAGGAAGGCAGTGCTGTTGACAGTATGGACTCCAACGGGAAACCTGCCCCGAGGACCAATCAATAATAGGGTTGTGCAGGCGTAACCAAGGAAGCCCCAAGACGACTGGAACAGAAGGACAGGAAATAATCAGGAACGATAACTTTTCTTTGTGTAAAGTCCCAACCTGTACAGGCAATTCCCCAGTCGTCATAGAGATAAACTCGGATTCAAGGGGTCGATCATCAATGGCGGTTACACGAAGTGGAGGAGTCAATGGAAACAGGGGAACATTAATACGCTTGGCAAAGAGAGCGTCCATGAAATTACCGGCAGCTCCAGAGTCAATAAAAGCAGAGCCAACAATGGTCTTAGAGGACAGACGGATCTGTAAAGGCAGAAGAAACCTATGAGAGTTCTCTTGTGACTTGGGAGTAACACCCCCTACATGAGTCTTTGCAAGGTTACCTTGAAGAGGGGAACTCTGAGGCTTCACAGGACAGGAGTTGGCAAAGTGAGATTGACCCCCACAGTAGACACAAAGTCCAGCCGTACGTCTCCGGAGTTTCTCCTGTTCAGAGAGACGAACTCTTCCGACTTGCATAGGTTCCTCCGGTGGAATAACAGAAGGCTGCTGGGAGGTAGGAGGTAATAGAGGTCTTTGAATGCGAGGAGCCAACATGGGTTGAAATTTCTTGACTCTGTCTGTATCAGCTTGATGTTCTCTCTGACAAGTGTCCACCTTGACAGACAAAGCAATTAGGTCTTCAACCTGCGTCGGTAATTCACGGAAGACCAAGTCATCTTTGAGGCGGATAGAGAGACCATTGTAGAAGGCAGCGTGATAGGCATCATTGTTCCAGCAAGTCTCTGCAGCGAAGGTACTGAATTCTATGGCATATTCCGCTACACTGCGACTTCCTTGGCGGATCTGGAACAGACGAGAAGCAGCGGTCGCCACCCGACCGGGAGCATCGAACACCGTCCGGAATTCATGAAGGAAGGCTTTGGAATCGTCAATTAAGGGAGACTCCTTCTCCCAGTGCGGAGATGCCCATTCGAGCGCTTTCCCCGCCAGACGAGTGATCACGAAACCAACCGTTGCTCGTTCAGAGTTAAATTCCGCAGGTTGCAGGGCGAACCGAATCTGGCACTGATTCACGAAACCACAACAGGCTTGAGGGTCGCCACTGTAGAGAGGCGGTGCAGGAATTCGCGGACCAGAAGTGGAGGATTGTGTAGCCATATCGGCAGCAACTAGCGTGGGCGTTGTCGGCGTTGGAGTAGTCGGCGTTAGCATGGATAACTTTTCCAAAATCGCCTCCAGCGTGCGTCCGACATAATTTTGCCGAGCTTCGTACGCCTCCATGCGGGTATGCAGACCTCGAAAGGCCCTGCCGAAATCCGGCTGAGCTTCCTCAGTGGGATCCATGGCCCAAGTATAATGTCAGGGAGCCGGGATGTTCCCACCAGGGAGTTTGTCAGGATCAAGGAGGAAGCCCACAAGGGAGTCAAGGTCGCGGTGTCCAACAAGGGGTAAACCAGAAGAATCACCAAAGTCCAGGCAAGGGTTCAAGGGCAGGCAGAATACCAGCAAAGTCCAAAAGTCCAGGAAAGAGGTCAGCAACAAACAGGAACAAGATAAGTCTTCAGAAAAGCAGACAGGAAACCCAGGAAACTCACAGGAATGAATCCTATACTTGGGCGCCATTCTGGCATCTTGGTATGGCTTTTATATTTAAATTTGGTGCCATAGTGACGTCATCGGCGTCCTTGCGCCGACGTCGACGCACTGACGTCATCGCGCCGGCGCCGCTACCCACGTGGCGGCCATGGGCGCCGCCATTTTGGGAGCGACGCGCCGCCCGGAGCTCCTGGACCGGCTCCGGGCGGCGATCGTGACAAATGGTGCTACACTGTGAGGATTAATATGAGATACTGTGGTCCTGGAAACACCATTTCTTATAATCATGTCACCTTGCCTTTAATTCAACCAAGTGAATTTGTTTTGAATGACAATGGACAGATTATTGCCTTTTAAATTCCCCTTTTTCAACTGGTCAGCTGATTTTAAAATGTGATATTTTTTTTTGTTAACAAAAACTGTCTGATGCCAAGATTCTGGATATTTGGGTCTTTGTTAGAATGAACACAGTTTAAATACATGCCATCAATAAAACTAATTAAATCATAATGTTTTTAAGTACAATTTTAACCTTCATGGCATTCTACTTATCAAATCCATCTCTTTATATTACAGGCCATGATTGGCCTGTGTCGCTGGTAAAATTATATGAATCCAGGGTTATATTTGCATTTAATTGGTATTATTTATCAATCATGTACTTACTGCTCTTAGGTGGAAAGGTGGCACCACTCTCTTCCATTCCAGCTCCACCCAGTCAATAGGTGAGATGAATGGGTGTTGTATGATGTTCACATGAACACCAAGATTGATGTTGGTGATCCTTCTCCAGGAGATAAAGGTTAAAAAAAACAATACATTTGCATTGCAACAATCTGATGATTGCCTATATACATTTTAGGGCAGGGGCACACAAAGCTACTGGAGGAGATTACTCGCCCAGCAACAAATCGCTTCTTCTTCGGGCAACTAATCTCCCCGAACTGTCTCCATGCCGGCTTAAATTGAAATCACTGGCAGGATGGCACTTGGATCACTTCATTTTCCAAAGTTGCCGTAGTTTCCTCATGAGGCAACTTTGGGCGACTTCGGAAAACGAAGTGCCATCCCGCCAGCGATTTAGATTCTACCTGGCGGGGAAGGCAATTCTGGGAGATTAGTCATCCAAAGAAAAAGCAATTTGTTGCTGGGTGACTAATCTCCCCCAGTAGCTTTGTGTGCAATTTAGGGTTGTTTTTCTATTCACGTCAGTTCTGACAATATACAGTAGCTGTAAATTCTTACATGTATTTTTCAAACTCCTAAAAAAATATATAGTAGTCTGGAGTACAGTTAAATATTATTCCTATGAGTAATGACCCAAACTGTAATTTGGTTCCTCTTGTTTGGACTTATTGTATTGTTTTTTCTAAAATAAACAAGGTCATTACACTTCAACCTTGGAGGATGGAATACCAATCTGCCACATTCAACTACTCATTTAGAGTATACAAAATAGTTGGTAGAAAAAATAGCCCCTTTTCCACACCCAATAAGCCTTGGAACAATTCATTATGCACCAATTTTCTTAAAAAGCTCTGATCCCCGCTGAGCGTGTCCGCGAAAGATGTGCGCACGCACGCAAGACGCACTGCGTGGTGCAACAGCTTGTCTTTATGGGCCAGCCTGGGTAGCAGGTCTGGGATAGCTGGGGCCCATGAGGCCTGGGGTCCACCAGGTTTTTTCTTGGTGTCCCGCCAGCCCAGTCCAACCCTACTCATGCTTATCTGCATTTCCCTGATCTTAAAACAATAACCTATGACAAACCAGTTCCTTTTAAGTTCCCTTTTCAAAAATATTTTTTCCAGTTATGGTTTTTCAAACATTTTAGCCCATACATAGGAAACAGATCACTCTGCCTTCATTACTATTGACCAAAAAGGCAGATACACAGGACAGAGTGAGTAATAAAATGTGTTAGGGAACAGCTTTTTGCTGATGTGCTCTTTACATTTCAAAGTACTTTTTACTGCTCAGAAGTTTTTAAGTTCTACGGAATGCGCAGTGCCATTGTTCAGCTAGGTAGGCAGAATGGAAAAAAAGAATATATATATATATATATATTTATATATATATATATATAACTTGTATTCAGCGTATGCACTCTTACCGGACTGTAGTCAATGCGGGTGCGTTTGGTCAACTTTGTTGAACATATCAGTAAATGGACTCGTACTCCATAATCAAGTGAATAAATGTGTCTTTATTCTTTATTCTATTCTTATACGCATTAAAGAATAAAGACACATTTATTCACTTGATTATGGAGTGCGAGTCCATTTACTGATGTAATCCCCCCTGCCTTGTTCACCCAGTAACACCTCTATAGTTCACACCCCTAAAGACCTGTAATGTTCACAGACTCAGAGGGGCACCAGCATTGTGTCCCTATGTAAAACTGTTCATTTTAGAGTCTTGATAGGTTTCCATGTTTCCCGCTCTATTCTGCCTTCCTTATGCTCCCTGTTAGTGTTGAGCGAATTTGCACCATATGTATATTGTATGCGACAGTATCTATGTTTGTTTTAGGGCTGGAAGTCACCAGTACTGAAAATGTATGCAGACCAAAATCTGAGGATCTTCTTACTTATGGAAATCTATTAAGTTTTCTATGTGTGTTCTTAGGCAAAACGGTTAAACTTGATGGATCAGTATCTTTTTTCAACAGCATCTCCTAGGTTATACAGTATATTGTAATAAATAATATTTTGTGTTTTAAGAATTTGAGTTTTATGCTTACATTGAACAGTCTTTTGGTGTTTTATTATACAGCTTTATATGTCTGGGTGACAGGTCCCCTTTAAGAAAAAATGAACCATGGCTATTAAGATTAAGAGAAATAATATTTAATAAACAAAACAGGGGTGCAGTTGTCTACCTCACTTCCTGGGTTGTGGGCTTTAAATATTGCACAGTATTGATAGATTGTTACACTTTATAAAGGGAATGTGGAGCCAAATATGTAGTGTGAATAAATGCAGTACAATTCTGCAGTGTCCGTTTGTTTTTTGCTATTTTAATATTGTTTCCAGTTGTGACAAGGCACAAAATCAGGATTATTGGACACCTTCCACGTTATGATTCTCCCTCTCCCTTGTACACAATTAGCCCAGAAACACAGAATGAAGTATGAATCCATACCATCAAAGGAAAAGGAGAAAAAAAAGTGATGCCTGTGGGTGTAAATTCTCATTTGTGCCTTGCTTTTCTGTCTTGGAACCAGAGGTAGGGCACGTAGTGCAAGTACTGATTAGGCACAGGTCCTACAATGGCAAAATTTTGCTGGTTAGGGTTGGATGCAGAGGGACTCAAGCTACAAATATTCATATAATTCCAGTTCTATAGAAGGTTTTTCAATCAAAGCACACACCTACAGTATGCTTAATACGGTGATTGTTGTTGAATATACTATCAAACCCTAAATTAAAGTTTAGAATACATAATAGTATCAACTGTTACAATGTGGTCATAAAAGATGTAAAACAACAGCAATTACAACTATCTTGCTTTTTATGATGATTTAAGCAATGTTGCTTATGCAATCTAACTACTATCTGTGTCTGCAAATCTACCAGTCTCTTGGCATGAATGTAAGTGGAAGAGAAGAAGAAGACTGGGTTAATAGCGGAGCTTGCACAGAGTGGGGTATGGGTTAGAGAGCAGGGCCAGAACTAGGGGTAGGCAGAAGAGGCATGTGCCTAGGGTGCAAAAGTAGGGGGTGCTAGACATGTACCGATTCTGTCTGCTTACCCTTTGGGCTCTTCTGTAGCTCCAATCAGCTATGGGGAATGCTTGCCAGATGGATGCTTAGGCCCGGGATCTATTAATAGCCTACTGGTAGAGGATATACTATTTGTGGGCATAGGTTCCATGAGGTTTTTACTTGCTCACACAATCCTTTTGGGTTGGGTGTCTGACATGGCGAGAGGCTCTAAGTTCATGTGTTTTAGCTAATTGCAACCATTCTAGTACGAGATATACTTTAGTTATTTATTCCTATATTTTAAGCGTTAAATCTTTGAAATGTACTTAAAAGAAATTAGAATCTTAAAGGTGAGGCTTCTCAAAAAAACGGATTCCAAAATTACTGTCTGACAGAGGTAATGGGGGTTACAAATTAGAGCAATTTAGATAAAAATGTTCAATAAAGGGGTTGGTGGTAGTGATGGGCGAATTTCTTCAAAAACTTGAATCTTGATGCCCACGTCAATTTTGACACCCGCCTCAATTCACGTTAATAATGACGTTCGCATCAATTTGGACGCCGGCATTTAAGTCAATGGGCGTTCGAATAGTGTTGACACGTGACAGTTTTGACGCAAGTGACTTTTCCTACGCACGCCAAATGTTTTAGACAACGGCAAATTTTCTCGAGAGTTTTGCAAATGTATTTGCTAAACACAAAAATTTGCCGCCAATTCGCGCCTGGCGAATTTATTCACTTATCACTAATTGGTGGTATTATTGACAAGGATGACTGACAATGCCCAGACTATGCTGGGCTCTACACCTTATACCCTGGTGTTAACTGAGCTGTAATAACTCCATATTGATGGCAAAACAATCTTCCTGTAACGTTCTGATATTTTTTAGCAGATTTTGGGCACAGTAGTTCATATTGGAGAAAGATCCTTGAAAGACCCTAGGTGCCAAGCATTCTGGATAATAGATCCCACATGTATCAGCTGACAGTTTGGCACTAGTGCTATCCATTCCAAAAGTAAATAAAGGGAAAGTCTGAACTCTTTCGGAACAGCTTTATTCATAGGTGTGGTCTGTGGTGTAATCTCTGAGTAATAATTTTACAGCTGTTACAGAATATTACCTTCTGTCATCCCTATAACCTCAATTTATAACTGAACAAAAAAAATACATTTGAATTCCAAAATATACTATACAAAAATGCATTTATTGAAGCTTTTTTTACATGTAATATAGTAGTAAAAGCTTAACTCGAAACCAAGAATTACTGCTTCCAGCTTCCTCAACTGAAACTCTTTCACAATGTTATGAAAGCACTGAGCAGTAGTGATGAGTGAAATTGACGCCCATAGACTCCAATGGGTGAAAAAATTGTTATGCATCTGAAAAGATTTGTAGCAGGTCAAAAACATTTTTTTTTTTTTTTGGGTAAAGTGAAACAAGTCAGGTTCGCACATCACTACGGAAAACCCCTTTCTCCTAAAAAAAAATACTGGGCAATTAAATTTAAAGCAGTTTTACACTTTATAGTTGGTTCTTTGAGATAATTTGGGAGGAAGAGATGTAATTACTCAAGTTATACATCTCAATTTAATCTTATATTATTTGAACTCCTTACTTTAAATCTAAGAAGCAAACAGTAGTTTACCCACATTTTCTAGACAATTAAAAGCAGAGCCAGTCCCAGGTGGTGAAAGGTATCATTGTGGAGAACAGCTAGGTAAGGTGGTCCTTACTGGTAGGTAGACAAGTAAGAGGCAGATGGCCATCGGGAGCAGATGCAAAAGACGCTTGTCTTGAACAGCAGTACCTCTTCGCTCAGTACTGCCCATTAGTGCGGTTTCAGAAAAACTTCACCTTCACTCAAACCTAACCTGCACACTCCGGATTCGCACCTGACTTCCACCTTCCTTTTATAGACTCACACTGATGATGTCACAAAAGGGGCGGGAATGGCATGTGTGCACCTATGAAACCGGAAGTCGGAAGCCAGCAGTGTAAGGTACCAGCAAATGGTGGAGAGATGTCAGCCCGAACCTGCCTGACCCATGGGTCCCGCAGGTATCAGGCCAGCCTGCACATCACTACTGCCCATATAAATAAGGTCTCTGCTGAAAATGACTTCTACCTACTCTTTTATTTAAAATATGTATTTTATTTAATGTTTTCTTTTTCTTTCATTAGTACTACTCATGAAATGTAAAAAAAGGTTTTTGTGCATCTAAATTTTCTTTAACAAGAATTAAACTCCAATAATGTTTTCTTATTCTACTTCACTTTTGTGAATTCTGTCACATATTTAAGCATAAGGGGATTTTTTTCCAGAAACTCTAGCTTGAAACTCGAGACTGACTAAGCCTGTATGCAAGAGCATGAAAAATTTCAGAGATGAAATCTAAAATAGGCTTCACTTAACAATATTGTAATGTAAATATTCATAAGAAACTCTTTCCTCCTGTAATGAGATCTAATAAAAATGTAGGTAGATGCTTTGTCAGTACTTGCCTATGTCTTTGGGTTGGCCCTAGCTCCCAAGGTGATATTGTACACAGAAACAAGCAAAACATCATAGATCTCAATTACTATTTTCAGCTCTAAAGATAGGCCCTAAAATATGCATAGAATTGCATATACAGGTTTGGGACTTGTTATACAGAATGCTCTACACCTGGAGCTTTCTAGATAAGAGGTCTGTCCATAATTGGATCTCCATACCTTAAGTCTGCAAAAAAATAATAATTGAAACATTAAATAAATACAATGGGATTGGTCTTTCTCTAATAAGGATTAATTATATCTTAGTTCGAATCAAGTACAGTACTGTTTTATTATTATTTTAAAGAAAAGGGATCTTTAAAAATGTTTTTATTAAATGGAATCTATGGGAGATGGCCTTCCTCTGATTCGGAGCTTTCTGGATAACGGGTTTTGGGATAACAGATCCCATACCTGTATAGAATACTATACATAAGTACTGTACCTAACAGCTGCTATGGCATTCATATAACACATAATTGAGGGGGATGTCTTGTTTTTTCAGTATATAAACACAGTTTGTGTAACACGTGAATTGAAATTGCAGAGAAAATGGTTCTCCTAGTTATCTAGTTTTAACTGTGTATCAATTCTGGCAAATCTCCTGCTCAATCACCTCCACACACACAAACTTCACCGCACCACAATTACTCCCCATCCGCATGCCATCCCTACTAATTGCTTGTCCCAGTCATTCATTCACCAGTCACTTCCTTCTCCACTGATCACTCCCCACCTTCAAAGTCAAGAGCCTCTTCTGCCTACTCCTCGTTCTAGCCCTAAGTGGTGTACTCTTCGCCATATTCACATGCTGCTCTATTAACCACTACTCCATACATGAAATTATTATGTCAAATACAGAAAATAAATAAGAGAAAAAATGAAGCAGAGAAGCACTTTGAGTAAAAATTAATTACAGTGTCAAATGGGCATGTTACAGTTTTAAAGATTGTATATAAAAACTGTCTCTTGGATTATTTTTATAGACTGGCATTTACATATTTAAAAGTTTAAAGGGATAATTATTAAAGGGAAACCCCGAATTTGCCACATCTTAAAACAATAAAAATAATGATGCTTGCTTGTGGTTGAGGCCTTAAACTGCCTAATGCTTCTAACATCTTTCCAGCCTGACTACATACAATACATTTTACAGTCTGGTTTTATTGGTCTTTACATATGTAAATCTGCACTATTTACATTTTACATCAGGCAGTTAAAACCAGTAGAAACTGTGGATTTAGGAAGCCCCTATACAAACTAATATTTGGGTATGGGATTGCAAATAAGATGATCATGCTTTGCACATAGGAAAAAATATTCTTATAGATTAAGATATGCCACAAAGAGGTCAACTCATTCATTATTTAAAGTATGTAAAGTATGTCTGTTGACATCCAGAAATATGCAGTAAAACCGATTGTACATAGGCTGACAATGCACTTTTTCAAGCGTACTTTTGGCATACTTAAAAAGTAGTAGCTTTATTCAATAACATTAATATCATATGTGGAATTAAAAAGTGATTGACTGTAATAGAAGCAGGAAATAAAATAAGGGAGCATGCATTTTATTCTGACCTTATGTGAGATGCATTAGGTAGAAGAACAACATACAGAAGCTTAAGGTCTGAAATCACTGTCTACTGTAATTGTGTTAGCTACAGGATTCCTTGTAGTGTCCTTACGCAGTATATAGAGGGCACAGCCATATAGTGCCATATAGCACACAACACCACCTTAGAACATGCAGCGTAGCACAACTGCATTCTGCATTCTTTCCACTGTACTCTTAAAACCATTGTCATTTTTTTTCAAATGACCATCCAGTTGGGTCCTAGTGATTAGAACTGGAATAAGCATTCATCACTAGCTTTGCTGCTTTAAAATTTAAGATTAGTAGCAGAGATCAGAGAAGCAGAATGCTTTTTCAGTGATTTTGTAGCATTAAACTAATACTAGACATTTAATGATGCGGCCCTGCCCCCCCCAACAAAAAAACTTTGGAATGGCAACAGTAGCAACTAGCCTTATCACGCGCCCTCCTGGCTCGCTTATGCCCACTGCATATAGTTCACAGTTGATACATGCATTGTCAGGGGCTAGAGAGCCTCTATATTTACACCACTTCTAATACGTTATGCTAATATGTTATGCATAAATATCCCAATTATTACACTACCTCTTAAGACTGTCTCTTCCTTTGCAACTGTAAGAAAAAAGGGCTTACCACAAGCACCAACTAATTTAAAATTAATATTTCTTTTTTTTATATAAATCAAGAAATAAGTTGTTTGTAAATAATTATCAATTCTATTCACTTATACTTTAACACATGTTTTGGTTACATTTTGATAGAATGAATCAGTCTCTTCTTTATTTCACCTAGAGTACATCTCTAATCTTAATGTGTTTGGGTTAGCAGACTGGAATCCATGGATATCAACCCATGTTTATTCATCTCTGAGATGTAATGGAAAGAATACAGACTACACCTGATGTCCATTAGGCACACTTTGTTGGGAAACCGAAATGAATCAAATAAACCGCACCCCAAATCAGGTAGAAGTAAATGCTCCCCCATGTGTTCAGCCGTGTGTAAATATCTTGCCTGCTCTCTATAGCTTCTTTTTTGTGATTATGTTCTCCTTATTAAAATTTGAAAAGTGCACATTCTTATATTCAATAAGGAATTTCTGTGTTTGCATGCAATATTTGTGATTTGGTTAAACGTTAAGTGCTTCCTATTTCAACATTGACTGTAGTGGTCACAGGTCAACAAATTCCTAAAACAAGAAAAAAAGTTTCCTGGCATTTTTAATCATCATACAATAAAAGAGAATTTGCATAACTGCAAAGCACAAAATTGCTTGCACATCGGTCACCAGTGAATAGAGCCCATACATGTTCCTTGTCATTTGCACTTAGCACAAAGTACAAATACAGGATATATACCTGCAAGTAAGCCCTGGAATGAACCTCGGCCCAGAAGAATTGTTGCTTTCTTTATGCATTGTGTCTATCCACATGTAACTGTACTTAGTGAATTGTACATAGTTATTATTTTTGTTAATAATTCAGAGTAATCGAGTCCAGAAGTCAAAACTATTGCTCTGCTAGGCTACAATTTTAAGGTCTGGTTGCTAGGGTAATTGTACTGGAGAGGTACTAAACAAAAAGCTAAATAATTCAAAAACCACAAAGACCAGTTGAAAATTGGACTCTCTACATCATACTAAAAGTTAAATTAACAAGTGAACGACCCCTTTAAAGTTTCTTCTCTTGGTTACAGATGCCCCTTGTCACAGAGTCCCTGCACTTGTAACGATTTAAGATGAAGTTGTACTCTGTGCCTTCGCCCATGGGTAGGTCCCTTCTTTAGCATCTGTAATCGTGCCTGCTTTGTGTTTAAGAAGAAAAGTTGCATATAGCAGCATGCTAGAGGTGTGACAATGCTCTGCCCATGTACTGCTGTTGTTGTCAGTAGTGCCAGACTTTATATTTATACAGCACTTCATTTTTAGTTGATAAATTGCAGGTGTGCAATCACGTATACAGTAACAACAGATCAGTAATGAAATTCAGTTGGTCTGCTGTCAAAAAAGTCCTGCAGTTAATGCTGGATTCATGCCGCAGCACATATGACAAACATCATTACTGATAAGCAGAATGCTATTCTGAGTCCTCTGCCAAAATAAATACTGCATTTCTTTCCTTCTATTGTGTACACATGGGCTTCTGTATCCGACTTCCTGCCTTCAGCTTAAATCTCCTTGCCCTGGGCATGAGCATGCTTAGTTTGTTCCCCCCCCCTTCTCTGCTGTAATCTGAGTACAGAGCTATAAGTGAGCAGGAAGCGATGTCACACCAAACTAATACTGCAGCTGCTATTCTAAACAAACAGAGAGCTTCTAGAGCTTTTTACTCTCTAGGTATGGTAAAACATTCTACAGTATAAAAATAGCATTCTAGCTTGCACTATTGCAGCTAATCTATTGGCAATAAAGGGGACCCGTCACCCAAAAAAAATTATTTCAAATCCTATTTTATCATGTTAGTCAAGCAAAATGAACTTTAATTACACGATATAAATTATGTTTCCATCAGTCTGGGACTCATAATTATAACAAGCAGGCAGGAGCCATTTTGTGGACACTGTTATTAAGACAAGCCTTGCATCCTCTCAGAGTCTTGTTTGTGCACCAGAATGGGGGACCCAATGTCCATTCCCATGCCCTGGCTACACAATTAAATGGTTAAGAGAACTGGGGGAATGTAGGGAGAGCAGTGACACCTAGGAAGTGCTGAATGGAAAGTGAAAGTAATTGCTTGCCCCGCCTCTATGCCTAGGCATAGAGGAGGGGCAGACAATATTTGATTGATAGCTGAGATTTTTAAATTAGTTTACAACAGCTATGAATGCTTTAATTAAAAAAAAGAAATTGGATTTCATATTTAATTTGAAAAGGACTTGTATTATACAGATTTTTAGGTCTGGGTGACAGGTCCACTTTAAAATGACTCTGTAGATTTCCTTCTCCTTTAAGGTGGGTTGAGCCACCAGGTAGAAATTCAAATAGGCTATTCTAAGTCACTCTCTGCTTCACTTCTTATAATTATGCATAATAGCCTAATAGTACATTGGTTTGGGATCTAAATTACCTATAAATACCTTTTATACCTTCTTCTGTGTGTATTGTGTATGCTTATGTGCGCCCATATATCTTTGTGTAAAAGTGGTTGTTCACCTTTAAATTAACATTTTTAATAATGCATGGCTTTTTAGTTATTTAGCTTTTAACTTAGCCACTCTCCAGTTTGTAATTTCAGCAACCTGGTTGCTATGGCCCAAATTACCAAAGCAACCGTGCATTGTTTTTACTGAGAGACTGGAATATTAACTGGAGAGGGTCTGAAAAGAAAGAGAGTAATAAAACATAGCAACAACAACAAATTTGTACCCTTACAGAGCTTTTGTTTTTTTAGAGCGGGCAGTTACCATTTGAAATCTGGAAAGAATCAGAAATAGAAGGCAAATCATTCAAAACATATAAAAAAAGAAAAACATGAAGGTCAATAGAAAAGTTGCCTAGAATTAGTCATTCTATAACATATTAAAAATTATGTGAAACACCCATGTAATCTGAGTTTGGCTGGATTAACCCTGTAATGTGAAATTGTATCATTCCAGTTTTTGGCTCTCCATATTTAGTTTGTATAGATTAAGATATATTAGTCTTCTTATTCTGGCTGCTTCTAGCATGCAGTTGAAAATGCTCTCTGCTTATTGGGGTCATTGCTATGGTTCACACAAACTTGATCTAATATGTTTATACAGCCTGTGTATACCATGCTATACAGGGATTACAGCTTTCTACCATATATGGCCATCTACTTAAAGAGGCACAGTACATTGTTTTATATGCCTAAAGACTATTGAGTGCATGCACCCAGAACGTTCATCTACTCTTGAGAACATGGGGAACGGTGGAAGCTGCTGGAGCCTAGGAAGCTATAAAGGTCGCAAATAGGACAGTGCTGCTTATACAGGTCTTTCATGTGCATAGGCATGAACACTGGCACTAGTGACGAGTCTCAGATGATTCATGCAAACCTCTGCTGCTCTACTAGGAACGTGACTGCTAAAATAAGCTGCACTCAGGAAAGCAAATAAATAACAATACAAGAAAGAAAAGTGACATGCTGCTAAGATAAAAGCACTACTAATCTGTTTTTATTTTTCTAATACTTTTTCTTGTTGATCACAGTTAATCTACTACTTGTATGCTTGAGATACATACATTGACACCTGCTTCCTGTGGGGAGCATTGTTTCTATCCTGAAAGTCATTATAGCACAACCAGAAGTGCTCAAATTTGACAGATCAGGTTGCATATTGCAAAAGATTGATTTAAAAAAAAGTGTTTGCAGGCCCAGATTTGTGGAAAGGCCACCAAGGCCTGGTCCTAGGGCGGCAGGATTTTAGGGGGCGACATGCCTCCCAACCACACCCACATTGGTTCAGAAACAATGGGGATGCGCAAGAGATAAAACAGTTTTTTAAGTTTCCCTTGTACCAATCACCATTGCTGGAGTCCCGATGATGAAAAGTTGCACAAATACAAAGGAGGGGAGGGGCGACTAACGTCAGTGGGCCTAGGGGTGCCCACTATGTAAATCCAGCCCTGGGTGTTTGCATTTGGGGGCTTTGCTGCTGTCATGAATAGGTACTGCCACATCTTTTTTTCTCTCATACAAATAATGCCCATGGGGAAATCAAGTGGCAAGGAGGACTACCACATACCATTTATACCAGGTTTAATTGGTATGTAAACACCAAAGAAATAAAATGCCAGTACATCACAGAAAATAATGCAGTCACTTACTGTATCATGTAATTTCAGGAGATGCTCCTTTCCTCTAGGCCAGAAACTGGCAGGGAAATGTCTGAGCCGAAATGGTACATAGGAAAAAAGTGAAATACGGAATACTGCATTTTCTCTGCTTGGCAGGATTCCCTAGGACAATGGCAGAAACTGATGCACATGCATCTTTTTTCAACATAACTTACTGTCTATGCAACTATGTATGTGTCACCTAGCCCAAGAACTGATAATTAATAAAAGGCAAAATCACATTCAACTCCTTTTAGATGCATGCTTTAATCTTGGCCTTGCTTTCCCCTCACATATTGTATCTCTTCTTCTCAGTCCAGCCGTCACCACTCCATTCACCAAGCACTTCACATGACAGGATATTTGCTAATGCATTATAAGAGAGTGTAAAAATACAAGCTCTCTGTTTACAAAAGAGAAACTAGAACAAAAGATCAAGTTGAATATTGAATAGGTAAAATGCAGGTCTCAGGGCAGTGTAAAATCACAACAGGACATGACAGAGTTAGTTCTATTGACAAGTGTCACAGAGCCAGACAGCACGGAGCCTCTGAGCTGAAAGAATATGAGAATTTAGCCTCCTGTCAATGTAAATTGTAATTTGAATATAAATATGAACACACACATTCATATAAACATAAATATAAAAAAAAGTTCAACTCAAAGCTATACATGTGCACTTTGCGCAGAGCCCTGCATATAACAGAATTGCCATGGAGTGCAGAGGTAAAACACTGACAAGCAACACAGACTAAACTAAGTGCCCCATAATTGTCATACAGAGTTATGGGAAATGCAATATCTATAATAGGCATAGGTGTCGACTGGCAGACATTACACCTGTCAGACCAGGTGTTTCACAATTGGACTGATTTGTCACTGCCAGTGGCTACAATAGTGGAACATTTCACAAGCCTCTGTATGGAAAGTTCTAATTCTTTTATTGCAAAAGAAAAAAATGCACCCAGCAAACAAATAATGAAACCTGTAATGAAAAATGTTCCACCATTAAAGGCATTGATCAGCTACAAAAATATGTTTTCAAAAGATGCAAAATGTAATTTATAAAGAATTAAAATGTAGTATACAGCATCTGAGGTGCAATAGAGAAAGACTATGCTGCTTTGGAAACAACAAACAAAATAATAACCCCTATAAAACTGCCTTGAAACACCCCTTGCTTATCTATGGGGGACAGATGCAGACCCTGAATCAGATTCGGGGGGTCTAGAAATGTAGAGAGTGGTGTCCTGTGTGTGGTTTTACTATATGTTTGTGAAACTGATAGGGTTGCCACCCAAGGCCGGGGCCGGTATTACAAATTTACCGGCAATATAGCTGCCGGTAAATTTGTAATACGATTAAAAAGAGCCCTCGGCCTGCCCCCAATCCCCTGGAACTTATCTTTTCTATTGCTTCTTTTAGCCTGGCCCCGCCCCTTTTGACATCACGGCACGCCCCTTTTGACATCACGGCCCACCCCTTTGTGTCCTCGCCCCCCACCAGCCGGTAAAGAATTTTTAAAAAGGTGGCAACCCTAGAAACTGACCATCTTCATTGTGAGTTTTGTGTAAGAATATTTTGCTGCAAGGCCAATTCCTTCTAATTGCTCTTCTCCTTGCTCACAGCTTTTGAGGAAGCAAGGATGTCCAAGACCACCACCAGAAGTGGACCTCTTCACCAAAATGTTGGTGGAACACTTCTCATTATCAGCGATATGCTGGCTTCAATGATCCTACAGAACAAAGATGTCCAAAGTACTACTTGTGTATCCAGTTTAAGCTTCAAATTGAATAAACAATAATACACTTATTTCAAAAAATGAAAAAACTATTTGGTTTTAATACCACTAATTACATAATAAAAATATCATAGAACATCAGCTCAATCATTAAGCTCATATAACTAAAGGATTAAAAAAAAAGACAATGTAGTTAAATATTCATAAAATTGATTGCAGCTCAGGTTGAACTGGTCTAGATCTTGGCAACAAAGTCCATCCGTCCATGGGAACCAGACAACACCCAAATATATTTCTTGCTTAACTGGATCATCTTTGACTTACCGTAGATGGATGAATTCATGAGAACTGTAGACATAAAATAGCACATTAATGTATTGGTGACTTATTTGCACATGAATTACTTAAAGTGATACTGGCACTAAAAAATTATTATTCAAAATATTAATGTACATCCAAAGTTACCTATATATCATGTTGATGGTTTTTCACCTATAGGGCTGCTTTTGTAAGTAAATGTTACTTGAAGTTCCTTAACCTGACTGTTTTGCCAACCTGACTGTCCGTTAGAGTTTCTAATGCTAACAGACTGCTGAATATCAAATATGGCAGTTCCAAAGGAACATGGGTAATGTAAGAGCATCTGTTAATACATTTACAGCAAAATTATGATAGATCTGACAAAAAAATATATATTTTCCTTTAAATTACATATATACAATATTTGATAAATAAATGAATTTAATTAATTAATTTAATTAATTAATTAATATTTGACAAAGGGCCTGAGAGAAATTTGGCATGATGCACAAAAAAAAGTCACACAGTTGACTCCAGGTCCAAGATGACCGAGATCAGCAATCTCCAAATTTGGTTGAATCCCCAACCTGTCCCAGTTTACCCCTTTACTTGTCCAGAGACATGGGCTTCTGTGTTCTCCTACACTGTAAATTCCTGTAAAAAATATTCCCAAAACACCATAGACAATCCTTAGGTGTGTCTGATCAACATAAGGAAAATGATACATTATGTACAAGCACAGGATGTGTAGCCGAGACACAGCACTGACAAAGAGGCTGCAACACCATTGCATTATGTTCCGCTTACATTATCTTGAGGATGCATACCGTATGTTGACAGGTCAGAATATTTATGGCTCTCCATCTGTCACTTTTAAAGATGTCTGAAATCTCCTTTCTGATGCAATAATGGAAAGGACCATGATGATGACATTCCTTTACATGGATTTTAAAGAGCGTCAGTCCTCATGCTCTTCTTCTTCTTCACTGTTTCCTGTTACACAATATTGGAACTACAAATGGATCTTTAGTGATAACTTGGAAATAAGCATGCAAGGCTCTGTCATATTTATTTACATTTGTAATTTCATAGACAAACATTAAAGAAAGAAACTGTGCATGCATGGGTGAGTCACTTAGACGGTACAGATAATTTTCAGTGCAATATTTGTGTAGCGCTACTGTAAATTGAATACACAGTTCTCTACTATGAGCTTCAATACTGTGCTCCGGGTGAGACCTTAAATATTCAGGGGTAAGCCCTCGCAATGGTCTGGAGGCAGGGTGCAGTATAACTGACACTTGGTGCAGGGTACAATAATTGGGCGCCAGTGGTTCCTATAAATTAACCAGAGAATATATTTATTGAACAGGATAGTCCACAAAGGAGTGTGCATATAGAGCAAGCAGGATCATACAGCAACAGTGAATAGGCATATACTCACAGCACCTTTGGTCAGTATCAGTCCCCACAGGGAAAAGAACATGTAGCCTTTTCCCTAAGTGCACCCTGAGGAGAATCTCTACATCCCTAGCTCTGTACACTTAGTCCCTACTTCTGGGCAATTAGTACCCAGGATCATAATCCCACTCAACTCCTCAAAGGAGCCTCAAGCTGCTCGGCTAAATAGCTTAACTATCTGTCACTCGTAGAGTAGCCTATCCTTACTAGACCTGACCTTTCTAGGTTCCACTTTACCCTGCCTGCCTGCTGCTCAGGCCTGGGCTTGTACAAAATGGACCCCGAGCACCCGGCTGCCCAGGAATAATACTTTAGCACAGTGCCATCTACTGGGTACTTTGTTGAACACCAAGGGCATAGCTTTAAGCAGGATAAGGAAACAGGTTCCTCTCCTAACTGTATTTTAGGACCCAGTTAGGCATCTATAACACGAGGGGACTGTCTGCTAAATAATACTGGAAGACATGTAGTCAGTTTCCCAAGTGCCTCCAGTCATTTGACTTCTGCTCTGATAAACTTTAGTCATTCTTTACTGCTGTACTGCAAGTTGAAGTGATATCGCCCCCCTCCCTTCTCCCCCCAGTAGCCCATTAGCAGAACAAAGGGAAGGTAACTAGATAACAGCTCCCTGGAACTAGAACAGCACTCAAAAGTAAAAATCGATGTCCCACTGCGACACCTTCAGTTACATTGAGTAGGAGAAACAATAGCCTGCCTGAAAGCAGTTTCATTGTGAAGTGCTGGTTCTTTCTGAAAGCACATGACCAGTCAATATGACCTGAAATGTCTGCCTACACACCAATATTCAAACTTAAAAAAATACACTAGTTGAGTTAGGAATTCAATTTTACACAGTAGAGTGAATTATTTGCAGTGTAATTTAGAAATTAAAAACAACACCATAAAAACCATGACAGAATCCCTTTGAGCTGCAGAGCGATATGGGAGATGTAATTCTCTAACCATTTGTTGCCACCATTTACTTATTGTGTAACATGGGGTCAGTTCCATGAGAAAATGTTAGCCGTTTCTTTGCTGAATTAAACACATTTTTATTGATCATAAGTCCTGTGAGTGTGTGCCTCTCTCCAGTCATTTTATATATATATATATATATATATATATATATATATATATATATATATATATATATATATATATATGTATGTCTATATATAAATACACACACACAAATACACAGTAGGGGGCACATTTACAAAGCTCGAGTGAAGGATTCGAATTAAAAAAACTTCGAATTTCGAAGTGTTTTTTTGGCTACTTCGACCTTCGACTACTACTTCGACTTCGAATCGAATGATTCGAACTAAAAATCGTTAGAGTATTCGACCATTCGATAATCGAAGTACTGTCTGTTTAAGAAAAACTTCGACCCCCTACTTCGGCAGCTAAAAGCTACCAAAGTCAATGTTAGCCTATGGGGAAGGTCCCCATAGGCTTGCCTGCGTTTTTTTGATCGAAGGATATTCCTTCGATCGTTGTATTAAAATCCTTCGAATCGTTCGATTCGAAGGATTTAATCGTTCGATCGAACGAATAATCCTTCGATCGTACGATCGTAGGATTAGCGCTAAATCGTTCGACTTCGATATTCGAAGTCGAACGATTTTAGTTCCTAGTCGAATATCGAGGGTTAATTAACCCTCGATATTCGACCCTTAGTAAATCTGCCCCAGGTGTATATATATATATATATTTTTAGGTGGGAACTGAAACATTTGAGTGAAGCCAGTAGTGCAGCTACAACTCAACTAAAGAAGACCCATTGTGCTAGGGGCAATTTAAAGCCTTGTTACCAGGGTTACTGATGAGGCAACCAAAAATTTTTTTCTAATGGCTTATCTTTCTGTCCAAACAGGAGAACCTACAGAACCAAAATTTACATAATTAAATTATGGATTGTCTCAAAATACCTTTTTCTAAATAATGTAATACATTTTCAAGGAGAACTACTTAAATAGAAATTCGGACAGGTGTTTAAAGGGCACCTGTTGCCAAAATATATTATCTCTAACCAAAGGAGAGGGCCTAAAGAGCCCACACTCCAGTTAGGGTTTTTTTTAAATATCCCCCTGCCAGCACTAGGCCACCCACACCCAGAGGGAGCTCCCATTCGAGCAGCGTTGTTGGGGCACATGCATGATGAGCGAATGCTGCAACTTGCTCCTTATTCACGTGATGTCAGAAGCGTGTTTTGGGCATGTGCTCTGATTGACATGGCGGGAGTTTCCTAACGCTGGCTACGGTTACCACCTGTCCGGTTTTGACCCGGACAGCCCGGTATTTTGAAGGGCCGCCCTAGATTGACACTGCGATCGGCCAGCACCTTTGGTTTGGGATAACATATTTTGGCAACAGTTGCCCTTTAAGGGCAGTTGTACACAACTGGTCCAGAAAATTAGCTTTGCAATAAATACAAAGCGGTTCTCTGTGTTTCTAAACCTTAAGGCGACAAAATCCTCCTAAATTGAATCTCAGTCATAAATTTTCACGTGATAAAGCATAAAGCAATGTTTTCTCATTGACTTGAATCTGGATTATAACATGTAATAACATAAAATTAATTGAAAAGAGGTGCAAAGTACCAAGGATATTTCATAGCTTATGTTTCTTGCTATATTTAGCCTCTATTTTACTCTATTTTTGTTTATTTTGCTATTGCCATTCAGAATTCCTTCAGAATGGTAACTAAGCATGTAAAACAGGTACATTAGTACCATCTGACCAATACTTACCTTATGTAAGTAATGCTTCAGTGATCATGTTTAAACATAGCCTATTGTTTGTATACCCTAAAGAACATAATCTATCGAAGCACATTCCTTTACAGTTTGGCTTACAGGTATATCTGTTTTCAGGGCCGCCATTAGAAATCACGGGGCCCCGTACAACAAAATTTGTGGGCCCCGCCCACACTGACGACCAAGCTCCACCCCATATCCCGCCCACTCCACATCGCAGTTAAAAGACCACACAGACATCAGCGCTAAAAAAGTAACCCCCCCCACACAAGTTGTAAAAAGCTATTGATGGTCAGGGCCCCCTTATAAAAAATTGGGGCCCCCAAAAAAAAAAAATTAAAAAATTTTGTTTTTAAAAAAAAAACATTGGTGGCAGGGGCCCCCTTATAAGTTAAAAAAAACTTGGGGCCCCAACAAAAAAAAATGTAAAAAAAACTAAAAAATAAACAAACATTGGTGGCAGGGGCCCCCTTATAAGTTAAAAACAAATTGGGGCCCCAAAAAAAAATTTGAAAAAAAAATTTTTTTTTGAAAAAAAACTGGTGGCAGGGCCCCCCTTACAAGTTAAAAACAAATTGGGGCCCCAAAAAAAAATTTAAAAAAAAAAAACTGGTGACAGGGGCCCCTTTACAAGTTAAAAAAATTTGGGGCCACCAAGAAGAAAATTAATTATTTTTTTAAAAAAAAAAAAAAAAAAAAAAACAATGGTGGCAAGGGGCCCCTTACGAGTTAAAAAAAAAATTGGGGCCCCAAAAAAAAAGTTTTAAAAAAAAGATTGGTGGCAGGGGCCTATAGAATATTAAAATAATACATTGGTGGCCAGGGGATTAAAAAAAAAAAACCACAAACTGGTGTTCAGTAGGATTGAACTCATGGCTTCAGTACTTCAACTTCGCCTCCTTTCGTGACTTCGGGTCTTTTCACCGCTTCAGGACATCAATTTCGGCTCTTTTCGTGACTTCGGGTCTTTGCGCTGCTTCAGGACTTCGGCTTCGGCTGTTTTCGTGACTTCGGGTCTTTTCGGCGCTTCGTGACTTCGGCTTTTTCCGTGACTTCGGGTCTTTTCGGCGCATCGGCTTCGGCTTTTCGGCACTTCCGCATTCGGCACGCAAGAGGCAAGACGTACGGCTCGGGCGCTCGTAAGGGGGGCCCGGATCTTCAAAAAATGCAGCGCTGCCGGGCCCCCCTTCATGCCGGGGCCCGGTACGCTTGTCCCCCCTGTCCCCCCCTGATGGCGGCCCTGTCTGTTTTATTCACAGATCTCCATCTGATTATTAGCCCCTTCTCTACAGTTAGGGGCAGATTTATCAAGGGTCGAATTTCGAAGTACAAAAAACGTCAAAATTCGACCATCGAATTAAAAATATCGAATCAAAGTTTTTTCAAACAAATTGGCAATCCTGCGGTCGAATAAAAATCGTTCGATTCAAACAATTTTAACAATCGATCGAAGGATTTTTATTCAATGTGTAAAGACTTAGAAAAATGTTGTATAAGGTCCCCATAGGCTAACATAGCACTTCGGCAGGTTTAATTTGGCAAAGTATTGAAGTCAAAGTTTCTTTAACGAGACAGTACTTAGATTATCGAATGGTCGAATGGTCGAATATTCAAAGATTTTTACTTCAAATCAAAGTTGAAGTAAATTCGAAGTCGTAGTATCCTATTCAATGGTCGAAGTATCCAAAAAATTACTTTGAATTTGAAATTTTTTACTTCTTAAATTCCCCCGAATTCACTTCGACTAAGTAAATCTGCCTCTTATTGTGTACCCATGCAGTTAACAAAACAGTGTGCTTCTGGGATTCTGTCATGATTTATATAGTGTAGTTTTAATTTCTAAATTACACTGGTTACATTACAATTAATTCACTCTACCATTTAAAATTTTAATCCTGAGCAAACAAATGTATTTTTTTTGTTGTAATATTGGTGTGCAGGTAACCATATCAGGTCATTGTGACTGATGCTGTGCTTTTAGAATGAGCTAGGAACTAACTAGGAACTGCTTTCAGTCAGGCTATTGTTTCTTCTACTCAATCTAACTGGAGGAGTCACAGTGGGCCTTGGATTTTTACTATTGAGTGCTATTCTCATATCTACCAGGGAGCTGCTATCTTGTGTCAAGGGGCTGTTATTTGTTATTTGTATTCCTATTGTTCTGCTGATAGGCTGCTGGGGGAAAGGAAGTGGGGTGATATCACTCCAACTTGCAGTGCAGAAGTAAGTCACGTGACTGAAGACATCTTGGAAACTAACAACATGTCTAGCTCCAAGTCAGATTTTAAAATAAAATGTAAAAATATCTGTTTGCTCTTTTGAAAAACGGATTAAAAATAAATATCATAACACACATCATCATGTACTACTAGTGCACTATAAAGAATACATTATGCATTAATATAATAGTGATAACAGCATTACACACACAAGTCCTTGTTGATGTTTCCATGAGAGATATGGAGAACACCCCAATGGTTGAGACATAAATCCTATACCTTACTGGATAACAGGTTTCCAGATAATTGAAATGATAATTCAGCAATAATTTATTTTTAATTAAAGGGAAACTATATCTGCATAAGTACAACGAATAGGACTTGTACTGAACTTCATTTTTTGCCTATTGATTTTATCACAAAACATCGATGGTTTGTGTTGTGTTCTTGAGCTGAAACAACTCTATACACACTGATTTTGATAATCCAATAACCACTATACAACCCCCTTCCCTTCACTCTTTGTTGTGACTGTTATGTGCTTCTGCCCTCAGTACGAATGACAGTTAAGAGGGGTTGGAACAGGCAGTTTATAAAACTGAAAAGGCCATGCAAACCAGGGTTTAAAAAAAAAGAAAAAAATTTCCTTCAAAAGTGCGCCCTCCCCATGATTGCTCTGCCTACCCCTAGCTTCAGCCCTGCACAACAGAATACTTCCATATAGTTGATATTAATTCTATGATTTGTAAAGTCTCTGGAATCCCATCAGTAACCAGAAGGACATAAGTAGAATGATGCATATAACATTGTGGGGGTTATTTATAAAAATCCGTTTTTTTTTTCTTTTAAAGGTGAAAGCACCCTTTTTTTGGATAAAAAATAAACTAAATCTTTTGTGATTTATTATACCTCGATGGTGTTAAATGTCCGAATGAAAAAGTACTCCAACTCAGACCTGCCGAGTTCATGTAGAAGTCAATGGCAGATGTCCCGCTTGATATCCTGATCTGCCCTGGGTTTTGTTCAATAATCCAAAGATTTCGGGGTTTCAGGTGACAAATCGGAAAAAGTTGAAGGATTCGGGATGTCAAATACAAAAAGTTGCCGTTTACGGCCACAAATCCGAAAATTTATTGATTAATAGAGAGAAAAAGTCTGTGCCGATTTGGTCGGAGTGGATTTTGAAAAATAAACCCCTAAATGTGATTATGTTGAACATCTAGAAGGATAACAACCCACTTCTTAAAGGAGAACGAAAGGCAAAACATAAGCATATTTCTACAATAAGACTGGTAGACTCATAACTTACAGAACGTTTTTAAAGTTGTCTCCCTGGTGTCTAGTAGAAGCAGCAGCGCTCTGCGGATATTATAGCGTTGAACTTAGGTGACGTCACCAAATTTTCAGGCAGCTTCCTCCCTGCTGCCCGAGGCAGCCTTGAGACGCGTTGGGCTCAATTGTAGCATAATGCGCATGTCTCAGATGACGCGCATGCAAATCTAGTAATGCGCGCATCATCAGTGACCCTGTAAACACGCCCCAGCCAGAAGCATCTCATAGCTATGGAGAAGCACGAGATGCGCAGCCAGGGGACAAAATAATTTTGCAGAGCAGTCTACATTGAGGCACAAATCCATGTATTTTTCAGTTGCTTTTTACACAAGTGGATTATTTATGAATTTCTCCTGATACGCACCACTAATTTTTAACTCACTTGTGCTGCTCGTGCTGTTAGTAATGAGTGCAATGTCATATGTGACGCTCTCCTGGTGTCAGGGATTTATTTTTTCCGCGCATGCGCAATACGGATTGAGAGGCAAAGGAAGCACCCAATACCTAAGCAAGATGGCTGCCGCATGAATGTGAATGAGAGCAAAACATGAAGATGGAATTTATGCGATTGGATTTGCTTAGGTGAGCTACAGCTATAGCGATTCAGGACATCTTTATGAGTACATCAGAGGAAGATAGCTCATGAATTTTGCCTTTCCTTCTCCTTTAAGGACAATCTTTATCAAGTTCTCATTTGAGCATTATTTAAGGCATATGCTCTTGATATTGCAAATGTGCACAATGTTTTAACTCAGTCAGCATGAAATAATGACTAACTATGGGATATATACTCCATTACACAGCACATAACAGACTTAAGTAACAGTACGTCAAGTGACAAAAATCTCATTTAGCCTGAAAAGGTTCCTTCTCCCACACATTCACTAATATTTTCTTTCTTTCATTCAACCACTGCACCTCTTCCTTTACTATATTTCTTTCTATATTTAGCACAAGTGGTTCACATTCTCCTGTTTCGCCTTTTAAAATCCATCTTTGTATCTTCCTGGCCTAGTTTAGCACAAGGGCTTATGTCACCAGCCTTTTTGATGGGTTTATATAGTTGTCAATGTGCAACATAAACATTAAAACAGGAAGCACAAAATGGAAAAAAAACACATGGGGGTATATTTATCAAAGAGTGAAGTTAATAGTGAAGTTCCGCCACTAGAGTGAAATTTCGCCACTTCCCATTCATTTCTATGGGGTTTTTAAAGGCGTATTTATCAAAGGGTGAAATTTCACTTTCACCGATTGATAAATACGCCTTTTAAAATCCCATAGAAATGAATGGAGAGCTGAGGAATTTCACTCTAGTGGCGGAACTTCACTCTTTGATAAATTTACCCCATGGAACCAACAAGTGTGGTTGTTTTTGTAGGTATTCAGAAATGGTTCCAGAGAGTGAGATTTGGGGGCCGATTCACTAAGGGTCGAATTTCGAAGTTAAAAATACTTCGAAATTCGACCCTCGGATTGAAATCCTTCGACTTCGAATATCGAAGTCGAAGGATTTAGCGCTAATCCTGCGATCGATCGATCGAAGGATTTTCCGTTCGATCGAACGATTAAATCCTTCGAATCGAACGATTCGAAGGATTTTAACCCAACGATCGAAGGAAAATCCTTCGATCAAAAAATCACAGGCAAGCCTATGGGGACCTTCCCCATAGGCTAACATTGACTTCGGTAGCTTTTAGCTGCCGAAGTAGGGGGTCGAAGTTTTTTTTAAAGGGGAAGTACTTCGACTATCGAATGGTCGAATAGTCGAACGATTTTTCGTTCGATTCGTTCGATTTCGTTCGAATTCGAACGAATTTAACCAATTCGATGGTCGAAGTACCCAAAAAATACTTCGAAATTCGAAGTATTTTTCATTCGAATCCTTCACTCGAGCTTAGTGAATCAGCCCCATAATGTCACAGTTGTTGTCACCTAAGTTCACAACAAAGATATAGCTATCCTGCTATTGCCGGTATAGGTGCTAAAAATATAGCGATTGTGTTTAAAAATGTTGACTTTCATTTGTTGTACAACAATATTTTCCCAAAACCTTTGGTACCAGACACCAAAGCAAATGTATTGCAAATCTGCATTTATGTTCTTTTTGAACAGGTGGATGGCTCTCTAATAGAAGGAACTAATATAACCACTGTGTGAACAGGTGTTTAAAACTTACATTTTTTAATTAAAGGCAAACTATATCTGCTTGTCCAACATAAGAACAACGAGTATGACTTGTACTGAACATATGCTTTTGTCTATTGTTTCAATCACAAAACATCTATGGTTTGTGTTGTGTTCTTGAGCTGAAATGACTCTATACACACTGATTTTGATAATCCTATAACCACTATACAACCCCTTCCCTTCAACCTTTATTGTGACTGGTATTTTTTTTAGCAGATGTCCATAATGCAGGGGGATTATCTGTATTATTATAATTTAATAATCTACCTTTCAAGGGACATGCAGTAGTTTGAGTTTCCCTGTTTGTCCTTTTTAGCTCAAGAAATTACAAATCCCATAGTTTTTTATCATTAAAGTACTGTATGTTTGGCACAAGCACTATTCCATAGACTCATTTTGAACATGGGTTGTTCATTTAAAGGATATATGAAACCCTTATCTAAAATGCTGCCATTTCATCCCACAGTATCCCTAAATATGTTTCCAAAATCAAATTACAGATGCAAAAGCTTGCTATTATTAAATAGGTTTAAATTTTTTGACAAAATGATATCCTAATTCTGTTAGAATTCAGTGGAGGTTGAAAAGCCATGAGATTAATTTTTTACATTGAACTGATTCTAGCCCTTAGGGGCATATTTATCAAGGGTCGAATTTTGAATTGAAAAAACTTCGAAATTTGAATTCAAAAACACCAACTGGAATTCAGTCAAAGTTTTTTTTATGGTCGATTCCCAAAAAAAACTTTTTCAAAGTCCACCAATTGACTACAAATAGGTTCTAGGAGGTCCCCCATAGGCTAAAACAGCAATTCGACAGGTTTTAGATGGCGAATGGTCAAAGTCAATTTTTAAAGAGACATGATAAATGATAAAGTACATGATAAATTTCGATATTAGAATTTTCGATTTTTTTTCAAATCGAATTTGGACTATTCCTTAGTTGAAGTACACAAAAAAATAGCTTGAAATTAGATTTTTTTTAATTCGAAAATTCACCTCGACCTTTGATAAATCTGCCCCTTAGTGAAATAGCTGCACACTTATAGCCAAATATAAAGCATAAAGTGAACATGAGAATGATGTCCTATGTTAGGGGCAGATGTACAAAATTCGAGTGAAGAATTCGAATGTAAAAAACTTCGAATTTCGAAGTATTTTTTGGGTACTTCGACCATCGAATTGGTTAAATTCGATCGAATTCGAACGATTCGAACGATTCGAAGTAAAAACCGTTCGACTATTCGACCATTCGATAATCGAAGTACTGTCTCTTTAAAAAATACTTCGACCACCTACTTCGGTAGATAAAACCTACCGAAGTCAATGTTAGCCTATGGGGAAGGTCCCCATAGGCTTGCCTGTGATTTTTTGATCGAAGGATTTTCCTTCGATCGTTGGATTAAAATCCTTTGAATCGTTCGATTTGAAGGATTTAATCGATCGATCGCAGGATTTGCGCAAAATCGTTCGACTTCGATATTCAAAGTCGAACGATTTTAGTTCCCAGTCGAATATCGAGGGTTAAGTAACCCTCGATATTCGACTCTTGATGAATCGGCCCCTTAGTGTTCACTGCTAGAGAAAAAATGCCTTGTGCAACTAATGCATAAAACATAGAATTCTCATTACATCCTTTGTAGACAGGGGCGATCCTACCCAATTTGCCACCCGAGGCAGCCATCGTTTTTGCCGCCCCCGCCTCCCCACAGCACTCACCTTCAGCACCAGATGGGGGTCGGCTGGGTGGTCCACGTTGCTAGTTCAGAGAGCGCAATTGCACTCTCTGCACTAGAAGAGCAGAATTTCCGGGTTTAAAACCGAAAATTCGGCTCTTAGTTATAAGGAGCGACATTTTTGCCGCCCCTGGCAACCAGGAGGGCGCTGCCGTCTGAGGCGAGTGCCTCAACTCGCCTCATTGGCGGAGCGCCCCTGTTTTTAGACTATAGATCCCAGCGTGTGTACCACTTTATAATATGTAGTAGCATACTGAAGTTGTAATACAGTAACATTGTTTATGTTCCCTTTACTAGCTTTTAAGATATCAGTTAAAGGTGATTTACTGAGTTTGTTCTGTTTGTTATTTCAGCATCTTAGAAATGTAAAGCAGTTTGGGATGCCTGGGTGGGTGTTGCCTGCTACTTTAGGTATGAGACACATTAATAATAACAGCTCCAATGGGGAATCCCTGAGAGCCGGAAATTTCTCTCTCAGAATTCCTTTTGGCCTAGGTAGATGTGCTGGCAAAACATATGAATAATACACAAATAAAGAAGAGCTGGTTTCCAAGTGTCACTTTCGGCCACTCCTTTATATATAGCATTCCTGAGAATTCACAGGTAGTTAATGATATTGTAAATACCACCATTTACTTGCATTCCATAGGTATATTATTACTGTTTTTGCATCCAGCTCCAATTTAAAAATGTCTTTTGATTATTGCTGAATACCCAGTGGATCATAACTCAGCTACAACAATTTCAAACACCATGGTCCTCTGATGCTCCAAGATGCTGCAAACATGTAGTAATGGTTTTATACTTTTATTCACCTTTGTAAAAACAGAGACCATTACAGAGAGGAAGAATTAACTGCAAGAAAATATCATTATTCCACACTGGTCCATCTCCTAAATCGATATCATTATAATTATTATTCTGACTCCAATTGCTGAGATAATGGCTGAATCCCCGTGAGACCTCCCTGCTGGGCCTGTATGGAGCTGTAACAACCACTGAGGGCAACCTTTGCCAGATAGCTGAACTCACCAGACACTTGTAGTCCACAAAGCTGCTTTATTTGAGGTGGATAAACAATGTAGCAGTGGATGTATAAGTGCTGCAGGTCAAAAAGAATATTTCCTTCCTAACCTCTGAGCTGTAGCTCCTCACTCATGGAAGGCAGGAACACAAGAGGATGATGGGAGGAACTGATGTCACACATAAGGAAGGAATAGGAGGAGGGTTTACAAACAAGGAAATACAGAGCTTGCAATACAGCCTTGGTCAGCAGGTGGCAGCATAACAATAGGTATGCATAAACATAAGCAATTAAACGTATATATTTTAACCCTGATAACTTTAACTGCTGAGGCAGCACACTCCCCGTCTGGTATTTTTAGATACCACTATATTATAATAAACATAACGACAGTTATGAAAAGGCAAAATAAACATTGAGCGGTTTTGCTTGAAGATCTTTCCTGTCATCTGAAAAACAAAGAGGAAAACAGGCATGCAATGCAATAAACATGGCATTGTAAAATAACCAATGTCCTTAGTAGGTTCTTAGTGGAAATTGGTGGGAGTCTCTTGCTTTAAGTGTTGAAGCAAATAAGAGTTCAATCCCCAAAGGGTAAGATGAGTACAAGTTCAGTGATAGGCCGACTGAAAGTCTTTGTGGTGCCATCTTTAACAATTTTGACTTCCACCTTACGTACCTTACCATCCTCACTAGGAAGGCACTTTGTGATGAGTCCCATTGGCCAATCAATTCGCTGGGCTTGTTGGTCTTTCAGTAGGATGAGGTCTCCTACCTTCAGATTAGGAGTCGGTCTTTGCCACTTTCTGCGTCCTTGCAAAAGAGTGAGGTATTCCCTCTTCCATCTGTTCCAGAAGCAGTTAGCCATATGCTGCACACGCTTCCACTGGCTTTGGTAGAGGTTCCCTGCTGCAAAGTCACCAGGTGGAATGGGGGCATTTCCAATTTTCTGGGTGAGAAGAGTGGCTGGGGTGAGGATGACCGGAGATTCTGGGTCTGCAGACACTGGAACCAGAGGCCTTGAGTTGATTATAGCAGACACTTCTGCAAGGAATGTGGAAAGAATCTCATGAGTGAGCCTTGTAGAATTCAAGTCCAGTAACATAGAGTCAAGTATTCTACGTGTTATGCCTATCATTCTCTCCCAGGATCCACCCATGTGGGAAGAATGGGGAGGGTTGAAAATCCATGAGCAACCATTACTGGATAAGTAGTCCTTGACAGGCTTGATGTCAAACTGCAACTCTCTGCAGGCTCCAGTGAAGTTAGTTCCACAGTCTGATCGTAACAGTTTCACTGGTCCTCTGATTGCAACAAATCGCCTAAGGGCATTGATGAAGCTTGAGGTATCCATAGACTCTATGACCTCAATGTGTACTGCACGTACACTCATGCAGGTGAACAATACTGCCCACCGTTTGTTGTGTGCTTCGCCACCCCTAGTCTTACGTGCCATAACTGTCCATGGCCCAAACACATCCAGGCCAACATGAGTGAAAGGAGGATCAGTGCTTAATCTGTCAGGAGGCAAGTCCGACATCTGTTGCTGTTGATACTTCCCCCTTAATTTTCGGCACTGAACACACTTGTGGATGATGTTATTTATCTGTCTTTTTGCCCCAATAATCCACAGTCCTGCAGCCCTTACAGCACCCTCAGTGAAATGTCTGCCTTGGTGCTTGACTTGCTCATGGTAATGGCGAATAAGCAACATGGCAATGTGATGGTTACCAGGTATTATCAAAGGGTTTTGTTCATTCTGTTGTATTGTGGCCATGTTCAAGCGGCCTCCAACCCTTAACATACTATCACTGTCAATTACTGGGTTCAGGTTGGCAATAGGACTATTTTTGGAAATGTTGTCCTTATTAAGAATGCACTTTAATTCTGAAGGAAAGGCATGTTGCTGTACACTGCGTATTATGATTAACTCACTTTGGGCAATATCTGCTACAGTAGTAAATTTATGACATAAGTGCCAGCCACGGCAGCCCATAGCATCATTGGATTTTGTGTGATAACAGCGTGCAATGTGGACTAACCTTGTAATGGTGAGCACTAGTCTTGTCCACTTGGAGAAATGTTCAAAGCGTTGGCAACCCAGATTGGACCCTTGGTTAACTCTTGTGACAAGGGTTGAAACTTCAGGACGAATCTCAGAGTCTTTGTCAGGATCTAAGAGCCGGAAGGCATCTGCAGTTGTTGTAGCCTCTGAGCAATCCAGCAAGAATTCAGGACCTGCTAACCATGTGGTACCTGCAAAAATAGCTGTGGACACAGGCCTGGTTGCATGATCTGCAGGGTTAAGTTCAGATGGAACATAATGCCACTGTTCTGGTTTAGTGGATTTTCTGATTCTCTCAATGCGGTTGCTAACATACACATAAAAACGTCTTGTCTGATTATATATGTAGCCTAGAACAACTTTACTATCTGTGTAGAATTTGACGGCATCAATTTGAATATCTAGCTCACACAATATAAAGTCTGCGATTTCTACTGCTAGTACAGCTCCACAAAGTTCAAGCCTTGGGATAGTGTGCTCAGGCTTTGGTGCTAACTTAGCCTTGCCAAACAGAAAACCTACATGAGGTTGGCCACAAGTGTCTCTTACCTTGAGGTAGGCCACAACCGCTATGGCTTCAGTAGATGCATCTGAGAAAATATGGATCTCTCTCTCCTGGTTGGCAGCAAGAGAATTTGAAGTATAGCACCTAGGTATGTGAAGCTCTTCCAGGGCCTTTAAAGAATGCTTCCATGACTCCCATTTTGACTGCTTATCAATTGGTAAAGGAGTATCCCAGTCCTTAACAGTCTCTGATAGCTGTCTTAGCAAGGATTTACCTTGTATGGTGATGGGTGCTACAAACCCCAGAGGGTCATACAGGCTGTTCACTATTGATAAGACACCACGTCTGGTAAATGGCTTATCTGCCACGGTAACCTGGAAGCCAAATGTGTCATGCAATAAGTCCCATCTTAAGCCAAGGCTTCTCTGAATGGGTGGCTCATCTGTTCCCAAATTTAAGTCTTTAAATTCTGTGGCATGATCATCAGAATGGAAGGCTTTCATTACAGCTGTACTGTTTGAAGCAATCTTGTGGAGTCTGAGGTTAGCCTCAGAAAGCATACACTGTGTCCTTCTGAGTAAGTCAATAGCCTCTTGGTCTGTTGGTAAAGATTTAAGGCCGTCATCCACGTAGAAGTCTCTCTCCACAAAGTGTTGAGCATCTGCACCATACTCACATTTACCTTCACAAGCAGTCCTTCTTAGACCATATGTAGCAACAGCAGGTGATGGACTGTTACCGAAGACATGCACTTTCATGCGGTATTCCATTACTTCGCTGTTGATGTCATTGTTACGGTGCCAGAGGAATCTGAGAAAGTTTCTGTGGTCCTCTCGTACGATAAAACAATGGAACATCTGCTGGATATCTGCTGTGATTGCAACTGGCTCCCTTCTGAACCTCATAAGTACTCCTACAAGGTTGTTAGTTAGGTTGGGACCAGTGAGAAGAACATCATTGAGAGAAGTACCTTGATATTTGGCACTGGAGTCGAATACCACCCTGATTTGTTTTGGTTTGCGTGGGTGATACACTCCAAAGGAAGGTAGGTACCAGCATTCATCGTGTTCTTGTAGTGGTGGGGCTGGTTCAGCATGATCATTGTCAAATATTTTCTTCATAAAGGCAATAAAATGTTCTTTCATTTCAGGCTTGCTTTTAAGGGTTCTCTGCAATGAGGCAAATCTGGACATGGCTTGCTCATGATTGTTTGGAAGTTTGATTCTTGTAGAGCGGAATGGCAAGGGTGCAACCCAACTGTTAGAGTTGTCTTTAAAGAATTCAGTGTCCATAATTTTTATGAACTCCTTGTCCTCAATGGAAGGTGCAATTTTGTTATCATCACTTGTAGTATGAAACACTGTATCCCCAAAGTTGTCATCACAGAAGATGGGAGTGACACTGGATACTGGGATCATATACTTAGGATTCTCCTTTACCTCAAAATGATGTGGGCATGGTGTGAAGTGAGTTGCTTGTCCACTTTGCAATACATGAGTTTTAAAGGAGTCAACTTCAGATGGCCTGTGCATTTTGTCTAGACAAACATCGCCCACTATTACCCAGCCTAGGTCAAGTCTTTGCGCATAGGGAGCATCATGAGGACCATTGCACTGTTGCCGTACCTTATGGACTCTAAGAATGTCTCTTCCCAACAAGAGCAGGATTTCAGCATCCTTTTCAATGGCAGGAATCTGACTGGCGAGGTGCCTTAAGTGGGGTTGGTGGCATGCAGCTTCTGGTGTGGGAATCTCTTCCCTGTTATTAGGTATCTCATCACATTCAATTAGTGTAGGTAAAGGCAGATGAATGTTACCTTTAATTGAGGAGATAATGTACCCAGTAGCCCTCCTGCCCAGAGTCTCTATATGACCAGCACAGGTATTGAGTGTATAGGGTTCTGCATCTCCCTTGATGTTGAAAATCTCAAAGAACTGCGGTCTTGCCAAAGATCTGTTGCTTTGGTCATCAAGCATAGCATAAGTCTTTATTGCTTTCTCTGGTCGACCTTCAGGATATACCCGGACTAGGCATACCTTGGCACAGCATTTGGGACTATAGCCTTCTCCACAGACTTCGGTACATGAAGTTGAAATCTTTGTTGAAGCAGGAACACATCCTTGTTCCTCCCCGCCATGATTTGAGATGGGGGTTGGAGACTGTGGACTATCAGGAAGAGGTGTTGGATGCATTGCCGCAATATGCTTGTCACTGCTGCACTCAGTGCACTTAATAACAGTCTTGCAATCCTTAGCAAAATGATCTGAGGAGGCACAGCACTTATAGCAGACCCCAAACTTCTGGAGAAGCTCCTTGCGCTCCTCTAAAGACCTTGCCCTGAACCCACGACATTTCTTAAGTGGATGTGGTTTCCTGTGAATTGGACACTGACGGTTAGGATCCTCGGTTTTCCCAGCAGAAGTTTTGTCAGCTAAAGAATTTGTAGCAGGAGGGATGTCTGTCTTTCTCACAGACACAGTGCCACGCAAGTCTCTGTGTTTAGTAGCTGTGTTGTCATGCCGTGCAGATGATGAGGCAGAAAGGTTGGGTTCACTAAAGCTGAAGCTTGGATCATTTTTGACCCAGGCATAGTCGCTGATGAATTTGCAGAAGTATGAAAATGGAGGGAAGGATACATTATATTGTTTCTTGTACTTTGAGCCCACTGTGGCCCACTTCTCTTGCAGCCCATATGGTAGCTTCAATACTACTGGGTTCACCCCATGAGCAGTATCCAAGTAGCTGAGTCCTGAGAGACGAGGGTCTGCCTTAGCTAACTCCAGCTCCATCAGAAGGTCACTGAGTTCTTGCAGCTTGTGATTGTCTTTGTTGGTTATTTTTGGGAAAGATTGTAGTCTCTTAAACAAGGCACTTTCTATGGCTTCAGAGCTACCATAGGTTTGTTCAAGTCTTCCCCAAGCAGCAGCAAGACCTGCATCTGGGTAGTCAACATGCACAGCTCTTAGTCTCTTAACACGATCTGCAGACTCTGGACCTAGCCATTTGATGAGTAAATCAAGTTCCTCTTTGGCTGTGAGGTTGAGGTCAGCAATTGCAGCTTTAAACGTAGATCTCCAGGCTCTATAATTCTCAGGACAGCCATCAAACCTTGAGAGACTAACGTTAATGAGCTCACGACGTATCATATACCTGGCAAAGTCAGACAGGTCTGATCTCTCACTCTTTGGTGCCTGGGTAACTTGTGGAACCTGGGGGTTGTATAAGCTTCCCGGTGTATAAAGGTGAGATGAACCAGGATAAAATGAAGTGGCGTAAGCATTCAGCAGTGGTTTGGTCTCTAAGGCACTTGCTGGCTCTAGTTTAAACTGAGGTTTGTCACTGGAATTCACCTGAGAGATGGTAGGGGGTATCATCTCATGCTGAGTGACTACGTCTGTGTAGTTGGTCTGTCGCTGTGTCAGCAGTGGCAGCTCCATGGTTTGGGTACTGTAAGGAACAGCAGTGTTAGTAGTAACAGGTAAAAGAGGCTGACCTGTGTTATGAGTTGCAGGAGTTATCCTTGGATTTTGTAAGATTGATTGGTTGTCATTAGATGAGTCCTGGTTTAGTACATATTTACTTGTGCGTTCAACAGGATCTTCAGACTCTGCTGGGATAGGGCAGTCTGGTTCATGCCATTCTCCCAGTGCTTGCTCAAAGACCTTTAACCTTGCAATAGCTGCTGCTTTTTCCTTTTCCATTTGAAGAATTTCTAATTCGGCTTCCATTTCTGCCCTTTTTCGTGCAGCTTCTGCTTGCTTTCTTGCAACTTCTGCTGCTGCCTCTGATTGCTGGCGTGCAGCTTCTGCCGCTGCTTCTGCTTGGTGGCGTGCAACTTCTGCTTGCTGCTTTGCAACTTCTGCTGCTGCCTCTGATTGCTGGCGTGCAACTTCTGCTTGCTGCTTTGCAACTTCTGCTTTAAGTTTAACCTCTCTTTTAGCATAGGAAATTTGCACCTTAACTGCTTCTGCATTAGCACGGGCTTCTATAAGCTTGTCACTTAGTGTGGATTTCCTAGAATGAGAGGTCTTGGAAGATCTTGATGTGAGCCGTGATGATGTGGATCTGTGAGACCTAGTCTCTTGCAGGTGTGTAATCTTGAGCTCTGCCTTATCCTTAGTGCTTTGCACCAAAAGGACTCTTTCTTGGTCTAAGGCTTCGGATCTGGTTAGCTCTGCTGAGGATTCCTCTATATTAGTGTCCTTTAAGAAGGTAGTATATTTAGCAGACAGCCGCTGATAACTTTCATAGTTAGCAGATAAGCGATTTATACAGTCTCTTAAATCGGCTGCGTCATTGTTAGAATGTGAAAGAACAGACATGCATTGCACAGTTCTATCCCATAGTTCTGATAAATTGCTTGAAAACTCATCCCTTGTAATCTCATAATTTTCTCTGGATTTTTGAGATGGTTTTATTATGCGCTTGGGCCTGACGCTTTGCTCTGCAGTATATATGGGGTTTTCTCCCTGGATGTCTGTGAGCTCTGGTGCATGGTGCACTTGCTTAGCTTCAGTTGAAAATGAATGCACAGAGCCTTGCTGAGACATTTTGCACTTTTGCTGAAAATGGTTACTGTCTCTTTAAGAAAGTTACAGCAGTGGCAGGAGTGTGGGGCAAACTGCAGCAGTGTTATAGCAGGACCCTGAGAGCAGTATATACAGCAGCTTGAGCAGCACAATAACACAATCCAATTGCATAAAACAGTCCTGAACATTCACTGGGAACAGCATGTGCTTGTAGAACCATGTGCTTGCAGGGAGTTGTTAGACTGCATTAATCTTGGCTGCAGATTGAATATAAATGACTTGCCAGTGAGTGGAGACTTGATGGAACATACAGTGTGACATCAGGTTATAGAATTACTATTCTTTTTGACTATTCTGACTCCAATTGCTGAGATAATGGCTGAATCCCCGTGAGACCTCCCTGCTGGGCCTGTATGGAGCTGTAACAACCACTGAGGGCAACCTTTGCCAGATAGCTGAACTCACCAGACACTTGTAGTCCACAAAGCTGCTTTATTTGAGGTGGATAAACAATGTAGCAGTGGATGTATAAGTGCTGCAGGTCAAAAAGAATATTTCCTTCCTAACCTCTGAGCTGTAGCTCCTCACTCATGGAAGGCAGGAACACAAGAGGATGATGGGAGGAACTGATGTCACACATAAGGAAGGAATAGGAGGAGGGTTTACAAACAAGGAAATACAGAGCTTGCAATACAGCCTTGGTCAGCAGGTGGCAGCATAACAATAGGTATGCATAAACATAAGCAATTAAACGTATATATTTTAACCCTGATAACTTTAACTGCTGAGGCAGCACAATTATTATTCTCTAAAACTGTACCATCAAACAGATATACAGTGCAGTTTTTAATTCTTACCAAAGATTTTATCAAATATATTGAATATTTTAAATAGAGATCCTCAGGAAAACTAAGGAACAGGGTTGGGACTCAGATGCAGTTAATGGTGGGACAAGAAAAATGGATTGATTGACAGGGAGAAAGAGTGAGTGGTGAGGAGCATGTGTATGTACCAAGTGGTGGGCATAGCTGTGCAGTCTGAATGTGCAAGTAGAGGGTGATCAGCGTATGGTGAAAGGGGGTTGTAGTTGGGGAGGACAAGAGGCCAAGTAGTATTACTTTTAGTAACAATGCATCTTGGCCCGTTTCTGCCAAAGAATATGCAATTCGAAATTTATACATTTTCTATCTTAATTATTGTATTCAATTCAATTATTCAATTCAACTAATTGATTAAAACATAAACAGGAAGCTTTGCTTTTATATCCTGTATTTGCCTTCTAGCACTTTGTGATTGTAAATGCAAATTATCTGAAATGCCCAAAAATGCCTTAACAAGAGCCAAAATAATTACACAAATCTTAAAACGACATCAATATTTGCTTTAGACCTTTCTGTAGCAATAAGAGCTGCTACATATCAGGGTACCTAGGAACTGTTCAGGACAGTGCATGTTTTACTTATTTTGTCAGAAGATCAAGTTCTTTAAAAATTTGCTGGGGATACCTGTTATCTGCAGTGTTCAACTATTGGATTCATGGTGGACCTTAACTGGGCAACTGGAGAACATTCAAATCCATTCCTTCTGATTTGGACTCAGGATAATTTCCTTGCAGAAAGGTGACTCTTCCCTTCTCTCTCTCTGCTCTTGTGGAACTGTAATTGTTCAGGTGCAGGGAGGGTGCAGGGAATACAAAGCTGCAGATGTTGTAGAACAGTATATGTTCAGGTGCAGGGAGTTGCAGAACAAACCAAGCTGCAGCTGCTTTTATGGAACAGTTCATCCTCAGGTGCAGGGAGTTACGTGACAAACAAATCTGCAGCTGCTGTTGTGGAACAGTATTTTATCAGGAGCAGGGAGTTACAGGAAAAACAAAGCTGGAGCTGCTGTTGTGGAACAGTATTTTATCAGGAGCAGGCAGTTACAGGGAAAACAAAGCTGCAGTTGTAGTTTGCTGGAAAGGACTGAGCAGCAACAGCATGAATAGTGCTGCCCACCTCTGCATGCCCAGTCCTCCCGCAGTGGATGCGGCTCTGTTACTGAAGTGGACAGTGCCAGCGGCATCGTAGCCATATGCTGAAGGCTCATAATCTGGAAACTCACAAAAGGGAGGGTCAAGCACAGTTTTCTAGCTGATACAGACTTACTGACCTACAAATAGTATGAGAATGGCAGTATTTTAAATTGAAACCAAAATAATTCAGTAGGTGAAATCTGGTTGGCTGTTGTTGGCTCCACCCAGTTTTTCTAACCTTGGACCCCAGTCAAATAGTAAAAACACTGCACAAACTTTGGGGACCTTGTTTTTAATTGTGTCAGAATGGAAGCAATTTCAATTTCCTATTTGAAAGTCAATGAGTGACATCTGATTGATGGTTGGTGGCTCTATCTTATCTAAACTGAAGCCTTATTCACCCAGCGACAAACTGCAAAGTTTGGGGACCCTGGCATCAAGCATGTAAAAATGGCAGCATTTTCCCTATTAAAATCAAAGAGTGAAATTGTCCCATGGCCCCCAAGTTTGCAGTGTGGGGGCCATGCCATTAATGCTGTGAGAAAAGCAACAGTTTAAATATAAACCAATGAAAATTTAAAAGGGTCAACTGATTGGCTGCTGGTGGCTCTTCTCATTTTTTCAAATCCTTAACCGTAGTCCCCCAGTGAAAGGTTTGGGGTGCTGTTGGTGGCTCCACTATACACCTTGAAATATTGTCAACCAGTGACTAACTCACTGCAATGTTTGGGGACCCTGGTGTAAATAGTATGAGAATGGCAGCATTGTAAACTTAAGCCAATAAAATTCAATAGGTGAAAGCTGATTGGCAGCTGTTGGCCCTGCCCACTTCCCGGCATCCAACAAATATCATCTTTTCATTCAGATTGACTGATTCAATTGATGTGATTCAAGTTTGCTGAGTGTAGCCTCAAAGCTGTAAGAATGGCAGCGGTTGAAATTTTTCCCCCATTACACCCATGACTACAGACCATTGGACCAACACTGTGGATGTGAATGTAACTGACCCTTAAATAGTTACTAATAGAGTGATATGAAATTTTGAGAAACTACTTACGGTGATATTTTATAAAGGGTGGCTGTGCAATTTATTGCATATTCTGAGAATCTACTTAGTCAGCAAAAGCTGGCGGTGCATGAGATGATGATAGTAACCAATTTCAAAACCAATAAAAAGAATCTTACCCCGCACACATGCGCAGTGATAGCATTTGGTAGATTGTAACTCCTACAAGGCATACTCTACCGCACCGCTCCTTGGGATCCATCTGTGTGTCCTCAAAATGCTTCAATAGTGCCCTTCGATCCAAATCTCAGTAAAGTATTTTCCAAGCGGTTCCTCCTCACGACTGTATTTAATCCGGGTGTAACAACCACGTTATCAGGAACCCTGTTCATCGAACGTACCCAAGGATGCACAGGTGGTCACCGACACCCTTTTGGGACCTGGGCTTTCTGCTGCGGAAGCCAACAAGGAAATGCGTAGCAGGAACATAAGTGAGGTACCAGCAGGGATGAAGAGAAGGCGTAATCAGAGTCAGGCCAATAGTTCAATAAACGTAGTCAATAATCAGGCAGAAGTCAAAACCAGGAAATCAAGAAGAAATAATGCTTGAGCAGGTACAGGTAAACTGAAGCCTACCTGTAGCTTGGGCACTTACCAAATCAGGCACATTAAAGAGGATTTGGCGCCAGGTTTGAATTTCACGCCTTCGGATGACGTCATGATGCCCATCGTCAATACGCCAGCGTCAAGGATTCCTAATGTGTGACAGCCGGAAGTGCACGCCTGCACACATGGAGCCGAGAGGAGACGTGCCGGGAGGTAAGGGAATGCAGCGATCTCCCGGTGCGTCTTACACCGGGATGTTCAATTGCTTCCTCCCACCATCGCCTACACGTGTTTCTCCATGACTAGCTTCCTCAGAGCGCGCTGAGGAAGCTAGTCATGGCGAAACACGTGTAAGTTACAATCTACCAAATGCTATCCCTGCGCATGTAACACAGGGACTGAGTCCTAAGTTGTCCGGTCAAATAGAAATTTGCCCATAAACATCTATTTCTCCAAAGAGGTTGAAATCTCACATAAAATGCTTAATATTAACTCTTAATTCTTTAATAGCGCTGTAGCAATTCCTCTGTAAGGGACAAAAACTGGGATGCTGCTATATATATATTTAAGCTATAATTTCCCACACAGGACGAAGCAATTGGAGTTTGAAACCTCTGAAATTCTCCATTGAATTTGGATCATTTTCAATATATTGGGAATCCTCAGTAGTTCAAATTCCGAGACATATTAACTCTTTTGTCTTCCTCCAGCATTTTTTAACAGGTTTTTTTATGGTATATGGAAATTATTAACTCCACAATGGATTTTAACTGAGCTCTAATATAAATTTACCTATTTATAGAATGAATTGATAATGAACTTGTAATTAATTGACTTGAATAATTTATTATATGTGAATTCATATATCGATTACAACAGTATTTAAAATGATATTTACATGAAATTGATGGTTGGTGATTAACCAAGTAAACCCTGATTGAATAAAATTGAATGAATTCAGTTATACCTACAGAGTGCAGGATGAGATTCTTTTTATTGGTTTTTAAATAAACTACTTTAGTGACAAATATACTGTTAGTATTAAAGGAGAACAAAGCCTAACTAAAGAAGTAGCTAGAAATGCTGTACATTATGTTTTGGGGTTCTGAACCAGTCCAAAGCAATGTCTATGATTAAGGGAGTGATTCCCGAAACGCGTATGGCGTTGGATCCTTACAGGAGTACAGAATAAATCTGTATTCTTTTGATTGGAGTGCCGTCCATTTTCTTGGTGTTCTTTTGGATTTCAGCAGTGGGGACGCTGCGGACAGAGCACCCGACTGGAGCAGCAAAAGGGAGGGTGAACTTTGAGCGGTCCTTTTTCTTTGAGCAAAGCAACCACATCCCTTTAGCAGGAAAGATCTGTGTCTCCAAAGATGCCCCAGTAGCTCCCGATCTTATTTTCTGCTGATTCACTGCACATACTGTGTACTGCTCAGTTACTCAGCTTAGGGACCCACTCACAATATATAGTTCACATAGAATATAAATGTCACAATACAAAGCTGATTAGTATTTAATACCGATAATTTCTACATGGCAGCACAAAAACCAGTGCAACTAGAATCAGAATTTAATAATCAGCCTTGTAGCATCAGCTTATATTACAGGCCAACCTCATTTTCTGCTTGATAATTTGCAACAACCCCTAAGCTTAGCTTCTCAACAGCTGCTCAGAGCCCACTGAGCATGTGAGTGTTCAGTGGGCTGAACAGATGGTGACCCCCTGTAACAAATTTGAAATCCTGGATCATTGCTGCTATGGAGAAGCTGAAACTTTAGGCTGGTGCAATAAGGTCAGTATCTAAAATATGGCTTTTTCTCCTTTAAGAGTATAGTTTAGGCTTCCTGGGTGCACAATTAATACAGTTATGATGTGGCAACAAAATAGGAAAGGCAGGAAAAACACATGAATGCATCAAGAGCAAATTTTGCTCAAAAAAATCCCCATTGGGCCTAACTGTTTGATAAAGCTCACACAAATGCATGGGTGTGTGTTGTTATGCACAATTAATACAGTAATGGTATATACAAATACAAAGTAGGTAAGGCTAAAATAACATATTCATACATTAGGTTCAAATGTTTGCTCAGATTGGGCCCAACAAATTCATGGGTGGAGGTGTTATTGTGCAAGTGTGTTTACATTGATAGACACATGCTGGTGATGGTAGTAGTGCCTAAAATCTACCTCTTTAAACTGCACAAAATGATAATATATCCATATGAATTTGTCATCCTCTGCCCATATTTGAAAGATGCAGAGTACTCTTGGATGTAGTGGAAGAATTCAATTTTCTTTGGAAAGGAAAAAAGGCTGGCTATGACGTATGTCCTTCTTATAGTGGTGCATGCTTAATCCTTTACTACTGTGAAAAAAAACATTATGGTTCTTTAGCAGAGCTGTATTTACACTTGGAGGAGATGGTATTTCCTGTCATGCTTTGACATTATGCAATCTCCCTAGAATTTACCATTGGAATCCCACAGAGCTCATTTTAAACAGCAATTGGAAGAAAGTTTGCAACAAATGCATTTGTGTACTTATATGGAATCATATCCAGAGATGAATACAGCATATGATAACTATGGTTAATTATCTTAATTTGTATAAATCATACAATTGTTTGTAGCTACACAGGTATGGGATCCTTTATACGGAAACCCATTAAACTACAGGAAGGTCATCTCCCATAGACTCCATTTTAATGAAATAATTCAAATTGTTACAATTATTTCCTCTTTCTTTGTATTAATAAAACAACACCTTGTAATCCATACTAAGATATAATTAATCCTTATTGGAGGCAAAATAAGCCTGTTGGATTTATTTAACATGTAAATGATTTTATAGGAGACTTAAGACATGGAGACGTAATAATTAATCCAGCACACGAAGTTTGCTCAAGGGTTATTACCCGTGTTTAATGTCAAGCCAAACAGGTTACAACGTTTCGGGGGCGTACCCCTTCGTCAGGTGATCTGTGCCTCCCACTTCCACCATTAAATAGGTAAAAAAAAAATTTTAAACAACACCCCCATATTAAGAAAAAATTTACATATCAATCTAGAACAATCAACAGGAATCCTTGGATTATAATAAAAGTCCAGAGTCCATCCAATATTCACAATAAAGTCCAAACCCCTGAAAAGTTTGAAAACATTTGTTCACACATTATTTTGTTATAAGTAGATCGTATCAAAAAAGAAAAAAATACTCAAAAGGATTCTTTAAACAATATAGGAAAGAATTAATCATACCTTTCCTTTTCTAACGAAAAAATTATCAATTTAGGAGAATCTGTAGAAAAATAGAAACAAATTAGCAACATAATCTCAAACCAAATGGTACATTGTTACAAGTAAGATCTCAGGCTAAATTCCTCATTTAACCCCCTCGGTGTCTGAGTTTGCAGCAGTGTCTGGGCGCCCTATTGTAAGTAATGTGGGCTCTTTGTTACAGCCTCTTGCTATTTATATTGACATAGCACTACAAGAAATAATCCCAATGTTGAAACATTGTGTACAAGACACAGGTGATTTCCTGTTACGTTTGGATGAGATTGTTGTACCTTTAGAGGATTACCTCCTATGTTCCCTTGACGTATGTGATTTGTTTACGTCCATCCCGCATAATGAAGGCATTGAGTGCGTTCGTTCTTATCTGGGCCTTACTAAAACACCTACACATCAGATTAATTTTTTATGCACTTTATTGGAGATGGTGCTTACGAAAAATGTTTTTTCTTTTCAGAACAATTTTTTCTTACAGACACAAGGCTGCGCCATGGGTGCTAATATGTCACCGGCTTACGCAAACATTTTTATGGATTATTTTGAAAACACTTTTATCTTTGCCAGCTCTGAATTTTCTCCTCATATTTTGTCATATTGGCGCTATGTGGACGATACTTTTTTTCTTTGGAAAGGTGGCAAAGATAAATTGTTGGAATTCCTTGGATATCTAAACACTGCACATAGCACTTTAAAATTTACTCTAGAGTACCATCCTACCAACATTCACTTTTTAGATGTTGATATTTGTAGATCTAACAATGGTTTTAAAACTACAGTTTTTACAAAACCCACTGATCGTAATAATTTATTAAGTCCTGCCAGTTTCCATGCCCCTAGCCTTTTTAATGGCTTACCTAAAAGCCAATTAATGAGGGTTAGGAGAATTACATCGGATGATGAATTGTATGCTTGTGAATCTGATAAGATGATTGAAAAATTTCACACAAGGGGTTATGACAAAAATAACCTATTAAAAATTCGTGAAGAGGTTAGTAAGATACCTCGAACTAAACTCTTACAAAAACAGATTAGAACTACTAATAAGGATAAACGCATACCTTTTATTTCCACATATGATATTAATGCGAAATATATAAGGAAAACAATTTTGAAACATTGGAAGGTCTTAAAAGGTGATGTTTCATTTGGTAAATTGTTCACATTGCCCCCTGTGTTTTCGTATAAACGTGGCAGGAATGTTGGTGACATTATTAAAAAGAAGGAGCAGAATCCCCATAAAGTACACACTGATAGGATAGGCACTTTTCCCTGTCTTTGTTGCGGCCATTGTACTGGTATTATTAAGGGAGATTATGTGGTACATCCCCAAAAAGGTACAAAACATAACACGAAAGGTTTCCATACCTGTAACTCTCAGGGTGTAATTTACTGCTTAAAATGCCCGTGTGGTTTGGCATATATTGGCCAAACGAGTAGACAGGTTAAAATAAGGTTAAACGAACATAAGGCTGCTATAAGAAATTTTAAACCACAAAAGGATGACATTAAGGGAGTTGGTGATAAAAAGAAAAAGCAGGAAACTTTTTTATACCAACATTTTTTTGAAGCAGGCCATAGGACATCACAACTACGATGGCAGGTGCTAGAAAAAATATATTCATCGAACCAAAATCTAAAGATAAGATTAGCACAACGTGAGGCTTACTGGATATGGCTGCTGCAAACTCAGACACCGAGGGGGTTAAATGAGGAATTTAGCCTGAGATCTTACTTGTAACAATGTACCATTTGGTTTGAGATTATGTTGCTAATTTGTTTCTATTTTTCTACAGATTCTCCTAAGTTGATAATTTTTTCGTTAGAAAAGGAAAGGTATGATTAATTCTTTCCTATATTGTTTAAAGAATCCTTTTGAGTATTTTTTTCTTTTTTGATACGATCTACTTATAACAAAATAATGTGTGAACAAATGTTTTCAAACTTTTCAGGGGTTTGGACTTTATTGTGAATATTGGATGGACTCTGGACTTTTATTATAATCCAAGGATTCCTGTTGATTGTTCTAGATTGATATGTAAATTTTTTCTTAATATGGGGGTGTTGTTTAAAATTTTTTTTACCTATTTAATGGTGGAAGTGGGAGGCACAGATCACCTGACGAAGGGGTACGCCCCCGAAACGTTGTAACCTGTTTGGCTTGACATTAAACACGGGTAATAACCCTTGAGCAAACTTCGTGTGCTGGATTAATTATTACGTACCTTTCGTTGGGGGTGCCGTCCTCCTATGATCCATGCACCGTGAACGTTGAAAGAGGGACCAGGTGTGCATCTGCATTTCGTTTGGCTTAAGACATGGAGATCCATATTACAGAAAGACCCCTTATCCAGAAAACCCCAAGCATTTTGGATAACAGGTCCCATACTGGGTCAAGTGCTAGAGCCCTAAGGGTACAAATTTGCATCCCTTAGTACCCATGTATGGAGCACTTGTTCACCTGAGATTTCAGTGTGGTTTGCTCTTTGCACCTTGGGTCCATTTTAGCACTTTGCAAAAATATGTAACACCAGCTCTGGCCATGGCTGCTGTTTCACCAGCTAGGCCTTCATGAAGGTCAAGGGGTGCAAAAAATAACTGGCAAAACCCCAGAGAAATTCACTGCTTTCATTAATATTCTGTGCCATATTCCACCATGGATGTGTTCCTCAACAGCAGTGAATATACAGTACTTGATAAGAAAGTTCCTCCTTACTCACTAAGTGTAAATTATTTAGCAATATTATCTTCAATATTCTGACCCCTTACCTTAAATTGTGCTGACTCACAATGAGATTTATTTTAACCAGTTAACATTCCATGGATGAATTAGTTCCGCATCAGTATAAACTAGGGCAAAGTCTTACCAAGGTACTTTGTGTTTTGTCATTCTAAAAAAATCTCAATTTATTATTTAGCAAGAAGCAATGTTTAAGTATTTGTGTCATCTGCTTCATATTACATTGCTTTAAGACTGAAAATAGCAAATAGCAAATGGGTGGGAGAAAAAGTCAGGAAGTTTATAACTTAAGGATGTAAATTTATTGTACTTATTACATGAATTACATGATCAATCAAAATGGCCTTATTACGGCATTGTGTGCATAACCTTTGCTACTGGAGGATGAGCGTGCACTAGAATGATGACATTGTAAGCAATTACATATTACAAGACTATGCTTCTAGTGAAGGTGGATGAGAATATTATTACATCTTTAGATGTCTTTGTCAGTCACATGTTTAATAAACATCACTCGAAATGACAGCTTATGGGAAAAACATGCAGTGATAAATAAATGTAATAGTCAATTTTACATTTGCCAAGGGGCCGGGTCAAAATGGCATAACATTCTGGGAAACATTTAATCTGGGACCACAAAAAATGGCATAAATTCCAGAAATATATAAAATCTGGGGACATATAATCAGGGTCCTGCTGTAGCAGATTCTATACCAGTTTATAATGACAAAAACAGCATTTATAAAATGAAGGTAATGAAACATGTTGTTAGGTGAAACTTAAAGGCGTTGTTCTGAAACCAACTTAAAAAAGTGTTTGAAGGTGAACAATCCCTTTAACACTATAAAAATTAGTAATTGACATAAAGAAATCTTGTCACCCCTGGGAACAAAAGATAGGAAAGATTTGTTCACTGGTTATTTTTTTTCCCCTGGTTATTTCACAGACCTTGAATGGGATGTTTTTCACAGACCTTTTCCTGCTTACCTAAAAATGCAATTTTTAAATCTGTAATTTAGACTTTGCTGGCGCAAGATGGAAATAATTTATCATTTTAAAATCCTAATTTGTAATGGAGTCCATCATGTTTTATTATATTTAGGGCCTCTTTTGTATTATATAACAAAGTAAGGAGAAAGCCTATATTATATGTATCCTAACAGGTGCAACAAGCATTTCCATAGCTTAAGGTACAGTAGCATAACTTTCAGGGTGTAAAGGTTCCCATCTTTTGCCTAGTCCTGCTGGTAAATAATCTACAAATTTATTTTGTGAGTATATTTTAAAGCAGACCTTTCTTATTTGTATGGGGGTGTGGGTAAAAGGGTTTTCAACATCTCCCTATATGCTGATGATGTATTATTATACTTGAGTGATCCTGAACCCTCGCTACAGTCAACGTTAGCAATTATAAATGAGTTCAGAGGATACTTGAGGTTACGCATAAACTGGGAGAAATCCAGTATCTTTCCGGTAGATGAAGGCATAGACCCTAATAGCTACCCCCCTTCCCCCCTAAGCTGGGTAAGCTCCTTCAAGTATTTGGGCATTACAATCACGAGGGATAGCACTAAATACACAGAGTTAAACCTTACCCCGGTCACAGAAAGCATGTCAATCAAACTCAAGCAATGGGGGAATTTACCCCTGACAATATGGGGTAGGATCAACATGATTTATCTGCCCAATTCTCCTATGTACATCTCCAAAACAGTATTCCAATATATTGAACAAATGCTGTCCTCGTTCATATGGGGTAATAAATCCCAGAGATTTGCCAAGTCCAAACTAAAGGCCCTAATTAACGAAGGCGGACTGGGCTTCCCAGACCAAAAATACTACTTCTTAGCCTCTCAATTGTACTATGTGGACTGGTGGCTAATGCCAGACCCCAACAACCCTAACTTCCAATTGTAGGCTACTCTGGCATGCTCAGCAGAAACCCTAAAACATATACCATATTGGAAAATAGCAGACCTGCAAGTGAGACACCCGATTGTCACCACCCCACACAAGGTTTGGACGGTGGTTCTGCAGATCACTCGCCTTAAAAACCCGTTACTCACAATTGATCTACCTATTTGGGGCAACTCACACCTTCCTCATTTCCAACAACTCCTGACATATATGAGGTGGCCAAGGGCCGGGATCAGGACTTTGGGCGATGCAGCGCCGAAAGGGCAGTTGCATACCAGAGAACAATTGTTACAGTCTCATCCTGGAGTCCAAATCAACCAACTAGTGTACCAACAATTTAGGCACGCCTTCATAGCACAATTCACATCAACCAGAGTGGAACTGGTTACACCCCCTTCTTAGAGGCCCTTAAGTCGCCAACCTCCCAAAAAATGGTTACCAACCTATATGGGAACTTACTCTACACAATTCCCTCACCATTCACCAAAGCATATGAGGCTTGGCATGCGGATATCCCCTCTTTAACAGCAGAAGAATGGGAAGAGAGTAAAGACAAAGAGTACCAGTACCTCATTGCTACTAGAGATAGGCTTATCCAGTTTAAGCTATTACATCAGATTCACATCACACCACTGCGCCTAAGCCAAATGGGTGAGATAGATAAAGCGTACTGCCCAAAGTGTCGACAGCAGGCGGCTGGTTATATTCATATGATGTGGAACTGCCCCCAAATCAGTTAATACTGGGATAGAGTTATGTCCCACATCCAGGACAAAACTACCTTCTCCACAAGTCTGTATTCTGGGGGTGATAGATGAGATTGTACCGCTAAATGCAAAGAGAGACCTATGGTGATCCCTACTGTTCTACGCCAGGAAAGCATTGCTAATTAAATGGATGGACCTGAAGCCACCTTCCCTCCGGTTTTGGCTAGACTTAATAAATAAAAATCTCCCACTCATACAGCTGACATACCTAGCTAGAGGGAGCCTGAACAAATATGGGAAAAAATGGGATGAGTAGACTGAGGCCAACTCATAGCAAATGCCAAGGTACAGTATACTAGGGCATCACTAGATGAACCCAAGCCCACCTCTAATGTACTGGTGTGAATTGCAACTTGAAATGTTGAATGTCGTGTCAGTTATTGAGAACTAATTGTACCTGAACCCCCCCTTCTCTTCTGTACCCCCCAAGTTTTGAAAATTAAAAATAAATACTTAAAAAAAAGGGGGGTTTCAAATGGATGAATATATGATTAGTTTTCTCTGGCTGAAGGTTTTTTTAGGCAGTGGTTTAAGTTGAGCTTAAACTTCCATTGGCCACAACTTGCACTATGACATCCTACATATGACATATGAGCAATATTATCGATATTATTAAGAATTCTAAACAGAAAGGGACTTTTATGTTTACTAATCAGATAGAAGTACATCTTTGTTTTTAGATGAAGTTTGTTGACCACATCTGCTAATTGACTGGTAGAGCATAAACAGGTTTCCCAAACAATATGTAGGCACCAGTATTGGAAGTAGCCGTTGCTCAAGTATTTTTTTCATGCAAAGTGCATTCAAATAAGTGAAAAATGTCAAGAAATGACTCAGGGCATGAGCTCAAATGACTGACAATGCTGAAGAACAAAAGTGAAAAAGATGAGTCGATGGTGACAGCCTAGGAGAGATGTCACTAGACTATAAAGAAACTATTCTATCATATATTCAAAACACCCAAAAGTCCCATGTGAATGATCAAACAACATGGACATCCCAGCATTCTATATGCAGGCTAAAAGGAAATGGGGTATTTAGCCAATGCTTGAATTAATTTGCTGGATGTCTCGGCTGCACCATTTTTAGTTGGAGTTTGCTGGTTTGCTATGATGCAAAACAAGAATAGTGTGACGAGAATGCTCATTGTGTGGAGATGCATTTAAGACAAAAAGAATGAGCTTCTTTTTGTCTTAAACTGCATCTCAATACAAAGCTTTTTGATTCAGGTTTATATTGTATTTAGAAGCAGGTTGGTAATCCTGACAAAAAACGAGTTATTATTATTTAACTGAATTTTACGTCAAAGGTTCTTATTATAGCCATTGGGAATTATCTAGGTAGTGACAAGGATTTACTCTTAACCCAAGTGAAAGAATAATGTCTTTAGGGTCAGAGTCAGTCTGGACACTGTCACTCTACCAACCTACTATTTAAGGCTATCACAGGATAAGGTTCATGTTAAAGATACTGTACACTCTACTTTAAATGATGCAGTGCTGGGTAAGAATAATTACTAATTATTTGTGGAGGCGTGTCAACTATACTCACTTTCTCTAAAACCACATCATAATTTTTTTTATAATAAAAAAAATTTAAAAAAACACTGAACGGTGCACTAAAAAATATGAATACCACTAAAACCTTCTAAGAACTTCTAAAATTCGAGTTTTTCTGACAATTCCTAGCCAAAAAAATAAATAAATCTGAAAACCTATAATTGATTAAAAACTGTCCAATAGAATCAGCACAGCCCCCACTGACTTCTTTAGGATCTCGACAACATTTTTTTTTTTTTTAACAATTCAAGTTTATTAAGTATATCAGAATAACGTCAGTATGTTTTACCTGGTGAATTTTTGTATTGGAATTTTTTGTGGTTTTTATACATAATGAATCTCGCATTTTTAGAGCTTTTAAAAAATGTAGAAAAACCGTGAGTTTGTGGAGATTTGTAGAAAAAATAGGAATTTGATTGTTAGTTGATAGGCCCCATAGATTGCAGTTCAGGGGTGAAAGAGAATAGACTAAAGTAATGCACACGGTATATTTGCATGTATTAATAATTATGAAATGTACTCATTATGTTTCATTTGGTGCCACCTGTTGATATTAAAAGGAATATGGCTACTGTTATAAAACCACACACGCACTACAACACTCTGTTTATGTATGCATGACTCTTATTATATCTAATGGAGTAATATTATCATGTATCGATGAAATTCTATATTTATTCAGTCTTACCAGCAAGAGAAAGAAGTACAGATCCTTAAGTACATTTTCTTGTGAAAAATACCCCAGAAAGTAATCTAGAATGACATCCAAACAATTTTCTTGAATTTTTATAGCTTTAGCCAAGTGACTGTTATAACCATACAGTATGTTCATATACCACCGCAGCACATGCTTAATGGAACAGTAACACCAAAAAATTAAAGCGTTTTAAAGTAATGACAATATAATGTATTGTTGCCCTGCATTGGTAAAACTGGTGTGTTTGCTTCAGAAACACTTCTATAGTTTATGTAAAATGCAAAAAGGAAAGGTTGTGGGAACATTCCATGGCTTAATAAAAATATACTAAAATACAATGGAAGTGCTACTGATCTGGCCAAATTAACTACAGACATAGAGAAAAAGAAGAAAAATTGATCAATGCACATTCCCTGGTCCCCTGTCATATTGGTAATCTATGCAGATGCATGTATTTACAAAGACAGGGTTTTTTTAGTTACAAAATTATGATCATAAGATTAATAAGCCACCATACCACTTCAAGGTAAAACCCATATGGCAGTCCCTATCTATTTACCTCTGGTCATAATTTCAAATGCTAAAGCCTCCCGGCATAAGAGCATTACCTGAAATAAAGGTCTCCCGACCTGGGCATTTTCATCATAGGGCTTAGTCCTCCCCCGCCATTAGCTTTCAAAGGGGAGTGATAACCTAGACCCCAGCATTGGTTCCATGAGATTAATCCTCCCCCACTTGCTACTCCCCTGGTTCTTCACATCTTTATCGTCATAATTAGAATGCTGTCCAATTTTGATGAATTTAGAATTTCAAAAATGTTTTACATTTTGACTATTTTCATATAACAGTAAATAGTAAACATTTGTTCTCTACTTCATACCTGTTAAAATCTATTTTTTATTGTAGACATCACAAAAGTATAAAAAAATAATTGCTTATTTTCTTTAAAGTGTAGACTACTCTTTCACTTTTCATTTATTATAACAGAGAATTTTCAACAATTTATAGAATGCAATGGAGAATGGTGGCTCTGTGGTTGGAATTATATGTTATATGTGCATCTGGTCATGCATCAGTGCATAAATGAAACTCCTCATTGTACTTCATGCCATACTCCAAATATTTCAAACATATAGTTAGTATAATTAGCTAGTTTATCTGCATATAACATAATCATTATTATTATTATTTTATAAAAAAAAGTATATTTTTATTTGTACCATTTTTCAGACACAAATATAGCAGTATTTTTTACATATCTGAAAGTACAAGTAACCATACGCAAACCATGTGTATATTTGGCTTATATAAAGTAGGAGATGGTCCCCTGATAACTTGTAGTAACAGTTCACAGTAAAATAAAATTATGCTGTTCAGTCCAGTGGTGTCACGGTTGGAACCCTAAATTCAGAACCGATGCTAAGCACCCTGTTCTCAGCTCTTGCTTCCGCCTTTAAAAGCCGCCTTTCACCTCGGGAGGAGCCCTCGGCTAGTCGGATGCCGCCAGGTCTTATTAAGAGAGGTGCAAAGCGAGGGGTTCTGAACAAGCAAAGGGGCACAACGTTAATGCAAAGTCTTTTGGGCAGAAGGTTGTGGTACAAGGCGTAAACAGAAAACAAAGTCAGATCAGGCCGGGTCGGGGCAGGCAGAGTACAAACGAAGTCAGGCAGGCAAGGGTCAAACCAGGAGCTCAATCAGAAGGAATACAGGATAAGTGAAGTCGGTTACCAGACAAGAGTCAGGATACATAAGTCAGAATCGTCCAAAAACAGGCAGGGATCACAACAGGATATCAGATCACAGAATAACAGAAGCTATATAGCACAGAAGCACCAGGAACTCACAATGCAGTCAGAATGCTCCTTTTATACCCCTTTAAATTTCGCACCATTGAGCGCTGACGTCATACGCCAGCGCAAATGTGCCTATAACAGATGCACAAAAAAGACACAGTTTTAGAGGCACCAGGATGTCCCGCCATTTTTGAATTATGAAACTCACCCAGAACCTGTTCCCTTAAGCCCTCAGGTACAAATAATCTCCCAGAAGGAGTATCTACAGGGGCAGACGATTGAGCTGAGGATAATAGTGTAGCAAGGTCTGATCCCAGAGCTGCCACAATCAACTCACTCGGAATGATGGGAACACACTCACTAGGTTCAGACAGGTTAGACTCAAAACTCCTAGAGAGTGCATTGGCCTTAGTGTTTTTGGAACCAGACCTATAAGTGAGAGAGAAATTAAACCGGGTAAAAAATAAAGCCCAGCTAGCCTGCCTAGGATTCAACCGTTTAGCAGATTCGATTGCCCATTTGATAGCCAACATTTCTCTATTACCAATGTCATAATTGGCTTTGGCTTGTTGTTTATCGAATGACTTTGAGAAAGGACTGCCCCTGCCCCAGCTTCTGAGGCATCAACCTCTACAATAAAAGGAAGAGTAGTATCAGGGTGACGGAGAATGGGAGCAGACACAAATGCCTTCTTAAGAAATTCAAAGGCTTGAATAGCCTCTGGAGGCCACATACTTGGATCCACACCCTTTTTGGTTAGATCCGTAATTGTAGACACCACCAAAGAAAAGTTTTTATAAACTGACGATAATAGTTAGCAAAATCTAAGAACCTTTGGGTTGCACCTAAGGAAAGAGGCTGAGCCCATTCCAATATGGCCTTAACCTTCCCGGGATCCATTTCTAGACCCTTACCGGAGATATTGAACCCCAAAAATTGTACAGAAGAAACCTTAAAGGTGCATTTTTCCAGTTTTGCAAATAAATTATTCTTTCTTAACCTAAGCAAAATCTGCCGGACATGTTTCTGATGATCATCCAAGTTAGAGGAAAAAATTAGAATATCATCAAGATATACCACAATGAATAACCCCAGCAGATCCCAGAAGATGTCATTGACAAATTCCTGAAACACTGCGGAGGCATTGCAAAGGCCGAATGGCATAACTAAATATTGGTAGTGGCCATCCCTGGTGTTAAAGGCCATTTTCCACTCATCCCCTTCCCTGAAATGAATGAGGTTATATGCACCCCTAAGGTCAAGTTTAGAATAGATGGTAGCATTCTTGACCTGATCAAATAACTCAGAAATCAGCGGAAGGGGATAGCGATTTTTGATGGTAATTTTATTAAGGCCCCTATAATCAATACATGGGCAAAGACCTCCATCCTTCTTACCCATGAAAAAGAACCCAGCGCCAGCAGGGGAACTAGAGGGCCTAATAAAAGCTCTTTCGAGATTTTCTTTGATGTACTCCTTAATTGCTTGGGCTTCGGGCAACGAAAGAGGATAAGTTCTCCCTCTAGGTTGAGTAGACCCAGGGATGAGATCAATTGGGCTATCATAACGCCTATGTGTTGGTAAAGATCCTGCGGCTTTTTTAGAGAAAACATCAGAGAATTTAGCATAAGCCGCAGGTAAACCCTCTAAGGATGTGACTGCCACCAATTGAGGAACACTTATGCAAGAGCCCTTACATTTTAAACCCCAATGAAGAATATCAGTCAATATGTGGGTTATGTACCTGTAACCAAGGTAAACCTAAAATTAGAGGAGAAGATGAAGAACCTTCGATAACATAGAAGGAAAACTCCTCAAGTTGTTGCAAGTTGTTGGTGCACATATACAATGCCACAGTTTTCTTAGTTACCAAACCTGACCCCAAAGGGCGTTTGTCTACGGCTAAGATTCTCATGGGATGAATAACGGGTATTAGAAGAATATTAAACCTTACTGCGAAGGCAGCATCCACAAAATTCCCCGCCGCCCCAGAATCCACAAAAGCAGAAACCTTAACAGAACCCATAGGCAAGGTTAACTTAACAGGTACAATGATCCTAGAGGAAAATTGGGGAGAGGAAACTTTTCGACCCAAATGGAACTCCCCATCTCCATTTAGGCTTTGAAGTTTCCCGGCCTCTTAGGACATTGGTTAAGAAAATGACCCTTTTCCCCACAGTAAATACACATACCCTGAGACCGTCTGCGGGCCTTTTCCTCAGGAGTTAAATGAGTGATACCCAATTGCATGGGTTCCTTCTGAGGTAGAGGCACTGACGGGTTAGATGACTTAACATTAGTAAACCCCGTAGGAAAGGAAGAACCCTTTTCACCTCTTCTCTCCCTCTGTCTTCTATCTACTTGGATGGTAAGAGACATCAGATCATCCAGATTGGTAGATAGAGGGTAGTTTACTAAACTGTCTTTTACAGCATCAGAGAGCCCTAACCGGAATAGACTCCGAAGAGCCATGTCATTCCAACCAGTTTCACAGCCCACCGGTGGAACTCAGTGCAATACACCTCTGCATCCCATTTTCCCTGGCATAATTTACGAATCGCAGTATCGGCTGAAGAAGCACGATCCGGGTCATTGTAAAGTATCACCATACTGTGAAAGATGGTTTCTAGGGAAAGCGGGCAGGGTCAGAGGAGGGTAATCTTAGAGCCCAAATTTGTGGGTCACCCTGTAACAGGGTCATTACAAACCTCACTTTTTCCTCACCAGTAGCGAAGGATTGAGGGAAAAAGCTAAGGTATAATTTGGAGATAGAAGACAAAGAAAGGGGCCGCTACTGCTCACCGCCACTCCTAGCCAGGTGCTCTGTCGAACAGTGTCCCAACTGCATACATCCAATGAACTCAGTACAAGCAGACGGCACTTCTGGGATAGGATTTATTGGGGTTACTGCTGTAGAACCTTACGCGTTTCGGGAGTAAATCCCTATGATTAAGGGATTTACTCCCGAAACGCGTAAGGTTCTACAGCAGTAACCCCAATAAATCCTATCCCAGAAGTGCCGTCTGCTTGTACTGAGTTCATAAGGTATAATTTGCATGCCTCCTGAAAGACAAAGAATGTTGTTCTGTCCCCACTAAATTTTTTGGGGAAAGAAATTTTGGGTTCATGGGATTTAGGAATATTACCCATCACGGCAGAAGAAGAACCCACTTGGACGGTAACTGGAGGAGAGGCTACTGGACTTGGCGACTATTGCGAAGTATCCAGTCTACGAGTCAGGTTATGGAAGCCTTGCATCAGGTAATCTTGCTTCCGCTCATGATCCTCCAAGCGCTGTAGCAGAGTAGTAAGGAGCGCTTCAGTGGTGGAAGGAGCAGCAGCAACGTGACCTTCTTCATCCATTTTCTGGCCTGTTATAATGTCATGGTTGGAACCCTAAATTCAGAACTGATGCTAAGCACCCTGTTCTCAGCTCTTGCTTCCACCTTTAACAGCCGCCTTTCACCTCCGGAGGAGCCCTCGGCTAGTCGGTTGCCGTCAGGTCTTATTAAGAGAGGTGCAAAGCGAGGGGTTCTGAACAAGCAAAGGGGCACAACGGTAATGCAAAGTCTTTTGGGCAGAAGTTCGCGGTACAAGGCGTAGACAGAAAACGAAGTCAGATCAGGCCGGGTCGGGGCAGGCAGAGTACAAACGAAGTCAGGCATGCCAGGGTCAAACCAGGAGATCAATCAGAAGGGATACAGGATAAGTGAAGTCTGTTACCAGGCAAGAGTCAGGATACAGAAGTCAGAATTGTCCAAAAACAGGCAGAGGTCACAACAGGATACCAGATCACAGAATAACAGAAGCTATATAGCACAGAAGCACCAGGAACTCGCAATGAGATTACCTATAACCGGCAATGATCTTATACCCCCTTAAATTTCGCGCCATTGCATGCTGACGTCATACGCCAGCGCAAATGCGCCTATAATAGAAGCAGAGACGCGCCACGCGCGCCCTAAGAACCGGCAGCAATGAAGGAAGAAGGACCATGTGTCATGCGTCCCCACGGAGGAGGCGGCATGCGTCCCTGCCGACCCCCTCCCACTAGACCACGAGGGTGAGTTGTTACAGATGGCATATCATAAATTCAGGATTGATTGTTTTACTAGAATGTAATACAATTGTAGATTGTGCTATGAGGGTTATTAATAAGACTTGAGAATGAAATATACGTTGAAAATTTTTTTTGGAACAACAACAATATGATACCAGAAAAAAAAGAAAATAAGCTTTAACTAAAACAGCCAAATAGAGACATTGTGGCCATCTTTTGTCTTCTGTTAATCATTGTTAGGCCTGGAGTGGAATGTTGTCATCACTGTTATATAGTTAGGAGTCTCGTAGGGAGTGTGGCATTAAATCTATAAGTGACCCAAGGATGCCATGTTTTTTGGACTGATTGAAGCCTGTCCGTAGCTAACCCAGTTAATTTCTCATTTATAAAAATCCAGTCAATTTTATTTTTAAACATATTGTAGTGTATATTTGGGGATTTCCAACATTTTGCTATAGTTTGTCTGGCCTCTAGGAATATATGGTTCAACAATTTACATTTTATTTTAGGGACTTCATTGGGTGGTGATCCCACTAGGGCTTCCTTACGTTTTTTTTCGTAGGTTCAGTTGTAGGACTGAAAAGGTCAAATTGCAAACTCTCACCCAAAACCTGATCATCCTAGGACATGTCAACCATATATGTCCCATAGAGCCAGGAGTTTCATAGCCCCAGAAACAAAGGTTTTTGGGAGTGTGGTATATCTTCGCTAATCCTACAGGAGTTAAATACCACCGCATAGGAACCTTATAACCTGCTTCTATTAGGATCAGGTTAGACCATACTTTCAACTATTCCTCTTCCGTTAGAGCACTTCCTAGCTTTTTTTCCCATATTTTGATATATATGAGGTCTGTGGCGACCTTTGGCGATATCAAGTTACGATTTATGGCTTTCAGAGGTATTGATTCATTCGAGCACCACCTTTCAAAGTAAGTTTGGGAAGCTGTGCCTGCATTTATCAGTTTCCAGCTCTCTTTAACCCAATGCTCTTAATAGTTCTGTCTCAGGAATGCCATGAGTGTCAGTTAAGTAGGCTATTGTACAAGGACCTCTAACTGTAAGTAGGTTAGCTAGTCTGATTAATGTCCTGGATATTCACCATGTAAAGGACTGGGCTTGAATCCCTGGTGAAAAAAGGGGGTTACGGTGATTGGTGCAGCTGGAATATGTGGGGATATTAAGGCAAATTTTTGGCATTCAAATCAAAAAAGTGTAAGTGTGTGGAGCAAGCTTGGGCTTTGTACCTGGGGTCGATCTTTCTGTGAGGTTTACACTAGAGCTTCAGCAGAGTGTGGATGGGTCAAGAAATGTTCTTTTTCAACACACGGTGGGGATAGGTGTTATATGTGTTGCATAGGGATCTGAGCAATTTGGGATGCTATAAAATATTGTTTTATTAATTTTACATGAGTCATGGGCATTTTGGATATTTTACATGAGAAAGGCAGAGGGAGGCAGACAGATAGAGAGAAAAATAGTGTGCAAGTGTAGGTGAGGGAAAGCTTTCAGTCTATTTCTGCATTCATTTTACTGGAATGTCTGGAGTTACTGGAATACTCAATGGCCATTTCTACAATCATTATACTGGCTGGTCTGGAGTTAATATGCTTCTTATTAATTTTTTGTAGTAATTAATATACTGGCAAGTCTGGGGTATGTTTTGGAATAAATGGGTGCAACATTTAGGGGTGTGTTTACAAAGTGCATGTAGCCAAAAATGTTTTTGTAGTGATGCACATGGCAGATTTTTATCTTTTATATAAATAGCCTTGGCACCTAGTTATTGTATGCAGGTTTAGTCTTAGAAAAACAGGTTGTTTTTGCTAAATTACTTTGGCCCCCACTGCAAAATGTTCTGCACACACCAATACTGGTTACATTAGAGATCCTCTGTATTGCACTTTTTTATTATAACTGTTTTATTATACAACGGTCTGGGCCAGACAGCTGGAAATTGTAACTGAAATGAGTAATAGGATAAGTCAATATGCACAAGGTTGGGGGCCATAAATTACTTTTCAGTTGATTTTGAATTTACCTTGCAGTCATTTGCAAGAAGGATATCCTGCTTTAAAAATCTATATCAAGAAACATAATTAAACCACTGACACAAAGTTAACACAAATACTGCAAAGTCCATCACTCAAGTCACCATGCATCCATGGGATTTTTAACATTGCTTTTTACACCAAACGGTAAAATGGTTTAACATTGCATTTTATGCCAAATGGTAAAGCACAGTGTCTAGTACCCTATTTTAGGTGGTAAATTAAAAAGTGACCTTGTGAAAGCAATCAAGCAACAGTGATTACAGGTATGGGACCTGTTATCCAGAATGCTTGGGACCCAGCGATTTCCAGATAACAGATCTTTCCATAGTTTGAACCTTCACACCTTAAAGGGGAACTATTGCGATAATGAAAATTTATATTTAATTTAAATATAATCAAGTTTATCTTCACTATTCCTCACTCAGGATCTGTCTCTCTTCATTCTGTTTCATGCAGCAGTAGGGTGTCAGATGAATGATCCAATAGATCTTATAGGGGGACTCCCTTTCCGATGTATTAGAGCTCACTCAAATAACTGATTCCAGCACAAACAAAATCTAACAAAATAAATTACTTTTGCACAAATTCTGCATTTAGAGAGACATTGGGCAAATTCACTAAACGACGAAGCGCCTAACGCTAGCGTGAATGCATTAGCGTGAATGCACCAGCGTAGCGCATTTTCGTTAATTCACCGATTCACTAATGGACGCTGGCGTAAATTCGCTAGTGTTACTTCGCACCCTTACGCCTGATGAATTTGCCCAACGGACGTAACTACGCAAATTCACTGACGCGCAAATTATTCTGAACGCTACATTTTATGCCAGACTTCCTTCGCCACCTCAGACCAGGCGAAGTGGGCAGAAACCCAAAAACTGGGGTGACCAAAACATTTGATTCAATATTTTTTTTTTATTTTTGTTTTGAAAATCCTGAAGAAGAGTGGTGATTTTTTTTTAAACTGAAATTTTTATTGAGCATTTGTCATATATAACATCATACACCTCGCTGTATAAATTATAAGAAAAGGATGAAAGGGAAGGGAGGAAAAGAAAGTAGGGGGGCAGGGGAGAGGGGTGAAATAAAGATTCATCAAAGTAACATTAGCAGAAAAACACAAGTGTTTTAGAAGTAAATTTTCCAAAAAGTGTGTCCATAGGTGAATACGTCCATTATACTGTATCTTTATGATGAGGGCATTGTTGAGGTTTTACCCCTCTTTACCTTGAGGTTTGCACAAAGGTTTAAGTTCCCGAGTGGTGATTTTTTTAAGAAAAGGCAATCCCTTATCCAGAAAGCTCTGAATTACAGGAAGGCCATCTCCCATAGAGTCCTTTTAAATCAAATAATTCTGATTTTAAAAAATGATTTCCTTTTTCTCTGTAACAACAGTGCGCCCCCCCCCCCAACCACTGCTCCACAGACTTGCACCGTAAAAAGTTAGGATGCAGCTAGGGAGAGGGGAATTCTTAGAACTGTAGAAGAAGCTGACCCTACGTAAAAATAATACAGTACTTGATCCTAGCTAAGCTTCATGAATACATATTGGTGGAAAAACAATCCTATTAGTTTTGTTTACTGTTTAAATTATTCTTAGCAGACTTAAGAAATGGTGACCTAAATTAAGAAAGATCCCTTATGTGGAAAACCAAAGGTCCTGGGCATTCTGGATAATAGATCCTGTACTTGTATATATGTATGTATATATAGCCACTGGAGGTGGTACAAGGCAAAACAAACTGCATAAGCATCTTTACTGATATTCAAATTATATAGCTAGATATAAATTTCCCCACCATACTTCCTCTTGTTATAAGATTATGCCAATAAAATATACCAGTGCCTAGCTCCTCAACATTCTTATGTGGCATCATCTTTCACATCATTCCATCCTCATTACAGCCTGGCATTATAAACAGAAAGCATCATAACCAAGTAATTTTTCCTTATAATTTACCTCTGGAATTTACATTTTTCTTAAGAAAGTATACAAGTGAGTGAGCCGGAGGAACGCTTACGTAGTCATGAGCCAAAACTAAACAAGTTTTGAAAGAAAATCTGCAAATTTCACTGCACTCAGAAAGATAAAACAATTTCATACATGCCTTTATAGACATGCTAAATGGCACATGACAATGTTATAGCAACAATGCTGCAACGTGTAATATATGTAATGAATTTGCCACCACGTTTGTACCTTCTGCATCACTATAATAATACAATATTCAGAAAATGCTTACCTCCCACAAGAAGATAAGATTAAGATGTGATTATTCTCTGGAAATGTAAATATTTGGAACTATTACTCAGATCATTTGCAAATAAGTAGGGAGTTATTTATAGGTTATATTGGTGGGTGGGTGGGTCAGCAGAAGAGAGCAGAAGCCGCAGCCAGTGAATTTTTTCTGTACAAGTTAACTGAGCGGATTGTGGGGGAATACATTGACAGGCAAGGTAACGAATATTACAGCATCAAAACCAGTGAAAAAAATGCATTTGCAATTACGAATAGCATTATAATCATTCCCAAAGCCTAGGAAAGATTATAGATTTTGACCATCGGTCCCCTTTAATACCCCTCTGAATTGTATCTGTAAGTTACCCTCCCATTTAGACTGTAAGCCCTAATGTAATTTTACTTTATATTTATGTAAATTGTATTTCTAATAATGCACTTATTGTTACTTTTTATTGCAATGACCCCTTGTTTGTTACTACTAATTTATTTTTTTGCTGTACAGTGCTGTGCCCTCAAGGAACGCTATTCAAATATACATACATATATACAAAAGAGCTAAAGGGAGTGTCCTCTATACCAAAGAGTGGTACAGAGCTACTAATTTGATCATATACCAAGCTCAGATGGTGGCAACAGTGGGTTAGTACAGTGTGCATCCTACGGTACAAACCATTTCGAGTATTTACTTAAAAAAATTCAAGGCACTGTAGGCGGTCATTTATCAACACTGGGCAAATTTGCCCATGGGCAGAAACCCATGGAAACCAATCAAATTGCTGCATTCATTGTTCTCCTTGCAGTTGGCTTTAAAAAGCTTTTCACTGATTGGTTGCTATGGGTAACTGCCCATGGGCAAATTTGCCCAGTGTTGATAAATGAGCCCCACTCTATGGGGAAAAGCCCCAACACCAATGAGAGGTCGGTCTAAATCATTGTTTTATTCATTTGATTTAATACTTTCCCTGGAAGTAAATAAGGTTCATTGAGGTTGCATTCTCCCTGTGTCTATGATTTATTGTGAATATTAACACACCAGACTAGATATTTTGCACTATTGCACTATTCTATTTCATAGTTAAATAGTTAAATCGGGTTGAAAAAAGACAAAGTCCGTCAAGTTCAACCCCTCCAAATGAAAACCCAGCATCCATACACACACCCCTCCCTACTTTCACACAAATTCTATATACCCATACCTATACTAACTATAGAGTTTAGTATCATAATAGCCTTTGATATTATGTCTGTTGGCACTGGTAATCTCTTTGAGTAAAAGTGTGACATTGCAGGTTCCCTTGGCTCTGACAACCCAATAAATCAAATCCTTGCCAACTTCCTGTTACTCATGTCTTTGACCCATTTGCCGCATGTAAAATATTATTCAGGAGATCATTGGAAGTAGATAAGGAGGAAAAGAAAATGACTACTATAGACAAGGCAAAATCTTTAAGCAGGGTTTAAAATAACATTCCAAAACCAAGGTAAAACTCACCAGTTTAGTATTATCATCACACAAACATTAGAATAATTAAAAAATGTGCGTCTGCCCCGCTGAATATTTTTTTGGCGGGGGGCCAAAGGCAATGTTGTTACGCCACTGACATATATGATGCATTATTATAATTACACATACCACCTCTTTGACATCGTCATTGAAATGTTCCTGTACTCTGACTATAGCATGCCAGACTTAAGATTCATTTTCATGCAATGCCTTTTGTGGCTATGGATTTCACATGAAGAAATCACATGGTGTAGGATTTTGCAAATAGACCCCATAAAAGTATGACAAAATACAAAACCATGAAAGTGAATGAGGCAGGTGTGGACTTGCTTAACTTGGCAAAGGTGTGCTAGAGTAAATGAAAATGCTTGTAGTTTTCATGTCTCCGGCTGACTAATGTGCAGTGTTATCTCTCAGTTACAAAATGAACAATAAAGGTAAGTGTTAAACAAACAGGTGAAAGGCACAGGCTTCCCACAACCTGCAAACATTGGCTCACATTCACACCACAAAAATGCAGGAAGAACCTTATATGGAATTTTGCTACTGACAGCTATCCTACTCAGTAATGTATCCATGGAATATTGGAAGCAGCCAGCTGTCGTGCAAAGTGTTTTTTTTAAGCTAAACATCTATTTTGTAATAGGAAATATACAATCTTCCCCTAATAAGGTAATGGATTTTCTTTTTTCTTGAATAAGGCATTGAACTGCGGTGACTAAAAGCGAACAAAGTTTGCCATTACCAAATACTGTATGTAATGTAGAGATATTCAATTTTCACATTTTTTTCAAATCGAGTTTGGACTATTCGCTAGTCGAAGTAAACTAAAATTAGCTCGAAATTCAAATTTAAAATTTTTTCCATTCGACCCTTGATAAATCTGCCCCGTTGTGTACCCTTTGTGTATCCATGATATAATCAAATAAATATCTCTTTCAAAGAGTTCCTGTATGAAGCCATAGACAAGATAAAAGGAGAACTGGTTAAAGGAGAACGAAAGGCAAATTACACTTGGGATGCCAAAAGTTAGGCACCACCAAGTGATTAAATACTCCTCCTATCAGCAGAAATCTGCAGCGACCAGGTTTCTCCCAGTAAGCACCACGGATCAATCGTCTTCTTGCTTCCTCTGTCTTCTCGCGGCTGCACATGTGCAGTAGAGTAAAAAGCCGAACTTTAACGAAAAAGCAGGCTATTTCATTCTACTGCGCATGCATCTGCCCCGGGAAATTTAAAAACCGAAGAAGAAGGAAGAGGATTGCTCTGTGGTGCTCACCAGAAGAACCCCCGGGCCGGTGCTCACTGGAGGGGGTCCCTATTTTGATAGCTGCTTGTTAGCCCAATAAACAAGTATCACTTGAGTGCACAGAAGTCAGGATTCTTGAGTGATACTCTATTGCAATACAGTGCGATAGGACTGCATGTTTCTGATTATTTGGAAAGGGAACAGTATCATACCAATGCAATTGACTTTACAATTGGACAGATAATGATGGCATATTTAGATGACTAGTTTCCTTTAATACCTTAAAAACATGCATAACCGCTGTCAGGAAGACATGGTTTGCTCTTCTTTACTTTAACTGGAGAATATTCACATTCATGAATATTCACATTTATGCTCAAACATAAAGTGCTCTAGAGGGCAATTATAACTTCTTGACAATATCTGAGGGATAGGGATTTCCAGAACTCATGAATAGCTGCATAAGAAATTTTCCAGATGTGTAAACATATCTCTTACATAAAACTTGTTTATACGTGTCGTCTATTCAGCTGGAGGTCTGACCTCTTTGCATTTCAGCAGCTGGAATTTTCCAGTTATTATATGTGTCTCGATTCAGTCACATACGTAATAGAAGCCCCTGGCACATTACTACATGAATGCTTGATCCGTGCATTAACTCCCTGACTTTGTAATAGTTCAAATGTTTAATGAGTTACGTCACTACACATTAAAACATAGGCCAGCTTGGAGGCTTTTTGGCTAAACACTATCCTCCAGGACATATTAATGGCCCACCATTTGTAGTCTGACTTCTTAATATGAAATTATTTTATTATTAATTGAGGGTTGTATGACTTTTTTGGTTCAAGGGTCCCTTGGAGGTCTAATATTTGGTAAGGATGGGACCCCTCTTAGTTCAACATAAATGGGAACACTCTGGTTTATCAGCCATATTTCCAAGAACATCCAGGACAGTGGGAAAATGTATGTCCTCACCAAAATGAATCTAATGAATCTTCAAGCTGGGTTCATATAGGAATAGAAGATCAATTATAAGCCTTCAGGCTGAACTACCCTCTGCCACTGCTTTAGGTTTCAACCAACATGATGTTATTGCAACTTCCTTTTTCCAGAATTGAATTTGCTTAGATATTGATGACTAAAATGCATGTGGTTTACATAATACTTACCTTTGATTATTGTGGTATGTGTGGGCTTATAACATGAAAGAGATTACTTCTGTATAATTGAACTTGTCATGTTATTAAGCTGTTTACATTTGCTGATAAGCCATTCATATATAACCAAGCTTTGCACACACAGACGTCTTTTGTGCTATCTCAGTGTGATTATATTTGATATCCTATGATATCCTGACATCCCTCCTTACACACATATAGGCATCACCAAAACAAAGCTTTGTTTATATCCATGCCCTGTTGCTTAGGAATAGATTTGCCAACTGTACAATATACAAACAGAAAAAAAGATTTCTGGTGACTATATCAAGCCCTGTAAGAACATTTAATTACTATAGTCCAATGATATGCACAATGACACAAGAATATATATTAGTAAGTATATTAGCATATAGTTAAAAATAAAGAATTACTTGTAAAAAAATAAAATAGAATTCATTTTATTATAAAAGAAAAAACAAAACTATGATACAGGTTTGGGATCCCTTAGCTGGAAACCCATTATCCAGAAATCTCCAAATTATGGAAAGGACGTCTCCCATAGACTGCATTTTATCTAAATAATCCATTTTTTTTTTAAATTATTTCCTTTTTCTCTGTAGTAATAAAACAGTACCATTTACTTGAGCCAAACTAAGATATAATTAATCCTTATTGGAAGCATAAGCAGCCTATTGGGTCTATTTAATGTTTAAATGATTTTCTAGCAAACATGTTATGAAGATCAGAATTATGGAAAGATCCGTTATCCAGAAAACCTCAGGTCCTGAACATTGGGTCCCATACCTGTATATGGACTAACTTAGAAGACTTCTTTTATTTTAATGGAGTACAACAAATCAAAAACAAAGAGCTTTATCATATATACAAAGTATCAGTGTAGGGCTGAACAACCTCTTTAGGGTGTTGATTGCAATTCTCTGTGTTGTGCATGATTTTTCCTAATGCCTTTACTACTATAAAGATATTAGCAGAGCATGGCTATATTTATAGATCAGCAAAGTAGTGCAAAATAAGCAGCCATGCTAAACAAACATCCTACCAACATAGAAATGTGAGATAACATCTCAATTCCAACTCAGTGGGAACCATTAAGGCTAATGTCTTTAGCCAGCCTAATTCTACCTTTGGAAAAATTCCAGAATCTGTCCATGGCACTTTCTATTGAGTATATGTTACCAGTGGTATATGGTTTTGGTCAAGCTATGCAGTAGGACATCACTGGCTGAAAAAAACTACCTGTATCAGCTGCACAAGGCAATTTTTGCTATTGAAGTTGGTGCAGGCAGTTCAGTGCATTTCTCAATCAGTGGTACATTTTAGTCTAATTCAAGCTTGAACAATGAATATTGGCCTTGAACATAATATTTGTACCTGGATAAAAAAAAAAAACTTGCATAAAGATTATAAAGAGTCGTGGTATAAGCAGAGTTCTGAAGGGGCCTTGCCTTTGGTCCTTTTTAATTTATTAATGACCTTGAGGTGGGCATTGCAACAGCTGTCTCTGTCACTGTATAATTGCTGATTATACTTAATTGTGTAAAAATTCCCAGCAGAATTTTTCCTTTTTGCAGAGAGGTTTGACTAAACTGGAAAGTTGGGGGAGCAAATTGGCAGATGAGGTTTATATGTTAATAAATCAAGGTTATAGAATTTGGTACAATTGAGGGTTGAGGGTCTCCTTAACTGAGAGAGTTTTGTGAACAGACTGTGCAACTCTAGACAGTGTCAGTCAGCATCTTCGAAAGTCTTTACTTTTCCTTTTTTTCTTTTTTTTACTGAACGTTTATTCCACAAGATGGAAAGTCTAAAAAGTTCTTGTTTTGTCTCACTTTGCATGGTGTACCTTGAAGTCTTCATTGAGAGCTAGTCTAGAAACTTTCTCTTCTGTAGAAAATACTAGTGGATTATCCAAAAAATTAGCCATACCAATAGGACAGAGGTACATCAGTGCTTCAATGCTCCATGGTCCCACAGCTCCACCCTCCTAATGTATTTTGATCCAATGGATACTTCATCAGAAGTTAAATTTTTAGAATTTTGGATAAATCCATGATTGTTTTATGCAACAATTAAATATTTCATTGTGAGACTTCGTTCTACGTATGTACTTTATTGTTTATTCAGGGTCTAGGGCAGTATTGAAATGTATCAGGTGGTTTACACATAAGTACTTGCTATAATTTATTGATATGTAGCTATGATTGCCACCTTAGTCCTCTGCAAAACCAGAACAAGAGGGTGGAGTAGTGGCATATGGGGATGGAGGCATATTTGTGCCATGTGTTGACTGGGTTGTGACATCGGAGGTGGTTTTTGGCCAGATTTTTGTTCCAGTTTCACAAGACTGAAACCAGAACAAGCTGTTGTGACCTGAACCTGAAAAATGAACTGTTTGGATCAAAACCAAACAGCTTGCAACCCTATATGTAACCCTATATGTAACTAATCCAGTATTTAAATTGTATGTGCATGCAGAAAAGCTACCTGTATGCTGTAAATACTGAAACATTTGTGTTTATGTTGGCTGGAAAATTTGGCCATATCAAGAGCACACTAGTGCCAATAGGGGTCTCTATAACAGACCAAGTAAATCTTTAGCTGTGCAAATTAAGGGTGGTAAAAAGTTACTGAAAAACACAGGCGTCTAAACTATTGAGAAAGTGAATTAAAAAGTATGGTTGACTACCAGCATTGCATGAGGACTGCCTTATTATTCAAATACTTTTAGTATCTAGCATTTGACCATAAGATCTTTTAGATCTTATTAAAATAACCTGTCATTATGTTCATGTTTATTGTTAGACTTTTTTTAAATGGCAAAGGAAGGAACATTTGTGATATGCTTGAATGTGTAGAAAAACAGTTGCAAAGAGTATGTCAAATTAACAGCTTCAAAATCAGTTAAATTGTTTTTTGTTGAATCTGGTGAAGCCTAATAAAACACTAACAAAATTAATTCATCCACTTAGGTAATTTCATCTGCTCACTTGAATCTTCTGTAAAATAAATCAATGTTGAACTTAAGTTTAGAATTTTTGTTGACTAATTATTGGCAAAAGAAAATGCATTTTATTATTGGCCTAAGTACCTCATGAATAATGTTTATAAATAAGCAATGCTGAATATGAGAATTTATGTTATAGCCTGTGACATGCATAATCTTTTGTAGATTTTGAAACATGTCATGGTTGTTACATTGAAAAAAAATAGGTGTAGGGACCCTGAGGTTTAGGTATGTTTGCCCTGTATTTGGACACCTAAGTGGTCCTTTGATTCACCCAGGCAGCTTTTCCTGGGTCCATTGTAGATCAAGGGTTTGCCCAGTAGGCGCCAGGGTGTAAAAGTTTAAAAGGAAGAGCAGACGTGCTCAGGGCTCTTTACCTGGATCCCACCTTGCAGGGAGGTGAGTACAGGAGTGGGTCTGAATATTGTCAGGCTAAAAAGCAGAGACAGTATTTAGTACCAGAAGTTTATGTAATAGTTGCTCTAGGAGCAAGAGATAGTGGAAAATCACCAAGACAAGCTGCACAACCTGAGAGGGATCTACTTGCAATATCAGAAAGTGTGAACGTTTTCTACTGAGTGTCTTGAATGTGCAGCAGGAGACACCCAGGGTCTGAGACCCAGAGAACTGAGGGGTAAGGTTCTTAAAGGGGCCAATAAACACTGCAGGGAGTTGCCCATAGCGTCAGGGTGCACACTTCTCAAGCACACCCATGGGTGGGGCTCATCCGAAATCGATTTGAACTGAAGTATACTGATAGAAAGTGTGTCAGGCACTGCAGTGACAGACTCCTGGGTCTCTTTTCTACTGAGTCTACACTGCAGCGCCTACTTCCTACTGAGTCCGGCACACTGCAGAAAAAAACATTTGTTTGTAATTGCTATGAAAGAATGTAGGTAAAAGAAATGTAAAATCTACTTAAAAAGGTAGTTCACATTTACATTCATTTTAGTGTGATTTAGACAGTGATATTCTAAGAACATTTGCAGTTGGTCTTTATTTAGCTTTTTGTTTAACAGTTCTTCAATAATTATTTGGTTGCTACGGTTCAATGTGTCCTAGAAACCAGGCAGTGGTTTAAAAGAGAGACAGGTAGATGCATAGGCGAGGCCTTATTAGTAAGTAACAATATTAATAAAAGTGTTGCCACATAGAGCAATAATTTATTGACTGCTGGGGTCAGTGACCCCTCCATTTAAAATTTGGAAAGAAGCAAAAGAAGAAGGCAAATGATTAAAAAACTATAGGAAATTGATAATTAACACCAGTTATAAAGTTGCTAAGAATAGGGCATTCTAAAACATACTGAGTGTTAACTTGAAGGTGAACTACCTCTTAAACACCTTAATGTCAGAAGAAATTTCTGCAAGAAGCTCCTGGTAAGTGCAATAACAGATATAACAACTAAAGAGATTGTACGATTGTAGGCCATATGTGAATACAGGCTTGGAATGCATGTACTCTTCACAAGTAAAAAAGATACTTAAGTAAAATGCATACAGTATAAATACAGTATAAATACAGTGGACACTGACAGGTTTATTGTCATGTCAGGTGTATTCATTTCAAAGAGGACATGTTAGTGGGAATAATGCTTTGTTCTTGCCAAATTATCTGCCATAAAATTGATATAAAATGCATGCACCTTGATTCCACTGGCAGTCTACTGAGTCTGTATTTACTAAACTAGCAAAACCAAAGAAAAGTAATTGGTAAGCAGGTGGACAAAAGCCCTGAAATAGATATTGCATAAAACTGACTCCACCAAGAGTTTTTTCCCTCTGCATTTATATAATAACCATAGGGGACTAATACAGTACATAAGTATATTTACATATTTCAAAAATGATATTTCGATATATATATATATAAAACAAGGCTAGTGAGTCAATATTTTAAAAGATAGTTGTTTTTATACTTGCAGAACCCTTGTGTAAACACTTCAAAAAAACATGCATTAGCATCACAAATTGAACTGGGGCCTAACTCTTCATTCTATGCATCTCCAGCTACACATAACGAGAACAGTTTGTGTTATTCAAAACTAGAGGTCGTTAGGTGCCAGAGAGCATAACTAAAATGTCAGCGGGATAAAGCTTTGATCTTTGACGTCACCACCCTTTCAACACACTACAAAAGAAGCTAATGTGCTATAAATAAGTCTTAAAGGTTTAGTACTGAAGGAATAAATTAAATAATTGGTGTCTGAAGATTAGGTGCCTGCAAATACGTGCATCCTTTATTATTTCTTATCCTACAAGATTTAATGTAAGACTTGTGATATCATGAAACTCATTTGTGAGGTCATATGATGGTCTTGAGGCATGTTCCCATTTTTCTGCAACAAACAGCTTTCATGTTGTCATGGCAGTAAAGCAGATTAAGCAGTTTATCTTTGTTACTCATTCATAAAACAGCAACAAAAATGTTGTGCTTTGCACACACAAGATAATAATAACACTGTAACACCATGGAATAGATATTTGCTTATTGCCATATTTTAGATTTTTCTGCAGTATCAGTGGTGTGGTTAAGGGATTGGTGGAAAGCAGTTTTTTGGGTTCAAAACCAATGTCTTTCAGCAAACTAAGATGTATTAAAAGGGTTTTTCAACTTTGAGTTACATTTTAGTATGATGTAGAGAGAGATATTTTGAGGCAATTTGCTCTTTGTTTTCATTTTTTATCACTTGTGGATTTCAAGTTTTTTAGCTTTCTATTCAGCAGCTCTTCAGTCTTAGCAGTCTGGTTGCTATTTTTTCAATTACCCTAGCAACCATGCATTGATCTGAAGAAGAGATTGGAGTGTGAATAAGAGAGGACCTGAATATAAAGTTGAATAATAAAAAGTAGCAATACCAATTAATTTGTAGCCGTACAGAGCATTTGTTTTATAAATGGTGTCAGTGACCCCTATTTGAAAGCTGGAAAGAATCAGAAGAAGACAAATAATTTAAAAGCTATAAAAAATAAATAATGAAGACCATTTGAAAAATTGCTAAGAATTAGCCATTCTATGATATAGTAAAAGTTAACTTAAAGGCGAACCACCTCTGGGTTGTCAATGAAATGTTTTTTAAATGGGCTTGTTTTGTACATAATTATATCTGCTATGGGCACTAAAAATACAGTTTTTTGCAGTTTATGCTTGTGCTGCCCCCTCTTTATTCAGAAATCACCATTTATTGTATTACCCTTAGATTTCTTACTGCTGCCATTACTTGCAGATGATATGCTTTACCATGTGTTTACAGTACAGGAGGGGGCACATTTACTTACCTCGAGTGAAGGATTAGAATAAAAAATACTTCAAATTTCGAAGTATTTTTTTGGCTACTTCGACCATCGAATTGGCTACTTCGACCCTCAACTACGAATTCGAATAGAACGACTCAAACTAAAAATCATTCGACTATTCGACCATTCGATAGTCGAAGTACTGTCTCTTTAAAAAAAACTTAGACCATCTACTTCGCCATCTAAAACCTACCGAACATCAATGTTAGCCTATGAGGAAGGTCCCCATAGGCTTTCTAGCCAATTTGTGATCGAAGGAAAATCGTTTGATCGATGGATTAAAATCCTTCGAATCGTTCGATCGTACTAAATGCGGTAAATCCTTCAACTTTGATATTCGAAGTCGAAGGATTTTACTTCGAAGGTCGAATATCGAGGGTTAATTAACCCTCGATATTCGACCCTAAGTAAATGTGCCCCTATGTGTGTTACTACCATGGATCGGAGCTACAAAGAGATTTAATTTGTTAGCGATGGACATCATCCCTTCTATCTGATTATTCACAGCCTTGGAAGCAGATACATGAGGATGAGGGAAAGGGTGGTAACCCAAAAAACACTTTGATCAGCAGGATAAAAAAAAAACTAAAACTGGAATTTCATCACTTTCAAAACACAGTCATTACTTGTCATGATTAAGGTGCCAAGGCATCATTTCCTTTAAGGAAAATTATTAATTGTCAAGCAAAGGGTGGGGATTGTGCACCTTCCGTGCCACTGTGGGGTACATTCCTTTGCTTTCAGGCATCATAGGTAAGCATTCCAGGGCACAGGAGACATAGGCACATCTACCAGCTAAAGGAATGAAATCAAATTCCAATTTGCTTTTTCTTGTTCCGTTTAAAAACTCCACCTGAATTAGTATCACGCTGTTCACTTTAGTATTCTCATTAAACAGGGAGAGGCTGCCTCCAGCCATACTTACAGATCTCAAGTGAGATTATAGGGCTTTTCATCCATTTCAGGAAGTTTACAAATGAAGAGCAGTTAGCAGGGACAGGATATTGGGCCTGTCAAAATATTAATGGAAGCTATAAAAACATTAAACGGGAAGTTTGCCTTAACTATCTGATATCAGAGCATGGCCACGGAGCTTTGGCATCAGAGGAAAAGTACACTATATATATGCACCCATGACCCCACCACAACATGACTTTGGCTGGAATAACTAACAGTGAGCACAAACCAGATGACAAAGGAAGAGTGAGGAGAGAGAAAGAGATGGTTTAATGACGTGAAGCTTATATAGTGTGCCTAAATTATGTGTATAGATTATTAAATATTTTTCTGGAATTGAACACCCATTTTCCAAATATATGAACTTAGACAGGTGCCTCTGCTACTTACCTAGTTCTTCTGGCTCTTGCTGATATGATGAACATTTGAATGCTGTTCATTTAGGTGTAGAATTTATCATTACATCTTCTTAGCATCTTGACCCCATGCTTTCAAAAGTATTAGCTTATGCATAATACCATTACACCATTAACTCAGCACTCAAGAGCCCAGGAAATATACAAGCATTAATCACCTTAAAGGGGGGGGTTCAACTTTAAGCTTACTTTTAGTATGTTGTAGAATGGCTAACTCTAAGCAAATTTCCAGTTGACCTTAATTTTTTCTTTTTTTACAAGTTTTTAATTATTTGCATTCTTCTTCTGACTTTTCCAGCTTTTAAAGGGGGGTCGCTGACCCCCATCTGAAAAGCAAATGCTCTGTAATGCTCTGTAAGGCTACACATTTATTGTTATTGCTTTTGTTATTATACTCATATTTCTATCCAGGCCCTCTCATTTCCATATTCCAGACTCTTATTCAAATCAATACATTTAAACTCTTAAACACTCCAAATAATAAAAAATGAAAGACAACTGCAAATTGTCTCTGAATATCACTCCCTACATCATACTAAACATCCATTTAAAGATGAGCAACCCCTTTAACAGGATGGGATGTTAACTGCTTAAGTATAGCTGATAATACTTATTAAGATGCTTAATACTGTTCTAAGATTATCACATTCCCATGCATTATTAATATAATTAAATCCAGCAATCCCTGTAACTAATGAACTAAGACTAAACCCTTCCCTCTCCACTCCTTAGGCTTTCTCATATTGGGACTATAATATATCAAGTATTATCTTGGGAACTTCCATTTACTAGGTGAAGAATCAGCTATTGAAGTTCAAATCTACAATATGAATCAGTAAGGTAGCGTTCTTATTAGGTGATTCAACCTACAGTATAACTTCCTCAACCTGTTAAAGCCTGAAAGAAAGGGAAGCGGGTATAATTATAATGAGTCACTGGGTAAATACACCTTTCAGAGTTACTTATAGATGAAGAATCTGTAATACATGCCACCCATTTTACAATTTTACCTGACACGAAGAAATCAATTTGAAGATCTTATTAAATGGTTTGATTAAAAAATTATCAGTATATCTTGTTAAGACATTTATTTTATTGGTTCCAAAATGCTCTTTCAAGTAATTATTTTGTCTGGGTTTTTTAACCTCTAATGAAAATAGTTAGAAAAATATTTTTCAAGACTAATACTATAGTGGGTGTAAGAGTTCATATAAATACTTAAGCGTCATTAAATAACCCTGTAAAATTATATTGCTTAATTATAGAAAATGTAAGTGCTAGTGTTGCTCAGTTGGGCATACCCTTATACATATATTAGATCTGAAGTGTACAGGGTTGCCACATGGGTGCTCTTGGCAGACAAAGAGTGTGTGGTGGTGTTTGGTTTCCCAGGTTGGCAGGCAGGTGAGGGGGCAGCATTGTTGCAGTTGGCCAAGGGAAACCCAGTTTAGAAATCCGGTATTGGTTGGATATTCCTTAGGTAGGAAAAGTCAGAAAATCATATTAAAGGGAAGTTTTATTTCAGAGACTGCAGAGTAAAAGAAACCAGATATAAATATAATTGCACTGAGAATTCCATTCTAATTGAAACGGAACCACAGTCATCCTTTGCAGAAGTTATTACACCTGACTTAAATTAAAAAATTTAAAAAGAATGACATTGTGCCAATACTAATGGCACACAATGAATTTTCCCTTCTGTCCAGTGGGAGCAGATACTGAGCAGAGGAGAAAATACATGTGCAACATTACGCTAAGGGGCATTTATTAACATTAGAGACAAATATGGTGTGATATTGCCCATGGCACCCAATTAAAGGAAAACGAAACCCTAACAATGAATATGGCTTAACATGCCATATTTTATATAATGAACTTACTGCACCAGGCTAACGTTTAAGCTTCTCTATAGTATTAATGATCCAGTTGTCCCAGAATTCTCTGCAACACTTGCTCTGTGTTTAAAAGCTAAGCTTAGGGGTTGTCACAAATTATCAAGCAGAAAATGAAGCTGGCCTGTCATGTAATCTGATGCTGATTGTTAGGGGTGATTATTACATTTTCATGCTAATTGCACTGGCCATGTAATGTGAACTAGAATAAATTACTAATTAGCCTTATCTTGTTATATTTATGCAATATATTTTCAGTATATTGTGTGTCAGCTCCTAAGCTCAGTAAGTGACAGCTGTACAGAGCATGTGCAGTGATTCAGCAGAAAAGTAGATAGGGGACCAACTGGGGCATCTTTGTAGGTACATATCTTCCCTGCTAAATGGCTATGGTTGGCTTGGAAGCTCAAAACATAATGTGCAACATTTCTACCTACTTCTTTAGTTCAGTTTTAATTCTCTGTTAAATTTGAACAGTCAACTACAAGTTAGGAAACAAAAGCAAAGATCTGCTTTAGGCAACATAACTGATGATGTTTGTGTACAATGTTAATAAATACCCCCCCCCCCTTAGATGGGCACTATACCCCCTTGATTGACATGAGTTCCATAGATATGTCTTGTGATGAACATACTTCTTTTGTCGCTTGTTTAAATCACAAAAAACAATGAAACAATGTTTTGGTTAATTTGTGAGCTGGAAGTTAACGGATCAAACATGCATGTTTTTTCCTTGCAAGGTAGATAAATCCTCCAGCATAATGAACTTTATTTATCTATGCATTGGTAATCTGAGCCCTTTCCTGTGAAAAAAATGACTTTCCCTCTGCATAAAACTGCTTCTCTGTTGGGTTCTCTGAAAGAGTAGTTTGGCAACACTTGCAGCTTTTAAAAGGCCTGGTCTGCTGGTAGTTTGAATTATTCTGATTTAACAGAAGGAACATTGAACACAGTCTGTTGGCAGCTTTTTAAAATAGACCAGGCACACCTTGTGGTATCACCTATGCAGTACAAGCTTTACAACCTCTGGCACACTCCTGTGTTAGAAAAACAAACAAAAGGCTTTCCGCATAATCTATTCTACCGGAATTCCTTGCTATCAGTTATTGAGTGACTGCACCTACTTTTGGGCAATGTTTAATACTTGAAATGTGATCCTACCCTTAGTTATTTGAACAGATTACAAAAAATGTTTCTGCTTTCACTTCCCAAAACATATTCCATGGTTTAATGAGGAAATTACAGGCGCTGTTCCCCCTTTAGATTAATTCCTCAGGTGTCCCGTTGTCTGCAGGGCCCATGAAAGCCGGGCCCTCTGTTTTTTTCCCAGTGTCCCGTTGTCTGCAGGGCCCATGAAGGTCAGGCCCTCAGGTTTTTTCCCTGTGTCCCGTTGGCCCAGTCCGACACTAGGCAACTAGGCTGTTCTATAAGCAGTCTTGCAAAACAATCTTACGTTGCATGGAGATACAATGCACCCTCTTGAGGCCAAAACAATGCACCCTCTTGAGGCCAAAACATCTTTGTCAACAGAAAGGTAAAATCCAAAATCAAACAAAGCAAGTAAAGAAAAAGTTTATAATTAAAAACCTAACTACAATTAGTTTTTTCAGTGTCTTCCTTATTACCAACCCACAAAAAAAACACCTTCTGTTCATTTCAGCTGACTAGATAATCAGTAGAATATAAAATAAAATATAAGTCCTCTAAACAAATGAATGTCAATGTTTGTGGTGCATGCCCCCACCCCCCTGGAATATTTCATATCTTCCAAATTTCCCTCTCAGATGTTTATCTCACAGCCCTCTGTCCTGGCTTTATGTTGAAATGTCCCTGTTTTTTTTCTGCTCTGCTCCATGAGGAAAATCCAAGATGGTTGTGTTAACAACAAACGGCCATCTTGGATTTTTGGAGAGATGCAAGCATCATGGGAGCAGCAGGAAAGAACTGTGCTGTTGGTATTCTGCCTGTGCAAGTTTAGAAGCGGTTATGCTTTCAATCTTTCCATTTCTTCATTGATGTTACTGGCATGTCTGGAGCTAAAGGAGTAATAATTTGACATTTCTACAGCGATTATACTGGCTTGTCTGTAGTTAATGGAGTGCTCACTGGGCATTTCTACAGTGAATTTCAGCATTTCACTGGCATGTCTTAGGTTTAATATGCTGTTTTTTTCCATTTCCAGTAGTAATTAAACATGTTTGAAGGTTATATGCTGATTATCCATTCTCTGTAGTAATTATACTGACACATCTGGTGTTACTAGGTTGATTATCCATTTTCAGTATTAATACTGACACGTATGTGGTTCATATGCTGATTTTAGAATTTTTATAAGTAATTATACTGGTACATCTGGGGGATGAGATGCTAATTATCCATTTTCTATAGTATATACTGCCACGTTTAAGGTTAATATGACTATTATCTATTTTAAGGATTTATACTACTGTATGGGTTGGGTACGTCTATCCGTGGCTGCTGCACCAAAGAAACCCACCACATCCCAGTCAGAGCGCATTCTGGTTAGTGATTTGCCGATTGATGTGGGTACATAAGTGACTGCTTTCAGTGAAATGTTGTCCAATTAGACTTTTACCTATTATTGTGTTATGTATAGTGTAGTGCATTCTAGTGAAACAGTCCAGGTCTGTGGAATCCATGGTTGCCCTAGAAACTCTTGGAACAATGTTACCATTTCTTTGTTATGCATTTGTTTCGTGTTTAAAAATTAAGGGAGGCCCTGACTGAAAATTGCATGTTAAAATGAGGCTTGGGCCAGAACACGAAGAATGGCTCTGCTCTGCTTTAAGGTTCTTTCCATTATACTCTGCTGCTGTGAGGTTGCTGAGAATGGCTTTCCTTTATAAGCTGCACATGTTGAATTTAGTAAAACAGATTCTGCTCTATATGGCATGCAACACAATTCTTTGACAGACATTGTACAGTTCCTAGTACATACCTATTCTTCAGCCTAAATAGCTATCTGTTTATCTTCATCTGCTAAGTACAAGGAATGTTGAGATGTTGGCTCAGCAACAGCCTGAGTGTCGTATGTTGTAAATCCCCATTATAAAACATAAAATTCTAATTTGTAGAGAGATGTATGAATATTTTTTATTTTATTATTGTTCCATTTCTGCATACAGCTCTAAATTGTAGTATAATAATTTTACAGATACTTGGGGTAGTGTATTTAAAGTGTATTTACATTTTTTTATAGGATAGGCATTCCAACTTCATGACGGCACTGCCATCTACTGTAGCAAAATGAAACTGCCACTTAAAGGGCTATCTAGAAAAAAAAATGTAAGGTTGTAGACCAGTGATCTCCAACCAGTGGATCATGAGCAACATGTTGCTCCCCAAATCCTTGGATGTTGCTCCCAGTGGCCTTAAAGCAGGTGTTTAGTTTTGAATTCTTGACTTGGGAGCAAGTTTTGGTTGCATAAAAAGCAGGTGTACTGCCAAACAGAGCCTCCTATAGGCTGCTACTCCACAAAGGGGTTACATAAATGGCCAACCACAGCCATTATTTAGCACCCCCGGAACTATTTTCACGCTTGTGTTGCTCATCGACCCTATTTAAATTTGCATGTGGCTCAAGGGTAAAAAAAGGTTGGGGACCCCCGATACAGACCTTAAAAACTTGTACTTTTCCACTTTAATGTTGCTAGACTACACTCAGAATTTTCAGCTATTATCAAGGATTAGAGTATTATAACTTTAAATTAGCAACTGTATGCTTACAGTAGATTCTTGAAGCAATGCTCCATGTTAAAAATGTTTCCAAGTTCTCCAGCTACTCTTCCTCTGGGATACGAGGATTGCTAAAGATTGTCGAGTTTGTAGGAATGATTCTTACCAAATTATTATAAATTTGGGAATGCTTTCTTGGAAAACCAAGGTTTCAAGAAAGTCGGTGTCAGGGAAGGTTTACAAATCAATATAACTGTCTCTCAAGCATATTTTGACCAAGTGTTTCTGGACTCCAAACCACAGCCTACTCAAACATCTTTATAAAGGAATTGTAAACCATCTAAACAAATGTAAAACTGCTCTTCTAATCACTGTTGCAATTTCAATAAAATGCATTTAAAAGTTCCATGATATAAGCAAATATACGGTATGTACTGGTAATATAATGAAGTTTGAACGCAACCTGCTGCTCAGATTCTCAACCATGATCCAGCTGGAAGCCCATGTCGGAAGATAGTAAGAGAACTATTCAAATGTTTCTCTGCTTATGAAAGACACTAGGAACTGCATATCTTATGTATTTATCAAAGGACTGCATTTTGTTTAACATAGAACCTATTTACACAAACTTGGTCCCATGCCTTTCAGCCTCCTCCCATAGACCAGGAAATTCACCCCAATATAGTCCTGCTTTCTTTACATTTTACAGTAGCCCCTCTGGCATTTACCAGAATTCCCAGATTACCTGTCCTTGTGTAGTGGAATAAGTGGTTCCCATCTCTGGCCACTTGACTTTCTCTTCCAGACTCAAGTGTAAATGATCCTAGCTGGCAGTCTCTGCAAAAGCTGGTGAGAGACAAAATCAAGAGACCAGAGATAGTGACCTCTCATGCCAGTGGTGCAGTATGGGATTTATGTAAATGGATTTTGTTCTCCTTCAATATATAAAAAATAGAAGTACCCCAGGAAGGTGCAGTTTTCAATTAACAGAAGCACTGACCTGGGGTCTCAGGTAACCTATTATAACCTATGGGGGATAATAGTATTTTGCCCCCCCCCCAATGATTATACATTTCCTTCTCAATTAACAGCTAGGGGCCGATTCACTAAGGGTCGAATATCGAGGGTTAATTAACCCTCGATATTCGACTAGGAATTAAAATCCTTCGTCTTCGAATATCGAAGTCGAAGGATTTAGCGCAGATAGTTAGATCAAAGGATAATTCCTTAGATCGAACGATAAAATCCTTCGAATCGAACAATTCGAAGGACTTTAATCCAACGATCGAAGGAATATCCTTCGATCAAAAAAAGTTAGCCAAGCCTATGGGGACCTTCCCCATAGGCTAACATTGACTTCGGTAGCTTTTAGATGGCGAACTAGGGGGTCGAAGTTTTTTTTAAAGAGACAGTACTTCGACTATCGAATGGTCGATTAGTCTAACGATTTTTACTTCGCATCCTTCGATTCAAAGTTTTTTACCTTCGAATCCTTCACTCGAAGTTAGTGAATCGGCCCCCTAAAGTATGCTGGGAGCTCTAGTCCAGCAAATTCATACATATAACTTCTAGGAGAGGTGTGATTCTCTGACTTGTTTTATTGTATGTACAGTATTAGTAAATGCGCACCCACATTGCTTTAGTGAGATGGAAAATAGAACATGATTGCAAACAAATCTTCTTCTTCACCAGCTAAAGCATGGTGAAAGCTACACTATTTCTTCATGTTGCAGATATTTATATAGCACTAATATAATCCACAGCGTATTATACATATTATAGATCAATCCCTGTGGAGCACCAGAGGAGCTTACAATGTAAAGTCACCATGGCACACACACACATTATGGTAATTTATATACTTACATATTTTTGCTATGGGTATCCTTGTGTAGATTAGTTTGAAATCAATTTCACCTTCATTAGCAACGCTGTTAAAACACATTAAAAATGGCCCTAAAACTACCAGAAATGTGTTCAAACTTTCATGACCTGCACAATTTGTAAACTGGATATGGTAATTGGAGAGTGTGGCCATAAAATAGGAGTTGTCAAAAAATGTTGCCTTGAATAGCACAGCAGATCTTTTTTTCCCCTCTTTAAATTTTTCAAATATTGCAAGGTATGTACTGTATATGCTATACATAAACTGGGGTGATATTTTGACAGATCCTTTTGGGCCTAATGATGTTTGTGTTATAACTCACATATCTCGATTTGCTTTTAGTGGTATGTGCAAGAATTAGTAGCAACGGTTTCCTGGCAATTCTGTGTTACAGGAAATAACTTTGAAAAATGCAAAAATGTATGTACTTTGAATTGAAAAACTCCTTTCTAATGTGTGACTAGAGAGTTCTGTCTTCCATCTACAGAGTGCAGCTAATGAGTAGAGTTGGCAAAAGAAGCACCAGCTTAGGACCCTATTATTATTATATTTCTCTTAAATAAATCTAGCTTTCTTAGCTCAAGGTCCATTATTCCAGATATCCCCCAAACAAATTTGAAGATATTTAAAATATTGTCAGTTGGACCAATATTTATTATTTCAGTGCCTCATTCTTGGCACAGAATTCTGTTAGCTGCTATGTATACTGTAGATGGCGCTGCTTATCTATGTGTTTAAAGATTGAAAGTTCATCAATAAAACTACAAAACTGCATATTTAAACAAAATAAAGAATAATTACATTCACAGAATATTTTTTGTAAATAAAATGTTTAATAAAATATTTTTAGAATATGTACTACAAAAATATCTCACTGAAATACACATTAAACAGTGTAACAAATAGTAATTTTAGACCTCATAAACATCTGGGAGTTTGGTTCTATTTTGACCAGACAGACTAGAATTGGATTAAATTGGAACCGCACAATCAGCATTGCATAGTCAGAACTCACATGAGACAGCATTGCATATTAGTGCTACTAGTTTGATCCAATGTCACTTAACATTGGAATGAAATCACATGAAACTAGTGGCCTATGGGTAGAATTACAGAGGGGGGGGGGGTTTGTTGAATGCTAAAAGATCTCATCCAACAAATTGAATTTAGTAGCACATTGCTTACCATAATGTAATCGATATCGAAATCTCATCAGTAGACAGACCTTTGCTATTGTGTTCAAACTTTTAGGTGACTGCTCAAATCTAATTGCTGACTGGTTGTGATGTTTGTTATTAATATACCCCCTAGTCTCCCATGTAGTTCACACCTTATCCTTACAATAGAGGTTATAAATGAAGAAGGCACATTGTGTTAATGTAGTTGATCATTTTAAACCATCTTGGGTCCTCTTAAAATTTTTCATAGTTAAGTCCCAGCAGAGTCAACTTAAAGGGGTGGTTCACCTTTAAGTTAACTTTTAGTTTGTTATAGAATGGCCATTTCTAAGCAATTTTTTAATTGGTCTTCATTTTTTCTTTTCTTTAGTTTTTGAATTATTTGTCTTTTTCTTCTGACTCTCTCCAGCTTTCAAATGGGCCACTGACCCTATATAAAAAACAAATTCTCTGTACAGCTACAAATGTATTGTTATTGCTACTTTTTATTACTCATCTTTATATTCAGGTCCTCTCCTATTCATATTCCAGTCTCTCATTCAAGTCAATGCATGCTTGCTAGGTTAATTGAAAAAATAGCAACCAGACTGCTAAAACTGTAAAGCTGTTGAATAAAAAGCTACAAATAATAAACAATGAAAACTAATTGCAAATTGTCTCAGAATATCACTCCCTACTACTAAAAGTTAACTCAAAGGTGAACAACCCCTTTAAGTGAGCCATGTATAAGTGAGCCATGTACTTTACATAAGACTAACAAAACCCATTTTGTCATTGGTTTAGCACACAATGGCATCACTGGGAATGATGATACTGTGGCTGATATATGGTCACAGCAATCACATGACTTTTTCCCCATGCTAAATTAAGCTGCTCTAAATTTAGCTCTGTGTTACCATTGCTATGGATTGCCAATAACAACACTGAGGTTCAGGTAATTTATTCTTCAATAATAATTGATGTATACCTCATTTCTATGTAATTACATGAAACCAAACACAAAGAATGTATAAAGAACTACAGTAGCTTATAAAAACACACAATCTGTAGTGTTTGAAGAACACAGAACTTTCCCTATGATGAACAAACCAAGACTACACTGGTCTGTGCAAGACAAAGAGAATAAAAAATGAATTTTTTTAAGGCAGAGAAGCAAAGTTTTTTACTTTCAAGAGAAGCTTAAAGGCCCACTACACCTTTAGATTTTCCAATGTATCTGTCTATTGGCACTATTAAGAGGAAAAGCTTTCTTTTGTGCTGACAGTTTAGACTTGTGTAACCAGCCCCATAGACAAAAAGAGAAAGCTCTTTCTCCACAGATGAAATAGCTGTAGTATGGATAGGCCAATGCACAATTCCTCAAGCTGCAGTTGAATCACAGTTCCCTACATCTCTATCCCATTGCTGATAAACAGTAACTGTGGTGCTACAGGTTTCTTGCACGTGTATTTGGCAACACAAGCTAGTGACAATCTTTTGCAATGCAGTACGTCAAAATATATATTTTAAAAACGACATTCTACAAATTGCTAAGCTCTTGTAATGTAATTGATAATGTATGGACCTATTTGCCAATATATCTCTAGATATATAAAGCGTGGCGTGCACAAATTCCATACCTCTTTGCACATGCCTGTAGGCTGTAGTCTGGCAGCCACAGAGATGGATTAGACGTATTCCAAGTCTTCCTGTGCCAGCAGATCAGTTGATGCAAGAGAATGCTTTAATAGGAATTCTCCCTGCTCTGTTTTACACTTGACTCTCTTCCTTCTTTGTTTCAAATGATCTTTTGAAGGTATGGGATCTAATATCCAGAATTCTGGGGACCACGGCTTTTCCTGATAATGGATCTTTCTGTAATTTGAATCTTTATACCTCAAGTCTACTAGAAGATCATGTAAACATGAAATAAACCCAGTAGGCTGGGTTTGCTTCCAATAAGGATTAATTATATCTTAGTTTGGATCAAGTATAATGTACTGTTTTATTATTACTGAGAGAAAGGAAATAATTTTTAAAAATTTGGATTAGTTGGATACAATGGAGTCTATGGGGCAAATTCACTAACCTGCGGAGTTGTGCTAGCGCAGGCTTCGCCGCACTTCGCCGCACTTCGCCAGGGGAAGTTTCGTCAGGGCGCCGTTAATTCACTAAAATCCGAAGTTGCGCTCAGGGAGGTGAACGGTAGCGAAGTTGCGCTAGCGTTAATTCGTCAAGGAAAGCGAAGTTATGCTAGCGATGCCTAATTTGCATACGGCGCCAAGTTTAAGTACAATGGACGTATATGTAGCAGCAAATACATTACACTACACAAGCCTGGAAAAGCTTCATAAGATAAAAAAGAGTTGTTATATTGCCCTACACATGTGCCCACTGTATAGTTTAGGTGCTATATGTTAGGAAATGTAGGGGGGAAGGAGGGTACTCCCAAAAAAATTTACGATCTTTTTCAGCCTATAACCCTTAAAAAAGGAAAAGATGCCAGCGTTTTTTGGGACTTAGAAAAAATGTAAACTTTTTTTGAAGCAATCCCTATCTACTCTATTGCACTTCACCTGGTCTGAGGTGGCGAAGGCAAGTCTGGCGCAAGAGGTAACCGTTCAGTAAAATGCGCAAGTTAGTGAATTAGCGTAGTTACGTCCCTTCACCATATCGCAACTTCGCCTGGCGTAAGGGTGCGATGTAGTGCTAGAGTAGGTCCACTTCGTTAGCGAATTTACGTCAGTACCTGTTAGTAAATCGGCGAAATAACGAAATGACGTCACGCTGGCGAATTTGCGCTAGCATTAGGTGCTTGCCCTTTAGTGAATTTGCCCCTATGGGAGAGGGCATTTCCGGAATTCGGATAATGGGTTTCCGGATAACAGATCCCATACCTGTACTACCATTTTCATGAAAAAATGTTATGCTATAGGCAGCTGTTTTTGCTGATTAAACAAAGGTTCTTCCATATTTGGTTCGGGGGTATGTAATAAAAGATGCAAGGTTTGCACCTGGTCTAGTAACCCTTTGCAGATGTGTGTTGTCAAACAGGGAACCAGTAAATATCATCTAGTATTGCTACTAACATGCTTTTTTTGTAACCCAAGTTTTCCATAATTTTTAACGGCAAAATCACTGAATGAAAAGGAACTTGAAAACAGCAAATACTTTGTTTTAATCAGCTTAAGTGCTGAGCAATAAGTAAATTGCTATATAACTTTATAAGCAAACCTCACACTTTCAGCTAATGTGTGGTAATTCATGAGCCTATTACAAGAGCTGATTTATGGCCCATCAGCCGTTTCCAAACTCCATATTCTAAAATGCTAATTTTGGCAAATGAAGTATTGCTCCTCTAAACAGATTTGTAAAAAAACATTTGCATGCTGTTTCCTGGTAAATGAAAAAAGTTAATGGTTATGGCTGTTTTCTTTAATAATACCCTCTTTTAGAGACAAGAAAGAATTCTGGCTATGACAAAGATATTTATACAAAATTAATAATTTTCTATTTATCATATCTGATGTATACCAATGTCATCATTAATACTGTTTTTCTGCATATAATTTACAAGTTGGGGCTTATACATAGTGTTAAAAAGCCTTGTACACAAACACATACACAAACATTTACAGACAGACATGACTGGAAGAAGCTGTATCACTCATTGATGAAACAAACTCTCTGATAGCCCATTCATTTTTCATCCTGAAAGTACAGCATCACTGATCGCCACTGGCCTTAACAATGTATAGCATTCAGCAAGCTTCACTGGGATTTGCTCTCCTTATGGTGAAACAGCTTATCATTTACTCTATAGCAGCAGCATAAAACCTGCCCGCAGGTACCTTCTTTGTGACCTGTGTAAGTAAAAAGAATATATGTTTGTTTCATTGATATGCCAAACCAGTGAGGAAAGAGGTTCCATAATGATTAAAATGTAATTTCGGGGCACAGAAACATTAACCTGCTCAAGGAATGGCTCAGAGATTACATTGATAGACTCGGTGTGACTAAGTTTAGATGTCTGTAAAGCAATAAATCAAGCAGCACTCCGATATGTGAATCAATTATTTATTCATGCCATTAGCAGATGTCTGTGACAACTCCTGTACTAACACCTTGTGTTCCTGGGAAGGTCAGTTCATCTGTCAGCATCAAACACTCACAACTAGATTGCAAGCCTCACTTTTACTATATCTCTATAAAGGTGCCCATGCATGGGTAGGCATTAACTTCTGGGTCAGCCATCCTTGACTGCCAATAATTGTATGGGCACCTTTATTTAAGCCCTCCTTAAAGTGGCTTGTTTATCTATGATGGGAGACCAGCAGCAGGCTATGGATACAGTCCAAGTCTTCACAGGACATCCTAAAACGATCAAAACATTGGTTTTATATTGGTTTTAGGGATGAATCATGGACATGGCCATACTAAGCAATAATCCGCTTACTTAGCCAACAAAGTGGATCTTACTATGTATATCCACACTAGTGATGTGCGTGTCAAGAAAAACCCAACCTTCACCATAACCCGCACCCAACTCTAACCCACAAAATGTTTCCACTGTAGGAGCTGTACCTGCAGATCAGTGGTGTGAGACAGAAAAACCCATATCTCGGAAAACACAGCCACCACTAAAAGAATTGTAGTACCCAAGTGTGATCCAAAACCCACCCAACCCACGGGTAAGCTGTTTGTCAGCCCGTACATCCACGCACTCTGTGTACATGTATTTCATTGAGCTATACTAGAATAAAAATACTTTCAAAAAATGCCACATCACATATGCTTAAAATTAACATTTGTTAAAACAGCACAGAACATTGCCTTCTTGGTGTCACTGTTTGGCTACATTTATTTACATAGTTAATTTGTGTTGAAAAAGACAATAGCGTATTAGGTTCCATCATCTTAAAGCCCTCCAAATGAACCCCGGTGCATATATACACATACATCTAGAGCCTATTGAAATACTTGCCTACATATATAAATATAGAAAACTAACTGTAGATCTTGAAATTACTATAGCCCTGGATACTGGATGTGCTGGTCCAATAAGTCAACCAGCAAATGTAAGTTTTGAGACCATGTGTTACATAAAAGAATTTGAAGAGTCTGCCTTTTCCTTGGCACCGTTATGTATATCACTTAGTATAATGTGTCATGCTAGTACACAGATGAAATACATCTACCTGTTATTCAGCTCATTGTATAGATAGTTTGTATCGCTATTGTAAAACCCCTATTGCAAAATTAATCATCTTAGCAACGTTATTTAGACAATAGCTTTCTTTTCTACTGCAGTATAAAATACGAAAACCTTTCAGTTGACTTTTAGTATGTTATTTTCAACTCTACTTCATTATTTAAATCTCTTTCAACCTTTCCAATGGGGGTCACTGACCCAATCTAAAAACAAATGTTTTGTAAAGCTACAAATGTATTGTTATTACTCAACCTTTTATTCAGGCCTCTCCTATTTATATACTGGTCTCTTGTTCAAATTAGAGCAAGGTTGCTGGGTTAATTTGGACCCTAGCAACCAGATTGCTTGAATAGCAATTGGGAGAGCTGTTGAAAAAACAGCTAAATAACAAAAAATACAAATAAAAAATGAAAACCAATTGCAAATTGTCACAGAATATCACTCTCTACATCATACGAAATGTTAACTCAAGGGTGAACAACCCCTTTAAGGGTCAGATTTAAAACGATTAGAACTCACCACAGAAAAACTCACCCACTTTCTATTCATTCTATTCATTTTTAAAATTGTACTAGTCAAATGCTGAACTTTAACTTTTATCCACTGATACATATGATTCTTAAAATCCCACAGGAATTAAAAAGAAAGTGGGTGAGTTTGTAGTAGAGCTCTAATCTCCCATTTTGATAAATCTTTCCATTTCATCACACTACTATTTGCTATATGGACCAATTTCTTCATGTGTTCCATCATGTACAGTATTTATTTACCTATACCAATTGAGTTTCTTCCATTTTGGTTGTGAAATTGTTATTCCGTCCTTCACCTTCTTTTTCTTTCCTTTTCTTCCTTTGAGTTTTTTTCCAAAAACTGTCAATTTAAGAATGCACAATAGATCAAGATTTCTTATAAAGACACAGTATAGACATATTTTCTACATTAGTTCAATGACTAGGGCTTCAACATACTTTTTATTTATGGTTTTAAATAAAAAAATCTACCTCAACAGCTACAATAAGAATGACTCATGTACAGCAATGCAAAAATGCTCCTTCTAATAAGAAATGGTTACACACAAAGCAATCCTCTGTTTCTTTTGTGCCAGTTAGTAGTTTGACTTAGATAATGATTAGCTAATGGTACCAGAACTATAAGAGTTGCCCAGCAGATAACGCAGGAGAAGTTGCAAGAGAATAACAATGAAACTTACTGTGTACAGATGCATATACCAACAATAAGAATGATGAGAGCCATCAAAGCAACAATCAGGCCAATCACTATATAGTGCCGTCTATCCCCTTTCAAGTAAAATAAGTCAAAGTATTCGCATCTTGCTCCTGTATAACCTAAGTCACATCTGCAAAGGAAAGATAACAAACGAAAAGTAGTCAGTACAACAGCACTTCAATTTCTCATACTGCAGGTTCCCCAATGGACACTTTCCACCAGTATAAACACAGAATTACAACATGGAACAGCACCACTTGTCATTTGAAATAGTAAAAAGCCTTTATTGCATTATTTTGTAGGGCATTACAGCAACGTTTCAGGCCGCACTTGTCCCTTTATCAAGCTTTTTCATAGCTTGATAAAGTGCAATGCCCTACAAAATTATGCAATAAAGGCCTTTTACTATTTCAAAAGACAAGTGGTGCTGTTCCATATTCTAATCCAAGGAAAAATAACAAGAAACATTAGATACCTTGGGATTCACATGCACTATAAGAGGACAAAGCACTAAAGATTATAGCAACCCAGCAAACACCTTTCCCCCATGAGTAACGTTATTTATTATGCAAAATCTACTGTACTGAGCATGCTTCCCATAAGCCCAGAAGTATTGACTTTGACTGGCCCTATAGATATTCAGAGCCTGATATTTAACTTTCATGATCTCCTTGATTGTAACCTGATTGGTCGCTACTGGAAAGTCTTCACTTCGCCTGGTGGAAGATTGTGTGTGGAAGATTTGAGAGCCTGCTCAACAGATATTTTGTTTCAATAACAATATAATGTAGTGTTACCATGCAAATGATTACTTCAGAAACACTTCTATAACACTACTATATACTACTATGTTAACAAGCTGCTGTGTAGCTATGGGGGCAGCAATTCAAGCACGATACACAATAGATACATTCAGAAGAATCACATTGTATATACAGAGTCTGTTATCTACTATGCATTCTGTGCCTTTTCTCCTTTTTCAACTTTGAATGGCTTGCCCCATGGCTACACAACTCTACTATGTACAGTTTCTGAGCAAACACCCCAACTTTACCAGTGCAGCACTACAGTACATTATATTTTCACTAAAACCCAAATATAGAGTAAGGTGAGTTGATTGCTAAGCTGAGTGAATTGACAGCAGTCCAGGGCATGCTGGGAATCAGTAGCATTTTCCGTTATGCAGATCACTAGCAGAGGGCAGTGATGGCCATAGGCTGAAACAGAAACCCATAACATAAGGTATATTAGCTTCATATTTTGTTGCATGTTAGATCTACTTTAAGGAGAATCAAATGCTTAATCTTAGCCTTTGGTAGCTCTGCAACACATTTGCTGTCCCATACTGTTCTGTCCCAACTGCTTGAGCCTCTCTGTTAGTCCAGTCCAACCTTGTTTGGTTTAGTGTAAAATTATTGCTGTCTTTAAAAGCAGAAGCATACCACTTTAATCAACATAAGTTCAATGAACAGGGCTTGTGCTGAAGTTACTACATTTGGTCCTTGCAACATAAATAATTTGATTACCAGTATACATCTTCTCTCCCCCTTTGTTGTGACTGTTTTGTTAGCAGGATTTGGTAATACAGGAGGATTATCTGTGCACTTGCAATCTGTTATCCACCGCCCAAGGACCAAACATGGAGTAGTTTCAGTTACCCAATGTGCCCTGTTAATCTCAAAATATAACAAATCCCACATATTTAACAAAACCCAAAGATTAAGTTATTAGGCAAAATGATGCTCACAACTAGCTCTATTCATTGAACTCATGCTGAACAAGGTGGTAAATTGTCACTTTAACAGATATTTAGTTTAAATGTAATTATGGGAAACAAACATATATATACTTTTTTAATATACAGTAATTCCACAAGTGAAATCTTTCACCTTTCCTTTAATTCCACAAGTAAACCAAGGAACTATTGGAAAAGGGCTGTGGCTTGGGTAGATTAAAAAGAGAGACAAGCAGATTAGGGGTATGGCCAGGATTTTGTCATTCAAAACGTTCTTGAAATACTGTAAATGCACAAACAAATCGGTGTATCCATTGAGTGGCAAATATCGTTATGGACACTCTACCTATGTTAGATGCTAGTATGTTAGATCTTAGTCTTTCATTTGTGTTTGATGTGGCTTTGGGCGGATGAAAGAATAGAGCTTTTAATATAGGCGTTTTCAGTGGCTGTGCTGTGCAGTTGCATATATAGCAAGCTGTTCTGTTTAAGTAGCTTTTCATTCATTTAACATTACAAAATAGAATAATATGACTGTATTTAATAAAAACATCTTGTTTTATTTATTTTACTTGATTAAATGCCGATATGAATCATTCATATCAATTTCCGCCCTAGTAGAGCTTACTAACTATTTAGTATCACCATCCTTTACAAAAGTTAAGTATCTAGGTCTTAGGTTAGCAAACCTAAGACCTAGTTAGGTCTTAGGTTAGCAAACTATATGGCTATAATCTAATAGGAAGCCCAAGAAATTCAATAGGGGACTTCACTCTGGGTGGAATTTCCCCCACGGTATCAAACAAGGAACATACATGTCCCCATTTCCTTGTTAAATGTAATGGGGCAAACAAACCGAATTATAGGATTTTTTTTTGCTAGGAATTGTCCAAAACACATGGATTTGTTAGAGGTTTAGAGGTATTGTATTTTAGCGCATTGTTCAGCTCTTTTTTTTTTGTGTTTTTTATTTTCAGATCTTTAATAATTTCCAATTAGTTTTTAGAGAATTGGTTTTAGAGAATGTGAGTTTAGTCATGGTTTCAAAAACCACTAAAACCACTAAGATGAGAATATTGATAAATTAGCCACTAAATGTCTGTACTAGCCCCATTTTCATTAAAATAGGTTTCTGTTGGAATGGAAGCCGTTCACTTACATACATGCAGGTATATTTTCCTCAGTAACAAATCGGCACTTCCCTTTAATGCAGTAGTGTCTGTAAGTCTTGGGGCATCGAGAAAAATGACCACTCCATTTTGATTGTGGAGACAGTTCTACAATGCAAAATCCAATATGTATTATCAGATATTTTAAATGCAAATCAATGGTATACTCTCACCATATAACTCTTCTTTCCCAGCCATATTTCCAAATTTGCAGACAACCTGTTTCGATCTTGTTAGATCTCATCAGTGCAAGATATTGGAACATGTCTTTCATGTGGGTAGAACTTGTGGCGTAGCGAAGCAAAGAACCTAGCCTGGTTAGGGTGAGATGGGCTAAAAGGAGCCAAAAGGCCATTCACGTGCAAAACTAAGAGCTTTCCAAGAAATGTCAGTGGGGAGGTGAGATGCGTATGAAGGTTAAATAGAATACAGAAAGCCTAGGTTGTAGCCCCAAAGAATGCCTCCTAATGGACACTATACATACTGTATAATATGATTATATTTCTCTAATTCCTTATGATAGGTGGTTATCACAGCCTTCAGCTACACTCAGCAGTTGCATAACGACATTTAGCGCATGCATGTTACATCAATTTTATGTAAGCAGCATGTGCCAATGACAGTGTAAAAAAAATTAATACAATCATATAATTTGTATATGTATATCAGGGCTAATACTCCACAGATCAGACTATTGTAACACAGCTATGGAACCTGTTATCCAGAATGCTCGGGACAAAAGGATAAAAGGTCTTTCTGTAATTTTAATCACCATACCTTAAGTCTGCTAAAATTAAATCATTTTATAAAATGTGAATTAGTTTATTAAAATCAAGTCTATGGGACATGGTCATCCAGTTTTCTGGATAACAGGTTTCCCATACCTGTATTAGGTGCAAGTTTCACCCTACCAGATTTGTGGAGGTTACCCTCCACAAATCTGGTAGGGTGAAACTTGCACCTAATACAGGTAACTCTCTCCATTAATAACGGAAAAGAGTTACAGGTGTATCTGCATGAGCTCACATTAAATAAATAGTGTCACCAGGAGAGGATGATATAACTTAGCTGAGCACATGAAGCTTCAAAAAATTGCTGCTGTTTTCTCAGTGTGTAATAGAAGAATTGGCCATGCATGCTTATGTTAATTTTCACCTTTTAAGATTCTTATACTCATCCTGTTAGCATGCACAATGCATCCAGGATCAGACTGGGCCGATCCTTCCCCAGTTCGTAGATCTCCCTCATCTGATGCGCTGATGGTACTTTAAATTTATGCGCACTCAGGGGAGGGCGGGTGGCGACAGCCCTATAGGGTGCAGGTGGAGCAGTGGGGGCCCCAAGGGGGTGGGGCAGCACAGTGGGGGCCATGGGGGGTGCGGTGGCCCTGGGATGGCAGCCCCAGTGGGCCCTGCACCCACCAGTCTGACCCTGAATGCATACATAGCCATTTAAGAACATTTGTCCTGTATTACACTACCATGTCTGTTTTACCTGTGCAGTCTTCTGTATACTGAGGACAAGGTGGGCTTGTTGTTTCAGGATGTGCAGTGGAATTTCCATCTGTATTCGCAAATGGCAACACAGTAAAACCTAAAACCAAACCAATGTTGAGAGCATATATGAGTTTTCCTTATTTTTTAATGCTTTTTCAATGCTTTGACTTCCTATCCAGAATGCAATTAGTCCAGGATAACCACACACACAACACAATTCACTGTATTGCTCACTTAGCTATGGGTGATATGCATAAACAACATGACACGTTGTTACCTTACAGACCTATCTGGGGCAGAAAAATGTAATCATGTTATTATTATTTATATTATAAATATGACTGAATGTAGATGCATTAATGAACTCAGAGTTATATATATATATATCTATAAGTATACAATACTGTGGTGTATAATTAGCCCCTTGCCAATCATTAAATTGGCACTGCATACAATACATCAAATATGTTATTTTTTCCTGTCATTACAATATGTTTGGAATAATAAAATCAAATTTTTAAAATTCTTATCATGGTTTAACAATCAATGATCCAGTCACTTACACTTCTAACCCTTTAGAGGCATCTTTTGGCTCACATGATGCAACATGTAACTCTTTGCCTCATTACCTTTTCACCAAGGAGGTGTGTACTGTTGGCTTAAGACAACAAGATGTGCGTTTCAACAGATGACCAGTGAATGCAAAGCACTGATTGGTTACTCAACTAGACAAAGTTTGAACCAATTATTACATAACCCAAATCAAAACAAATCTTTGTAGTATGATAACTATTAAATTGTTGTTTCTAATAACTTGAATGAACAATATACTAATGAATTATGATTATGAAGCATGTCTGTTGTAAAAATATGCATTGTTCTGCAACATACTCATAGTGGCAGATTTATCAAGGGTCAAAGTGAATTCGAGGGAATTTTTGAAGTAAAAAAATTCAAAGTAATTTTTTGGATACTCCGACCATCGAATAGGATACTACCACTTCGATTCAAAGTAAAATAGTTTGAATATTCGACCATTCGATAATCAAAGTACTGTCTCTTTAAAAAATACTTTGCAAATTAAACCTGCCGAAGTGCTATGTTAGCCTACGGGGACCTTCTAGAACAGTTTTCTAAGTTTTTTGAAGTCGAAGAAAAACCGCTCGATCGATCGCTGAAATCCTTAGAATTCAAAAGGATTTAATCGTTAGATCGAACGATTTTACTTCGACGGCAGGATAACGAAATTCGATAAAAAAAACTTCGACTTCAATATTTGAAGTCGAAGTAATTCAATTCGTTTCGAATTTTGAAGTATTTTCAACTTCAAAATTTGACCCATGATAAATCTGCCCCATACTGTACACTCCCAAAATCTGAATTGGGTAAGGCAAGCAGCCAACCTTTACGTAAGGAAGGATATGTCTGAGAGATAAATATCCTTTCATTTTCACACATGACACTAGTTTCCCACAACAGACTTTGTTTTAATGCTGGTAGCAGGTAGCTAGATAGAGTAGATGAATACTGAGAATTTTAGCTCTACAAAGGTTTGGAGAGCTGTTGAATAAAAAGCTAAATAACTTAAAAATAAAATTTGAAAAACAATTGCAAATTGTCTCAGAATATCCCTTTCTACACCATACTAAAAGGTAGATTTATCAAATGTTGAGTGATTACCTCAAATGACCTCAAAACACAAATGGTATATTAATTAATAAAAGCTTGAACGTCTAAATCTTGACAGACTGAAAATCGAATCTGAACGGAACCCGATTCAAGTTTTTTTCTCCGAAAAAACCCTGAATGTCAGGAAGGCATCAACATCTTCAAATGGGTCACTGGACCACTACCATTCACTTTTACATGAACTCGGCAGATTTTAGGGGGCGTTGTTCCCAGGGTCGAGGTATGATAAATTTCGAGTTTGGATTTTTCCCAACTTGAATTTATGAGTTTTGACCAAAAATCCAACTCAAAAATTCGAATTCACCATTCGAACCTTACTAAATCTGGCCCTAAACATTAACTAAAAGGTGAACAACCCCTTTAACGCACAGGATGTGCATTGAATCTTGGCATTCTGCATGAAAGAGTGTGATGTGTCTCATTTACCATATGCAGAGGAGAGTGCTGGTATAAAGTAAATCCTATTACAAATGTAACATGATTTGTACATTCAGAACTGCACAGAGTATTATTTCAACATATGCAGTACTGCAGTTTTTAAGCACGTCAATTATGTTTTCATCAGCTTTCAAGTAATGCCATTTTGTTGAGCATATTATTTAAAAAAACATTTTAAGGGTGAGATCTAAGCAGTTCATAAAATATAAATATGTAAGGAGAGGTAAGAAGGGTGTGGGGCCTGCACTGCGTTCACAGTATATTAACTTCATGGCATGGTTGCTTGTTATTGTCTGTAATGTTTCAGCTCCATGACTGCACAGAATGAGGTAACTTGATATAAGCATGAAATATCATTCCCCACGGAATCTATCTCACTATATTTTACAGTGTTTCTTAAGTGACATTACAACTGATGCATTAATATAAATGTCATATAGTTTATTAAGGAAGTTTTATTGATAATTATACATGCATGGTAAGTATTAATTAGCTAGCATGACAGAGCAGAAATAACTTCAGTCATATAATAATATAAGAACACTATATGGCATAGAGTTTGTAGCTGTTAGCACCAAAGGTACTAAAAGATGAAATAAAAATGCACTCCCAAGCACTTTTAGGGGGTTATTTACTAAAATCCCAAAATTTCCCATTATTTTCTTAAAACCACTTCAACCAAACTCCTGTCCACATTTTTTCCACTTATTTATCAATAAATTACCTCGAAAAAAATCTGGTGTGGGAAAAGACCTGATAAAATCATGAAAAAAACCCCGAATCCTACCATTTTTTTTATTTGACTCTCGAAAACCACAAATTCTGCAAATTATTGTACAAAGCCCAGCGCAGGTCATGATATCTTCCAACTGTAAATGGGGTATCTGCCATTGACTTCTACATGACCTTGGCAGGTTTGAGAGGTTTTTTCAGACTTTTAGCAGCCTATAGGTGTAATAAATGTTGAAAAATTATGTTTTTTTCTACCACTAAATTACGTATGTTTTTCCCTTTAAAACTCTAACCAGAAAAAAGTCTGATAAATAACCCCCTTAGATTTTTCTGTGTGACAATATAGTATTGATGAATGTCAGGCATTTTGCTATAAACCCCTTCTTTGTCTTGCTAAATGCAGAACCATCTGCCTATAACTCTTATAATCATAATGTAACTTTTTCATAACTGAATAGTGTATGAATTACTATATATTTATAGATTGAAATTGATAAATATGCACATTTGTAGATTAGTAATACAATGTACTTTGATAATACCATATACTGACACTAGGTATATATTCTACAGGAAAAGCCAGATGCCACTTTGACCATTGAGCTTCTCACTAAAAGATTATTATTCAAACTCAGGTAAAGCTCCATAATTTCTTTCAGCTTCCTTTGAGACCCTCAAAATGTATGCTCTAATAGGCCCTCTTAAAATGTAGTATTGCTCCACCTACAGCTTTGAAAATACCTTGTTTTGCCTTTACTGCATCTGCCAGTCTGAAACATGTAAACTATGGGAAATCAAATTTAAACTAGGAAGAAATGCTGAATGTTCTCATAATCATAAAGCAACATGTATTTTTAGTGGGGTTATATATATAAGGGGTCTCAGTCAGGCAATACTAGTACTGTACTAGGTTGTGACCTCTACAGCAATGCAATCTGCCTAGCTCATGCTTAGCAAAGTTGTGAAGTCAGAGAGCTAAAAATATACGGTACACATGCCTGTATTTGTTGCCAATTTTGTATTATAGGATATAACTGAATACATAGAATTGAAACCCCTACCTACCTGTAACTTCAGACTGTATAACTGATTAAAATTTTTATAAAAATAGTACATGATATTAGTTACAGTGACTCACTTGAAGTGCTACAGGGTAGGGTAGCAAAAATATTTTCATTTATCCTAGTTTGGACCATGATATATAGCCAAACAAAATAGTTTGACAGAAAGTGTTAAGAATCCCTCTACATTTTTACCTGCATTTGCCAGGCAGTGCATGTTTTATACAGAATTAATTAATTAAACTTTCTAAAAATTGCACAACACTTAGTGGCACAGGGTCAAATTTCGAAGTGCTAAAACTTCGAATTTCGACCATCGGATTGAAAAAATTTGATAGTCTAAGTTTTTCTTTTGATTAAATTTAGCAGTTATCGATCGAATTAAAATCATTCGATCGATCGAACGATTTTCAAAAAAAAAATTTGACTTCTAAAAACTTAGCCAAATGTTGGCTATAGGTTCTAGGAGGTCCCCATAGGCCAGGGGTGTCCAAACTACGGCCCGCGGGCCAACTGCGGCCCGCGATCCAGTTTTAATCGGCCCGCAGCCAGGGCCGGATTACCCACAAGGCACCCTAGACAGGGCCTCCCCATCCGCCCCCTACCGTGGCGCGTCGCTCTGCACGCACACTTCTAGGAGCACTCGGCGTGCACGCTGCAGAACAGCTCAACAGCACCTCTACTGCTGCGCATGCTTGTTGGCTATTGGGATATCGCATCACTCCAGGATGAGAGCGAGGTTACGTGCATGTCAGAGCCAGCCGCCCGTCAGCATCCACTTCCTGGTCCACGCTGCTCTAAATACAGTCTGGCTGGGCTGCCACAGTACTCCTTCAAGCATCGCATTTCGTGAGTGTAGAGCGATGCGGCAGAAGGGCTGGGCAAGCGGGCTGGGCAAGCGACAAGTGGGCTGGGCAAGCGGCAAGTGGGCTGGGCAAGCGGCAAGTGGGCCGGGCAAGCGGCAAATGGGCTGGGCAGGCGGCAAGTGGGCCCATTGGTACAGAGCAGCTGGTTCCTCTGGCACATAATGCAATTATGCAACTAGAGGGCCTAGGGCCCACCAATGCAGGGGCCCACTTGGTATTAACAGCTGTCAGGCTCGCAGGTTGGGCATCCCTGCTTCAATCCTATGCCCGGGCATAAAACTATGGCAGCATATATCAGTATGCTGTCCCAGCTGCTGTGTGTCTGGCCAATTGGGAATGCTGGGAATTGTGGTTGCACTGCTTTAGACTGGTACTTGTCGTTGTGTTACAGCTGCTGCTGGTTCAGTCCCAGTGTCTATAGTGGCTTCCCATTTCATATTGCCTGGGATCCAGCATGTCAGGCTGAATGGTCGGCCCTCACACATTTTCACCTCACCAAATCTGGCCCTCTTTGTAAAAAGTTTGGACATCCTGCCATAGGCTAACATAGCAATTCAGCAGGTTTAAGGTGGTGAAGTGTCAAAGTCAAAGTTTTTTAAAGAGACAGTACTTCAATTTTCGAATAGTCGAATATTCAAAGTTTTTCCAATTCGAAACGAAGTCGAATTTGGCCTATTCAATGGTCGAAGTACCCAAAAATGACTTGGAAATTAGACGTTTTTGAATTTGAAAATTCACTTCGGATTCACTTCGACCCTTAGTAAATGTACCCCTTAAACTGGCCAGACTCACAGATATAATCCGACGGCACTGAATTATCGTCCCAACAATCTTTGTACCATGTCGATCTTAATGTGAATGTTAGTTCCGAAGAATTGCATCAAATTGTACAAACGATATCTGAACCTTAGCTGTAAGGCAAAATCTGCAAGTCTATGGCCAGCTTTAGGTGTTCAGTTTACCACACAGATAGGGCCTTATTTATCAAAATCTTTACTCAAAAAGTCAGAATCCACAATTTGACCTTATTTATTATTATTAATCGGATCTGGGACAAACACAAAAAAAATGACAGAAAATCCAAATTGTACGAGTTTTTCCCCTGAATCGCCTTTTCTGCCTTTTTCCCGAAAAGCCCAAATTTTATTGATTTTTGCCCAAAAAGTCAGAGATTCAGTCAGAATTTCGGGGCTAATTACAGCACAGACCAAAGAAACTTCCAATAGGATAGGGACCTCTGCCACTGACTTATATACAACCTCAGCAGGTCTGAGAGGGAGGATTTTTGGATTAAAAATACAGATTTTCACGTTTTTTGCATTCAGACTTTAATAAATAACACCCCAAGGCTTTGGGCGCACAGGTTGTTGTCAGCAACTGTTCAGCGGCTGTTGTCAGTGGCTGTTGTCAGCCTGCATAATTTTGCAGGCTAAGAGAAGCAGATCTGTTCAGTGCACGAAATATTTTACATTTTGGATATTTGATTATAATGGAATCTAAGGAAGGCAGCCTTTCAGTAATTTAGAGTTTTCTGCACAACAGGTTTCATAATAGCGGATACCATACCTATAAAGGAAAAACTCTATGCATTCTATATTTATCAAATATTGAATTTGAACTTTCCCCCATTGATAAATACACTTCTAAAAATCCCACAGGAATTAAGAGAATGTGGGCAAGTTTTTCTGTGGTGTGCTGTATCTCACATTTTGGTAAATCTGTGATGAGCCTAGTGCATAAAAAGACCAGATCCGATAGAAAGCAAATGTAGATGAATATATTCATCTTAAAATCTCCTCTAGTGTGGGCAACATAACATCCAAAACTTTGAAAGTGATTATGTGAAGGCAAAAAAAGTTTCGCCTACCAGTAGGCTACAGTCACACTGGGCTGTTTCTTGGCCTGCATAAAGTGCAAGTCAACAAACAGATTCTCTGCTTTCACCTGAGGTCTTGTGTGTCAGCACCCGAGACACTCAGGGAAAGCACCATGCAGAGATCAGCCCAGAAAACATAAAATCATGTATTTTTATCCTTGTAGCGGCAGTCAAGCCGATGTTGTGTCTGTCAGCAACTATAAACAAAGGAGCAGAGCTAGGCCAAGCCAGCTGGGCACCTGAGACAACCCAGCAACATTGGTTCCCTCCTGCGTCCATGTACCAGAGTGCATGCTACTATCTTCAATGGGGGCAATGAGAGCCTGGAACAGGGTTAGGTACATACCCAGCACCCCCCTCACATTTGCACCCTAGGCATGTGCCAGTTCTGCCTACCCCTAGTTACGGCCCTGCACAGGAGCTCATAGGAGTGGATCTGCCTCTCTCCACTTGTCTACAAAACACAGGTGGAGATGCTACATGTGACTGTGCCCTTATACGCAGACCGAGAATTAGCCTTGTGTGAGAGCAACTATCTCCTCATGATCACAAGGTAACAGAAAGAATTAAGGTGGCAAAAGACCTTTTTCCGGCCAGCCTGAACGATGAGCTGACCGAAATCCAAGTCTTCTGCTGATATCGGTCGGGTGTCTCCCACCAGTTTTGTATAATATTATTGGTGGTCTATGGCCACCTTTAATTCTCTACTAAACAATAACCCAATAAACACTTCAGACAAATGATCAATACAATTCTGTAAGTTAGAATAAAACAATAGACACTGCAGACATATGCAGTCATTCAATGTATTCTTATTTATTAGGGACAAACCTCAGATAACATTGATGGTTCTGTTTAAAAATAAGGAGTAAAGTAATATCAGATGAAAAACCTTCTCCAGAGCTTAGTAGTAGTAGTAGTAAATCGTACCTCCTAATAGTTAACAGAGCTAAAAGTAAACTGATCTTCTGTTATTGCTTTGTCCCTTTGCAAGAATGCCTGTGGTTATATATAGATTATATATCACATTATAAATAACTTATTTATATATTTTTACATAGATATTTGCAATTAAAACAACTAGTAAAAAGCATGTTCAGCTGAAACTAGAAAAGGCCCTCTTTAAATAACAAGGAAAATGCAATAAAGCATTTAACTAATTTGAAAGGCATACCTCCAGTGTGTACTGCATTGCTATTAAATCTCCTCTATTTTCATTCATTTATCTGTTCAAATGCTGCATTTTTAAACAAAATCCCATGTTGCAGCTCTTCTTCACCAAGACTGGATCATTCTATTCTTGCCTCATTCCCTGGCTTTCCTGCAGCCTTCTGCACATCATAACATTGTGTATCATTACCAGCTCTGTGGAAGGAGGAATTTTCACACATGCGCATATCTTTTACGGCAGCCATTTTAATAAAGTAATGTGAGAAAACATGGCGTCCGTGACAGATCGGTATTACATTCTATTATCAGAAGGCACCACAGGAGATATAAGAGCAAGAGTTTGAAAAACCAAGTTAGCAATCAGGCACAATATATTAGATACTAGGGACTGGGGGCACAGCTTTCCTTGTCATTTAATGCAACATTTAAATGATGTTAAGACTAATTACTCAATTCATAGGCACATTGTTTTGTTGAAATTTCAACAATGGCAACATTTCAATTGTTGCCATTATCAGTCAATTATTTACAATACTACATATTCAAAGCCAAATTATAATAAAATGACAATTTCATCCAAAGATGTAAGTGAAGCTCTCGAGCAGTCTGGAGGGCATAAAAAATCCCTTGAAGGTTAACATCCAGACCACAGGCCACTACCTGGGTAGCCATTCTGTAACAGAATGCCCTGTACCAAATCTTTTGTCGTGGATTTGGTGTTCTTCATGTCAGGGTGAGTGTAAATCTATGCAGGATCTACAATATTGTATGGGAACTACTACAAGGGGCAGTGTAACATTTATTCAGATTTGTGTTTTCACAATTTTATTTTTGTTTTGAGCCCTCTTCAGACTTTTTGTATAGCTTTATACATCATTACAGTTTACAACAGCCTTTGATTTAAGGGATTCCTGCAATTTCACACATCTGTAATAAAAGCCTTTACATATGTAGGTTTTCTATTGGCCTCTTGAGAAATATTGGTAAAAGTGAATTTTTCCACTGGGTTTGTTCCACCATAATTTCTAAGGACTGCGCTTAGGCAGCAGCTCACAGGTTACCAGAGATGGCGAAAAGCCACCACTGGTAACTTATAGAGCCCAAATTCTGATTCTTAAATCAGTATTTTGGCTCTTCTAGTGCAGAGAGTCCCAATTTCCACAGGCTCATGGCAAGTCGGTGGGGTTTGGACAGAACAAACATCTTTAAATGTCAGCATGAATGCTCAATGAATGCTCAATGTAGGGAACCAAGCAGGAAGGCTTTTTAAAATTATGAAAATGTCAAAATTGTTATCATTGTTAAAAGTATTCTAATAAAGGTACTACAGTGTAATTTCCAAAATACTTGAAATTGTAAAGTAGAAAGTATCTTGGATCTTGTAAATAGTACTGGTATTTCTCTGAATGCCAAACCAAAGCCAAGTATTGGTGCATGCCTGCTAAGCACTGATAGTATCACTTAACTATTTATATTTGGATGTCCAGTTAATGGAGTGCTGTTCCTTTCATGACAGCATAGGAATATACACTGATAGATAATGATCTTGACAAAGAAGCTTAAAGGAAAACTATACCCCCAAAATGAACACTTAAGCAACAGATAGTTCATATCATATTAAGTGGCATATTAAAGAATCTTACCAAACTGGAATATATATTTAAGTAAATCTTGCCTTTTTACATCTCTTGCCTTGAGCCACCATTTCGTGATGGTCTGTGTGCTGTCTCAGAGATCACCTGACCAGAAATACTTCAACTCTAACTGTAACAGGAAGAAGTGTGGAAGCAAAAGACACAACTCTGTCTGTTAATTGGCTCATGTGACCTAACATGTATGGTTTGTTGGTATGTTTGTGAGTACAGTGAATCCTACGATCCCAGGGGGCGGCCCTTATTTTTTAAAATGGCAATTTTCTATTTATGATTACCCAATGGCACATACTACTAGAAAAGTATATTATTATGAAAATGGTTTATTTACATGAAGCAGGATTTTACATATGAGCTGTTTTATGCAATATCTTTTTATAGAGACCTACATTGTTTGGGGGGTATAGTTTTCCTTTAAGATATAGGTTCCACACAAATTAAAAAAACAGTAGTCAGAAACACAAACCCCATAGTATAACATGTTATAGCTATTGCAGTAAAATGCCAATGAAACATAAGGTATAGCCTGTATCGTGCATGTCTGACACAGAAGCAACATTCTTACTTACCTGAAATAGTCAGAATAATATAAACAGGCTTGAAAATATTGGCTTTATTATTAATATGCTAGACCCACTATGAACAATGAAGTTTACTTTGGGCTGCCATGCTTTTTTCAATTTAAAGTTTAACCCCCTGGCACAGACAATAGGCAAACTAGAGGTTTATCTACCAGATAGCTTTATGTATTTTGTAAAATAATAATAAATACATGTAACTACCACTGTACAATGCAGTGGTATATTATATTTGTGAAAATATCACACAAACACACACATTTATATTAGATAATTCTTCTGTTGACAAAACATGGATGCAAATATATGATAGATTTTGTTTTATCTTCTATTTACAGAGGCATATTACCATAATGTGGCAGCATTCAATTGTCACTCCGATACATGGTTGAAAAAAATGTAGTTTAAAAATTCCGAAAGGGAATTTATTGACAAAAAATATATTTAAAAAAAATGCTTCTCTGAAAAGCACATTAGAGGATTTAGTTTAATGTGACCAGTAATTACAAAAAAATTATAATTCAGTATAAATATTTTCCGGTTTATATGATTTTTATATGAAAATTGAGCAAGCATGGAAGTCAATATTCAAAGATGATTTATGTATCCCGGAAATTAATTCATTAATTCATTCCTAGTTGAAATAAATGTATAACCGCCTCCTTTTTTACTGCTCTTTTCCACATTTGTAAAAAGAGTTATATTGCAGAGACTGATCCCATAACAAACACCCTATGACAGAATTAAAGCACATGGGTTTATGTAAAGATTTCCAACTCTTTCCAGTTTAGGCCCTTGTGATTTAAGGCAGCGATGAAAGATTGCAAACCTCCGCCTAGCATCTAGCACTTAGTAATAAATAACATAATAGCTTGGATCATTAACAGTATGCCCTGCTATGCCTTCCAAGTACACAGAAAAACCCTCAGAAGAATGTCACAAAAGACCCATGATTATAAACAAAAGTATATCTATAAAAATGAAGCAAGCATGCAAAATAAAAATTGTATTAATTGTCATATTAAGGATTTTTATAATTTACATTTGGAATGTTGCCTCACTTGTGGCAAAGGTCTACATTCTGACACAATGCAGAACGATGACATATTTAATGAAGTCAAGATGTTTATTGGAGGTGCCCAAGAGAAAATATCTATTTCACTTTTAGGATTGTAAATTAAACTAAACTAAACATATTGTCTAATAAACAACATTTAAAACAAGGCAAACCTTTAGTATTTATTAAATTTTATATACCTGTTGTTAAATAAAACACATACATAATAGCCTTCTAGACAGGTTGTGGCCTTGCTCCATGTCAGGCAACTTAAAGTGGATTTCTGAATTTAAGACTTTAAAGGGCACCTGTCAAATTAAATAGACTTTCCCACCAGAGGTGCAGGCTAATAAAGCCCACACTCTGGTTGAAAGTATTGCACCCTCTAGCGCTAGGCCACCCACACTGGGAGATAGCTCCCAGTGCAAGTGGCCATGTTGTATAGCGCTTATGCACATAATTGGCATCTGATGTAGGCGCTCACTATCTGATGTCACATGTATGCAAATAATGAGCTATTTGCAGCATTTGCTCAGTATGCGCATGGGTGTGTCCGAACATGGCTGTTCAGATGTCCCCTCTCTGTGTGTGAAGCCAGGCACTGACGGGGGCAATTTTTCTTTACAAAGAAAGCAACCTGTTATTGTCACTTGCACCAAATGCAGGTGGAATGCCTCAGGTTTACAGTTGCCACTTGGCTGATATTTCACCGGGCTAGCCGGTAAAATACCAGCCAAGGCCGGGGCCGGTATTACAAATTTACAAGCAATGTAGCTGCTGGGAAATTTGTGATCACCAGTCAAAATGCTCCCAGCCTATCTCTGATCCACCCCCTTTCTTCCCTCTCTATCTACAATACTTACGGATGTCATTGCTCGGCTCCACCCATTGATCTCATGGCCCAGCCCCTCTGACATCACTGGCCCGCCCATTTATGTAATGAAACTCCCCCTCATGGACCCACCCCCCACCCTGGCCAGTTTTCCCAAAAAGATGGGTTGCATTCCTCCCCAGTTCAGCACTTAACTGCAGCACTGTGATTACAAGGTGATGGAGAAGAACAGGTTTCATTAGGATGGGACAGCAAGGATTATATGAATTAAGGAAAGTAAAGTAAAGTAAAGTAAGTAAAGAGGACAGAGAAATAAAGACATCAATGAGTTGGTAATATAACAGGTAAAGGATCGATTATCTGAAAACCTGTAATCCAGAAAGCTCTGAATTACGGGATCTCAAATAAAATAATTCCAATTTTAAAATATATACCATTCTTTTCTGTAACATTAAAGTAGTAGTTTGTACTTGATCCTAACTAAGATATAATTAATCCTATTGGGTTTAATTAATGTTTTAATAATTTTTAGTAGACTTAGAGGGATATTAACTAACACTCAACTCTTTCTCACTATAATAAAAAAAATTGACCAAACTCCCAAACCCGAATCCAAAATAGTGTATATAATAATTTTTTGAGTTGTTGCCTGAAAAACTTTTTTGGATTACCAAACAAAAACCAGCCAAAAACTCATAAAGATAAAAGAAACATTAAGTTGACCCTTGAATATCATGAAGGCAAGAAACATCTTTAAATTGTTAAAGGGACATCTGCCATTGACTTTTACATGATTTAGACAGGATGCTGTCTGAGTATTTTCAGATTCAGATTTTTAGCAGCTTTGGAGCTTAATAAAAAAAATCAATTTTTTTGTTGTTCCTTCTAAAAATTCCCGGTTTTCCCTCAACCAGAAAAAATTGAGGTTTAATAAATAGGCCCCCTAAAGTATGGTAATCCAAATTATGCAAAGTCCCCTTATCCTGAATACCCCAAATCCTGAGCAATCTTGATGACAATTCCCATACATCCCATACTTATGGCCAGCTTTGGTTATTTATTGGAAAACAAAATAAGTTACTTTCCAGACCTAAGAAAAGGTGCTTTGAAATAAGTTTTGCAAGCTTCACTAGTAGAGCAGATCCATACTGTAGCATACATTGTCCTCTTTATTGTTTGCGTCAAACACTGTTATTGTACTTTTTAATAAATAGCAAACAAACAAATATAGGGAGGAATAACAAATTAAATTTGGCAATAAGAGTGTTGAAGACAGGGAAACTGAAGCAACTCCATGTTTGGTTCTTGCAAGGGAGATAATTAACAGTGCACAGAAAATTGCCACTAATAAGACAGAGGGGAGAGGTTTCTATAAAGGTAATGTAAATACCCACCTTACATAGACCAATCAGTTTCATCCATATATTTTACATGATCAAAACAATAGCAGAAGCCCAGCTTATTTACTGAACCGATACTGAACAACATTAACAGGACTGTAAAACACTAATACAGGTAAGGGACCTGTTATCTAGAATACTTGGGACCTGGTGTTTTTCGGATAAAGGATCTTTCTGTAATTTGGATCTTCATACAGTCTACTAGAAAATCATGTAAATATTAAATAAACCCAATAGGCTGGTTTTGCTTCCAAAAAGTATTAATTATATCATAGTTTGGAGAAAGTACAAGGTATTGTTTTATCACTACAGAGAAAAAGTTAAAAGTTAAAAATTTGGATCATTTGGATAAAATGGAGCCTATGGGAGACAGCATTTTCATAATTCAGAGCTTTCTGGATAACGGGTTTCTGGATAACGCATCCCAAACCTATAGTACCAACATAAGCTCATATCATAGATACAGCATAGGAAAATCTGTGAATTCAGGCCACGTTTCTCAGTGGTTTATTACACACAAAAATGGAGGTCACAGACCTGGATAATGTGGTTTTCTAGAAAATTACAGTGTTATTTTGCAGGTAAACTGTGTTGTTTATTGTGATTTATTGTGCCCTCCTAAGAGATTATGAAATTAAGATTCAACTTTATGTACATGTAGGCAGAAGGAAAGATGTATGTGTACAAAATCATGATTTCCTATAAGTGAAATACACTATTTTTACTTTCCTCATTTCTACCAGGGAAGCAGAGAATATTTTTTTAAGAAATAAAAATCCAACTTCAGGAATTTATTTCTGTTTCCAAACAGCACATGCGGTTTGAATCTTTAGAAATAAATGAGAAGGCTGCTGCATACATGTACAGTCAGAGAATGGGTTAATTGAAAAAAATGACACTTTTTTTTTGACCAGCCATGCATTGCTTCAACTTGGCAAAGGCAAAAACAGGTTCTCAGCTGTTCAGCATGTAATAGAAGGGCAGGCACTGTGTCTGCTGCACCTTAGCATTCTAACATTAGAAGTAACAAACAGCAATAGAATGCACCCCACCCCCCAAACAATGGCATACATCTGCATACATGACTGAGTACAACACAGCAAAACAGCAGCACATTCTTATACACTTAAATATTGTCAGTCACTGTTAACTGTTTATTCTTTAATAGAGCTCTGCAATGAACTTTTAATATCCATGCCATTGCCTCTGTTTCTATATCTATTTTATGTTAGGCACACTACCTAGGAAGGCATTCGGTGCAGTGAATTCTCATCCTTCTGCTTCAGCAGCTCTGTGTAGTATGTGTTAAGCAATCATGAATATGGATGCAGCAGGGAGAATAAAACAGAGAAAATAAAAATTTCAGTGTGCACATAAATTTTGATTAAGAATAAAAATATATATATAGTGGGGCTTTACCAAAAAATTCCAATAAGCAAAGTATATTTAAAAGTGTATAGTAATTTATGAGGACAAAAAAAATGGCCTAACGCATTTCATGCCTGTTGGGAACTTACCTAATGCGTAAGTGCTCCAACAGGCACGAAATGCATTAGGCCATTTTTTGTCCTTATAAATTACCGTACTTTACACTTTTAAATATACTTTGCTATATATTTTTTTCTCAATTGTGATAAACATCCATAGATTGGGGTAAATTGTGGGAGATTTCTACTTTAAAACTAACTAACATACAAGGTGTGGTGCCCTAGCTGTAATTATTTTTGTTATGGGCCCATATGCACCATTTGTTTGCTTGCTGTTTTGCCTGCAGATATATTTTCCTATAGACACTGATAAAGTTATGCCCAAAAATCTGGGCACCTTTGCACTTTAATGATGCATCAGTACTATTGAAAATACAAATGCTATGGCACATTTATTGGTATTTGGTATGGCACATGGTATTTATTTTGTTTGCAGTAATGGAAGCCCTTTAAAACAGTTAAGGTTGGTCACCAACTTCTGCGCAAGTCTGCATTTAGGGTTAAGGTACTGAGGAACAGAGACCCTTAGGGCATTGGCATACGGGAAAATTTGTTGCCCGCAATTTTTTAGACGTGGCTGCAGGCGACACAACTCCCGAAAATGCCTCTCCATTGGCGGTAACTTAAATCACTGGTGGTGTGCCCGACTCATCGCTAAATTGACCAAAGATGCCTTTTTTTTGTTCTGCTTTGATGCATTTAGCATAGCTGCACAGAAACTAATCTATATTCCGCATCTAAATGAACTGCAAATTAGGTATACAGAATGTGGATTGAATATACAATTTTTTGTAAGTTTAAAAGGGATAAAGTGTAAACTTTTACATGAAAACTCAATAGCACTCTGTATCACCAGACTTGATAAAAGATGGTCTGAAACATTGCTGAGTGTTTAGGTCAGAGCCCATGTTCCAATAAAGGCATTTTAAAGAAAAGAAAGTCACAAATGGTGCTGTCTATGATAATACTGACGCCAACCTTGTTGACCAAAATGACCCTATTCCATCACTGAAGGCAATAACCTTCCATGTAAATGACAGGATTTAGTAAAAGTTACTTTTCCCTTCCCATCATTTTGCCCCTTTTGTCAATCACCCTCTGATGCCCCAATATAAAATTGAGGGGCCAAAATGGGATGTTGATTCAGCCTGCATTTATCTGGGTCATCAGGGACCCAGAACTGCAGTTGCTATTACTCTGTGTAATGTTGTTGATCATACAAACCAGTTTCCAAACCAACACAATTGATGAATCCAAATACATGAATGAAATCCTATCATATATTGGGCCTATGCTTGGCCAGCATTAAGAAAGCTATGCAATTATTCTCTATTCTTTTCAGGACTTCACCCACTCGAGACTCTGTTTATTCTGGGTTCATTAACCCTATTAAAGTAAAATTCATGGTTTCTAATATTAATATACCTGTAAATACAATATGTGTACCAAATAGGAAGGTGATTCTTAAAAACAGATGAATGGGTTCAACAGAGCAGTTTAAAGAGGGCTGTTTATCAACCACATGGCACAACAGTCATTGAAATAAATGGCAATCCCTCGTCACAAACAATTTTCTGCATACAATGCAATATTTTTAAAATAAATGGTAACACATGACCCTGACCCACACTGACCAGTACCTAATTTATGCCATAACTCCAACCATTATTCACCTCTATGGCCAGCTTAACTCAACTGAATGCCTTTGGCTACCTGATGGAACTGTAGTTGAAAACTAGCTTGGATGCTGCTGGTTGAATTCAGGAAACAGATGATGAAGTGGAGCCAGGATGGATGTAAAGCACAGTTAGAGCAATAAGCAATGGAATAGTATTCCTTCACATAATTGGAACCATTGTTCAATCCACAGTGAGTGTGGTCTGACACTTTGGGGCAAATTCACTAAGATTCGAAGTTGCGCCAGGCTCAACTTCGCCGCACTTCGCCAGGCGTAGTTTCGCCAGCGCTCCACAAATTCACTAAAATCCGAAGTTGCGCACAGGGGTAGCGTAAGGTTGCGAAGTTGCGCTAGCGCTGATTCGCTATGTAAAGCGAAGTTACGCTAGCGAAGGCTAATTTGCATGCGGCGCGAAATTCAAATTTCAATGGAGGAATACGTATCAGCACTACAAATGCCTAGAAAACCTTCTAATCATCAAATAAAATTTTTATTTTGCCCTACACATGTGCCCACTGTCTAGGTAAGTTGCCATGAGTCAGGAAATGTAGGGGGGAAGGAGGGGAGCCCCAAAAAAATTTTCGATCTTTTTCAGCCTATCACCCATAATGTAGAAAACACGCCAGCGTTTTTTTGGGAAAAAATTTTGACTTTTTTTGAAACAATCCCTATCTACTCTATTGCGCTTCGCCAGGTCTGAGGTGGCGAAGGAAGTCTAGCGTAAAAGGTAGCGTTCAGTACACTGCGCAAGTTAGTGAATTTGCGTAGTTACATCGCTAACGAAAATTCGCCTGGCGTAAGGGTGCGAAGTAACACTAGCGAAACTACGCCAGCGTTCGTTAGTGAATTTGCGCAGTAACGAAAATGCCAAACGCTAGCGAATTAACGCTAGTGTTCGGCGCTTCGGTGCTTAGTGAATTTGCCCCCTTGTTACTGCTGTAGGAAAATCACCAGAACCAAAGCCAGAGTAATGGCACCTGTGCATTTGTTGCACTCCTGGCACACATTGGTAGCCTTGTTTGTTTCATAGGACCCTGCACACTGTAGACTAACAAGCAGTAACAACTGCGCAGGCTTCTCTCATGATGTCCCCCTATTCTACTCTCCCAAATAATACCCCTTGCTTATATTTCCCTTTGACTCTTTCCATTACTCTCCTGCCCGTACCTGTTTTTTGCTCTCCGTTTATAATTTATATTCTGCCTTCCCATCAGCCACGCATTCCTGTTTTTTTGTTTTTTTTACCCTTTTTTGTTTCTCATAATTAACCCCATTCACTTTCACTTCTTCTGTCACTTTTCAATTTCCCTTCCGTCACCTCATTTCTGTGCAAAATGACATCAAATGTTCCTCTTGGACACCATGCTCTATTGTTGTCTTATTGCCCCTTTCCTCTTTAAATTCCATTGCGCCAGCATGTATGTAATGTTTTAGATCTCCCGCTTTCAGACCTGAAAGGAATACTTTGATAAGAGGCAATAAGCCCCTACTGTCTTGCACCTAAACAACAGAACCATGCTGAATTGCAATGTACTGTGATTTCAAACATTCTTATGGCAGCTCTCCTGTTGTTAAAGGCACTGCCTACAACAGAGAACAATAATTAACCATTTTATATACCAGCAGGGAGGATTGCAAAGGAAGAGGAAACAATGAAGGGAGGGTGCAGAACTGAGAGGCACCTGGATGCTGCAAAAATGCACCACAGACCACACTCTAAATAACCTGGGGCCTTTTAGCTACCCTTTCTGAGATCAAAGCCTACATATAGTTTTTTTTCTTTTGCATTCAAATCCAAGCCTTGGGCAATTCCAAATGAATGAGATGCGACATTCAAACAGAAAACACTTGTTATATGAATGAACTGCAGATAGGAAGGTAATCAAAGACTGCATGTGCAGTCTAGTTATGCCATGAGTTAACAAGAGGTCAAATGTTAGTAAACATGCCCCCAAACCTCTTAAAAGTCTTCACTGTTAAGATGTCCATAGACGTTATAATTTTTAAAAGATCTTTTCCTTATTGTAAGACCAAGCTCATCTTGGAACATCATTTAAATACATGATTGGTCCATCAACTAAAAAGACCATTTCAAGTGATATAGTCTAGCTGAAGCTGGCAAAACTGTGGGTAGCTGCCTGCTTGGCCCTGAAAACAATTGGACAATAGATACATTTCACTGTCATGAAAATTTTCTAACCTGCCCAATCGATTTTCTGATGAAAAATCTTAAGACGCATGATTGTTCTGTGCCCACTAACCTCACAATAACTTTTTGTGCTAAAATTGGTTGTTAAGGAGGAGAAAATCTTAATGTCTATGGTGAGCTTTAGTACAGGTATGGGATATGTTACCCAGAATGCTTGGGACCTCGGGTTTTCTGGATAAGGGATCTTTCTGTATTTGGGTCTTTACACCTTAAGTCTTCTAGAAAATCATGAAAACCAGTTGGCTGATTTTGCTTCCAATAAGGATTAATTATATCTAAGTTTGGATTAAGCACAAGTTACTTATTATTACAGAGATAAATGTAATAATTTTTAAAAATCTGGATTATTTGGATAAAATGGAGTACATTGGAGACGGCCTTTCCATAATTCTAAGCTTTCTAGATAACAGGTTTCCTGATAACAGATCCCATACTTGTGCTGAGCTCATTTTGTGTTAAAACAATCAGAAAAGGGCATTTCACATTCACACTTATTATAGAATGTTAAAAACAACAAGCAATCAAAAGGTAAAACTACCTGTAATAGTCTTATTTTTTAATAATAATCACATTTTCGAAAATATTAGTGATTACATAATCCTGGGAAGAAAATATCTGACAGAATAACGTCATGACTGCTTTATTACAAGAGTCAAAGTCCCCTCTCCCTGTAACTGTGACAATCCATGGCTCAGGCAGTTTTGTCTGCTCATTTGTTAGTTCCATTGCCAGACACCAACCAGTGCCGACCTCTCTCCCTTAACCCTTTTCTAGCAGGTTGGATCTCCCCATTGCACTCGTGTTTCTTACCTACAAAAAGAGGCAGCAGCAGCAGGTACTTGCCGAGTGTGAGCGAGTCCATCAATCAGTTTGCATCAGTCCCCCGACAGACTGTTAAATTGGTCCCCTACCTTCGCAAAACACATCAGGATCCCCCTGTCAGGATAATTGGTACTGTCCCCAGACCTGTTACACGTTGCTGACCGTCACTGTGTGCACTGAATGTTTTGGGATTGATGGGCTGGGCTATTTGGAGAAGCAGGGGTGGAGCCATTCTGGAGCTATATTAAACTGTGAGCTAAGTTAATATCTTAAAGTGGAGTACAATTCATCACATCCTTCCCCTTACTAATATTAATCATGCTGCCGCCCTCTTGTCTTGTCGATTGCCGAAGCTGCTCAATTCCAAATATGACAGACACTTCGTAGAGTTAGAAATTAGAATAGAAGCGACTCAGAAATATTCAGGCTGTTTGCTATTCTGCTGCCTGGACTTAGAGATAGAATCTTTGTGGCATGATGTATTTATTATTACAAGAGCTATTCGGTGTGTATTAAAAATACTGATCTTGGTGGCCCTTTAATTCTTCCTCCACTCGCCTCGCTTTTCTATGCTCCACGCCCATCATGAATCACACGCCCCTATTTTTACATGCGTCTTTAATCTTCCACTTCTCCCGTCTGACGCGCACCGCCGACTTCACAAGAGAGAGAGACCTCGGAAGGACGGACCAAACGATAATTATAAGGATGTGCTTTGTGTAAATACTTGTGCATGACTGCACTCCAGCCTACTCCACATCCCTACATATAGAGCTGGAAATAAGACTGTAATTGCAGAGACTAAACTGTAGGTGGCACTGCTGTAAAACTCGGCTAAATATAAATAAAACCATAATGCGTATGGGCGAGCTCAAGAATCACCTGAGAAGAGTTTATAAATGAAACTAAAATGCTTTTGAGTTATGCAATAGTAAAATGGAAGTTGATGTATTACTTGACATGTCTCCTTTTGTAGGATGCCATTGTACTAGGGTAGCGGCTAGTTCCTATCCTAGGAAAGGACCTGACGTCACGGTCATGTGATCCTACCACTAGAGCGCTCCCCTGCGGCTTACCTATTCGTGAGCGGCAAATTCAAACATGGAAAAGTGGTAATGGGTTCTAGTGGCGGGCTGCAGACTCTTGACAGAACCTGCAACTAAATTCCCAGGGTTGCCAACTTGTATTGTAGGTTTAGTACAGGTTGCAACCTCTACCTCAGGTTTTGGGGCAGTTCATTGTGTCGCTGGATGCAGGGCCGGGCCAGGCAACTCAGCTAGCCGTGACGCCCCCTCTGCCGCACATGCGCACTGACCATACACATAGGGAGTCTGTGCGCATGCGCACTGCCCGCACGAATAGGAGACGCGCACATGCGCACTAACCGGCTGCGTCTACTTCTCCAGGTACGCTCTCCCCTCATGTACGCGCATGTGCACAAACAGGCGCATGGACTGGAGAAGAGCGGCACTTACTCAGCCGGACTAGGGGTAGGTAGCAGTGAAAAGTACGTGCCTGGCGCCCCTCAAGCTTTGCGCCCTAGGCACATGCCTACTCGGCCTACCCCTAGTTCCAGCCCTGGCTGGATGTTTGTAGGGATTGAAGGGATCACTGCCTCTGAATTTCTGTGGGTTGAGGGGGGATCACAGTGAATTAATGTCAGGTAGACTGTATTCAATATTTAGACACCCAAATGCAGCTACAATATTGTTGTTGGAGCTGGGTGTTTTTTTTACCGTTACTCTCGCACAATTACGGTGCAAAAATGGCAAGATGAAAATGAAAGGCAAGACATACTGGCACAGCTATAATAATATTATATTCATTAACCATAAGCAGGTTTGCTTTTCTGCCATGCACTGAAAGTCTCCCAGAATAATGTAATGGACAACTTCGGAACAATAAATTGTATAGAAACTGTTGCCTTGGTGTTTCATGAGCTGACGAAAAATGTGGAGCGCCCAGTCAAGTAATAGAACATGGGATAACGGTCATGAGAGGGACTTGTATTTAAGGAGAGGATCATTGCCCCTAAACCTTTTTAAAGGACCAGTAACACCAAGTTAGCTTAACACTTAATTCCCCCAAACTTCTATATAAGTCAGGCTTACTCTCCCCTTTGGTTTTTGTTTTAAATCTTGAGCTTCAATCTGACTTCCAAAGTGCTTCATAACAGAATATGAAAAGGTGACGGCTGCTTGAATTCCTCTGTGTGCTGAACCAGAAGTCAGCTTCACATGGATGACCTAAAGCACCTAAGCTTTTTTTTTTTTTTAAGCATCTGCAGTTCAAATGTCTGTTTCTTTTCCTTCAGACAGCTTTCGGGTTAATATTGTGAGCATATATATTAAAGGAACAGTTCAGTGTAAAATTAAAACTGGGTAAATAGATAGACTGTGCAAAATAAAAAAATGTTTTCAATATCGTTAGCCAAAAATGTAATGTATAAAGGCTGGAGTGATTGGATGTCGAACAGAATAGAACAGAACCCAACTTCCTGCTTTTCAGCTCTCCAACTCTGAGTTAAGGTGGCCAAACACGGGCGGATTAAAGCTGCTGATATGGGCCCTTTAGACCGTTTCGGCTGCTTATCTGCACGTGTGTGGGGACTCCCAACGGGTATCCCCAATCGATATCAGGCCAAAAATCGGGCAGATACAGATCGAGCAAGTTTGATTTTTTTTCTTTGATACAGGATCGCATCGGCTAGTCGATGCGGTCCTGTGACATGTCGGCACCCATTCACAGCATTGTAATCTGATCGTTCAGCCCCAGGGCCGAATGTTTGGATTAACCTGATATCGCCCAGCCGTTAGTGGGCATATCGGGTTAAGATTCACTCGTTTGGTGACCTCTAATAGTGTATGGCCACCTTTAGTTAGTGACTCTCTCTGGACATGAGTAAAGGTGGCCATACACGGATAGATCCGCTCGTTTGGCGATGTCGCCAAACGAGCGGATCTCCCTCCGATATGCCCACCTTGAGGTGGGCAATATCGGGCTGATCCGATCGTGGGCCCTAGGGCCCAACGATCGGATCCTAGCGTTCGCCAAACGGGCGGTCGGATCGCGGGACCGCATCAACGAACAGATGCGGCCGCGATCCGACGGGATTTTTAACCCCATCCGATCGAGATCTGGCCGACTTTCGGCCAGATCTCGATCGGGGAAGCCCGTCGGGGGCCCCCATACACGGGCCAATAAGCTGCCGACTTGGTCTGTCGGCAGCTTTTATCGGCCCGTGTATGGCCACCTTAAGTGAGTGCTTCAGAACAGACCCCTGCAGCTTTCACTGTGAGCAGAAAAACCTCTGTACCTATGTGTCTCTCAAAAACTCACTAACAGCTGCTAACACTGGGGGTGGGGTAGGGCAGGGCCCTGAGACAGTAATCCCGGTGGGCCTGACCCTGACAACATAGCCTGCCACTAGAAATGTAAAGTCAAATGTGGTAATAACTAAACTGGTATGCAGGAATATGTGGAAGTGCCACAACAGGATCAAACTTTTTGTTTTATATGTGACATTTGGTACTAAAGTTACACTTCCTACGCTAAATGCAGCACCCCCTGTACCCCCTCAGTGGGGGCCCCCGTTACTGCCTTAGAGATCTCTGTATGTCTCTAGCCATTTGCTAAACTACCCAGCTGTCCCTGTGATAACTAGTAGCTGAGCTGTAGTTCAGTTACAAACAGAGATCTAAGCCATCATTAAATGGGGCCAGGGGGGGTCCAGTCAGGGGTCCCAGGAGATCGAATGGGGGACCTGGTTCTAAAGCTGCTGTTTATAGTTTATTAGTGTTGTTTCAGAATTTGCAAGTTTGATATGTATGCGATTGGCTGTCAGTTACTGGGATATCATGCCTTATCTCTGTGACATTACTCCCAGCTCAGCTCTGATTGGCTGAAAGCTGCAAGGAAGGTGATATAACGGCTCAGGTAGAGATGACCATTATTTCATTTCTGGATTCAGAGGTAAGTGCAGCAGATCCATACACAGGGAACAGGGGGGCATATTTAGAAGATACAAAGGGCAATTTTCGGTGTTTTGTCACCCATCATTTATAGTAGCTTGGGTAGTGGGGCCATCGCTCCCAAAATTGCCCCACTGCCTACCAATCTAATTGGGGAGCTGCTTGTCATGAAGCTGTTCCAAATGGCATCTGTGTGACAAGTAGGAATGGGGGGGGGGGTAATTTAAGGCAACTTGGCATTACATTCCTGCAATAAATACACTATGATTGTATAAGATACATTGTGCTCTCTGGGTATTACTTTCTAAACATGTGAAATTTCTGCAATTGTACATGGGAACTGCAGCACTGAACATATATTCAAATAAACTCAGCATTAATTGGATACAGATACCTAGATATTACACTTATACAGAGTATCACCAGAAAATGGGTTTCTGATGGCAGCCCTGACCCCCAATCAACTAACATGTGGGTGTCAAAGTGCCTAAAATCTCCCCATATGCCATCTCTAATGGGAGTGAGACCATAAAAACATATAGTTCTAAGGCAATGGGTGTTTGGTTTACTTGTTGTTGCATTTGAAGCATTAGACAATTTTTTCTGCCTCTGCTGTACATGGCAACGGTCATTTGCCAACTGTCATTTTCCAAGGGTCGCACTCATCCTAGCAACAGTCAGTGGCCTCAGCACTAGAGTGGGTGACAATTCAGAGAGGCTTAAGTAGAAATACAAGTAGCACAAATCAGAAGAATAAATGTCTGTAGTGCTGTTACAAGCCCACCCTGATCATGACATTATAAGCAATACAAATGCTACCTACCTCTTATGGCCACCCTTATTTTGCATCATGGGAGATGATGAAGGCCTTCCCACATGCCAGTGATAAAGAGCTGACTGCCATTTAGGGCATCTGGGGGCTCTAGAAGTGTCAGGGTCCAAATCCCCCATTATGCTCCTGCTCACAATCTCTTATTATTTCTCCCCAAAATAGTGTATATAATAATTGTTTGAGTTGTTGCCTGAAAAACTTTTTTGGATTACCAAACAAAAACCAGCCAAAAACTCTTAAAGATGAAAGAAACATTAAGTTGACCCTTGAATATCATGAAGGCAAGAAACATCTTTAAATTGTTAAAGGGACATCTGCCATTGACTTTTACATGATTTAGACAGGATGATGTCTGAGTATTTTCAGATTCAGATTTTTAGCGGCTTTGGAGCTTAATAAAAAAATCAATTTTTTTGTTGTTCCTTCTAAAAATTCCCGGTTTTCCCTCAACCAGAAAAAATTGAGGTTTAATAAATAGGCCCCCTAAAGTATGGTAATCCAAATTACGCAAAGTCCCCTTATCCTGAATACCCCAAATCCTGAGCAATCTTGATGACAATTCCCATACATCCCATACTTATGGCCAGCTTTGATTATTTATTGGAAAACAAAATAAGTTACTTTCCAGACATAAGAAAAGGTGCTTTGAAATAAGTTTTGCAAGCTTCACTAGTAGAGCAGATCCATACTGTAGCATACATTGTCCTCTTTATTGTTTGCGTCAAACACTGTTATTGTACTTTTTAATAAATAGCAAACAAACAAATATAGGGAGGAATAACAAATTAAATTTGGCAATAAGAGTGTTGAAGACAGGGAAACTGAAGCAACTCCATGTTTAGTTCTTGCAAGGGAGATAATTATCAGTGCACAGAAAATTGCCACTAATAAGACAGAGGGGAGAGGTTTCTATAAAGGTAATGTAAATACCCACCTTACATAGACCAATCAGTTTCATCCATATATTTTACATGATCAAAACAATAGCAGAAGCCCAGCTTATTTACTGAACCGATACTGAACAACATTAACAGGACTGTGAAACACTAATACAGGTAAGGGATCTGTTATCCAGAATACTTGGGACCTGGTGTTTTTCGGATAAAGGATCTTTCTGTAATTTGGATCTTCATACAGTCTACTAGAAAATCATGTAAATATTAAATAAACCCAATAGGCTGGTTTTGCTTCCAAAAAGTATTAATTATATCATAGTTTGGAGAAAGTACAAGGTATTGTTTTATCACTACAGAGAAAAAGTTAAAAGTTAAAAATTTGGATCTTTTGGATAAAATGGAGCCTATGGGAGACAGCATTTTCATAATTCAGAGCTTTCTGGATAACGGGTTTCCGGATAACGCATCCCAAACCTATAATACCAACATAAGCTCATATCATAAATACAGCATAGGAAAGTCTGTGAATTCAGGCCACGTTTCTCAATGGTTTATTACACACAAAAATGGAGGTCACAGACCTGGATAATATGGTTTTCTGGAAAATTACAGTGTTATTTTGCAGGTAAACTGTGTTGTTTATTGTGATTTATTGTGCCCCCCTAAGAGATTATGAAATTAAGATTCAACTTTATGTACATGTAGGCAGAAGGAAAGATGTATGTGTACAAAAGCATGATTTCCTATAAGTGAAATACACTATTCTTACTTTCCTCATTTCTACCAGGGAAGCAAAGAATATTTTTTTAAGAAATAAAAATCCAACTTCAGGAATTTATTTCTGTTTCCAAACAGCACATGCGGTTTGAATCTTTAGAAATAAATGAGAAGGCTGCTGCATACATGTACAGTCAGAGAATGGGTTAATTGAAAAAAATGAGACTTTTTTTTTGACCAGCCATGCATTGCTTCAACTTGGCAAAGGCAAAAACAGGTTCTCAGCTGTTCAGCATGTAATAGTATCTGCTGCACCTTAGCATTCTAACATTAGAAGTAACAAACAAACAGCAATAGAATGCACCCCACCCCCCAAACAATGGCATACATCTGCATACATGACTGAGTACAACACAGCAAAACAGCAGCACATTCTTATACACTTAAATATTGTCAGTCACTGTTAACTGTTTATTCTTTAATAGAGCTCTGCAATGAACTTTTAATATCCATGCCATTGCCTCTGTTTCTATATCTATTTTATGTTAGGCCCACTACCTAGGAAGGCATTTGGTGCAGTGAATTCTCATCCTTCTGCTTCAGCAGCTCTGTGTAGTATGTGTTAAGCAATCATGAATATGGATGCAGCAGGGAGCATAAAACAGAGAAAATAAAAATTTCAGTATGCACATAAATTTTGATTAAGAATAAAAAAATATATATAGTGGGGCTTTACCAAAAAATTCCAATAAGCAAAGTATATTTAAAAGTGTATAGTAATTTATGAGGACAAAAAAAATGGCCTAAGGCATTTCATGCCTGTTGGGGAACTTACCTAATGCGTAAGTGCTCCAACAGGCACGAAATGCATTAGGCCATTTTTTGTCCTAATAAATTACCGTACTTTACACTTTTAAATATACTTTGCTATATATTTTTTTCTCAATTGTGATAAACATCCATAGATTGGGGTAAATTGTGGGAGATTTTTACTTTAAAACTAACTATTTAACATACAAGGTGTGGTGCCCTAGCTGTAATCATTTTTGTTATGGGCCCATATGCACCATTTGTTTGCTTGCTGTTTTGCCTGCAGATATATTTTCCTATAGACACTGATAAAGTTATGCCCAAAAATCTGGGCACCTTTGCACTTTAATGATGCATCAGTACTATTGAAAATACAAATGCTATGGCACATTTATTGGTATTTGGTATGGCACATGGTATTTATTTTGTTTGCAGTAATGGAAGCCCTTTAAAACAGTTAAAGTTGGTCACCAAGTGTTTAGGTCAGAGCCCATGTTCCAATAAAGGCATTTTAAAGAAAAGAAAGTCACAAATGGTGCTGTCTATGATAATACAGACGCCAACCTTGTTGACCAAAATGACCCTATTCCATCACTGAAGGCAATAACCTTCCATGTAAATGACAGGATTTAGTAAAAGTTACTTTTCCCTTCCCATCATTTTGCCCCTTTTGTCAATCACCCTCTGATGCCCCAATATAACATTGAGGGGCCAAAATGGGATGTTGATTCAGCCTGCATTTATCTGGGTCATCAGGGACCCAGAACTGCAGTTGCTATTACTCTGTGTAATGTTGTTGATCATACAAACCAGTTTCCGAACCAACACAATTGATGAATCCAAATACATGAATGAAATCCTATCATATATTGGGCCTATGCTTGGCCAGCATTAAGAAAGCTATGCAATTATTTTCTATTCTTTTCAGGACTTCACCCACTCGAGACTCTGTTTATTCTGGGTTCATTAACCCTATTAAAGTAAAATTCATGGTTTCTAATATTAATATAAATACAATATGTGTACCAAATAGGAAGGTGATTCTTTAAAACAGATGAATGGGTTCAACAGAGCAGTTTAGAGAGGGCTGTTTATCAACCACATGGCACAACAGTCATTGAAATAAATGGCAATCCCTCTTCACAAACAATTTTCTGCATACAATGCAATATTTTTAAAATAAATGGTAACACATGACCCTGACCCACACTGACCAGTACCTAATTTATGCCATAACTCCAACCATTATTCACCTCTATGGCAAGCTTTACTCAACTGAATGCCTTTGGCTACCTGATGGAACTATAGTTGAAAACCAGCTTGGATGCTGCTGGTTGAATTCAGGAAACAGCTGATGAAGTGGAGCCAGGATGGATGTAAAGCACAGTTAGAGCAATAAGCGATGGAATAGTATCCCCACACATAATTGGAACCATTGTTCAATTCACAGTGAGTGTGGTCTGACACTTTGTTACTGCTGTAGGAAAATCACCAGAACCAAAGCCAGAGTAATGGCACATGTGCATTTGTTGCACTCCTGTTAAACATTGGTAGCCTTGTTTGTTTCATAGGACCCTGCACACTGTAGACTAACAAGCAGTAACAACTGCGCAGGCTTCTCTCATGATGTCCCCCTATTCTACTCTCCCAAATAATACCCCTTGCTTATATTTCCCTTTGACTCTTTCCATTACTCTCCTGCCTGTACCTGTTTTTTGCTCTCCATTTATAATTTATATTCTGCCTTCCCATCAGCCACGCATTCCTGTTTTTTTTTTTTTTTTTACCCTTTTTTGTTTCTCATAATTAACCCCATTCACTTTCACTTCTTCTGTCACTTTTCAATTTCCCTTACGTCACCTCATTTCTGTGCAAAATGACATCAAATGTTCCTCTTGGACACCATGCTCTATTGTTGTCTTATTGCCCCTTTCCTCTTTGAATTCCATTGCGCCAGCATGTATGTAATGTTTTAGATCTCCCGCTTTCAGACCTGAAAGGAATACTTTGATAAGAGGCAATAAGCCCCTAAGAGTACAGCATCACGTGCATATTACACTAGCATGGAATACTTGCACAGTATAGCAGGACACAGATGTTGGACCTGCAAGCCTCTACTGTCTTGCACCTAAACAACAGAACCATGCTGAATTGCAATGTACTGTGATTTCAAACATTCTTATGGCAGCTCTCCTGTTGTTAAAGGCACTGCCTACAGCAGAGAACAATAATTAACCATTTTATATACCAGCAGGGAGGATTGCAAAGGAAGAGGAAACAATGAAGGGAGGGTGCAGAACTGAGAGGCACCTGGATGCTGCAAAAATGCACCACAGACCACACTCTAAATAACCTGGGGCCTTTTAGCTACCCTTTCTGAGATCAAAGCCTACATATAGTTTTTTTTCTTTTGCATTCAAATCCAAGCCTTGGGCAATTCCAAATGAATGAGATGCGACATTCCAACAGAAAACACTTGTTATATGAATGAACTGCAGATAGGAAGGTAATCAAAGACTGCATGTGCAGTCTAGTTATGCCATGAGTTAACAAGAGGTCAAATGCCCCCAAATCTCTTAAAAGTCTTCACTGTTAAGATGTCCATAGACGTTATAATTTTTAAAAGATCTTTTCCTTATCGTAAGACCAAGCTCATCTTGAAACATCATTTAAATACATGATTGGTCCATCAACTAAAAAGACCATTTCAAGTGATATAGTCTAGCTGAAGCTGGCAAAACTGTTGGTAGCTGCCTGCTTGGCCCTGAAAACAATTGGACAATAGATACATTTCACTGTCATGAAAATTTTCTAACCTGCCCAATCGATTTTCTGATGAAAAATCTTAAGACACATGATTGTTCTGTGCCCACTAACCTCACAATAACTTTTTGTGCTAAAATTGGTTGTTAAGGAGGAGAAAATCTTAATGTCTATGGTGAGCTTTAGTACAGGTATGGGATATGTTACCCAGAATGCTTGGGACCTCGGGTTTTCTGGATAAGGGATCTTTCTGTATTTGGGTCTTTAACACCTTCTAGAAAATCATGAAAACCAGTTGGCTGATTTTGCTTCCAATAAGGATTAATTATATCTAAGTTTGGATCAAGCACAAGTTACTTATTATTACAGAGATGAATTTAATAATTTTTAAAAATCTGGATTATTTGGATAAAATGGAGTACATTGGAGACGGCCTTTCCATAATTCTAAGCTTTCTAGATAACAGGTTTCCTGATAACAGATCCCATACTTGTGTTGAGCTCATTTCAGAAAAGGGCATTTCACATTCACACTTATTATAGAATGTTAAAAACAACAAGCAATCAAAAGGTAAAACTACCTGTAATAGTCTTATTTTTTAATAATAATCACATTTTCGAAAATATTAGTGATTAGCCTAATCCTGGGAAGAAAATATCTGACAGAATAACGTCATGACTGCTTTATTACAAGAGTCAAAGTCCCCTCTCCCTGTAACTGTGACAATCCATGGCTCAGGCAGTTTTGTCTGCTCATTTGTTAGTTCCATTGCCAGACACCAACCAGTGCACTCGTGTTTCTTACCTACAAAAAGAGGCAGCAGCAGCAGGTACTTGCCGAGTGTGAGCGAGTCCATCAATCAGTTTGCATCAGTCCTTCGACAGACTGTTAAATTGGTCCCCTACCTTCGCAAAACACATCAGGATCCCCCCGTCAGGATAATTGGTACTGTCCCCAGACCTGTTACACGTTGCTGACCGTCACTGTGTGCACTGAATGTTTTGGGATTGATGGGCTGGGCTATTTGGAGAAGCAGGGGTGGAGCCATTCTGGAGCTATATTAAACTGTGAGCTAAGTTAATATCTTAAAGCGGAGTACAATTCATCACAACCTTCCCCTTATTAATATTAATCATGCTGCTGCCCTCTTGGCTTGTCGATTGCCGAAGCTGCTCAATTCCAAATATGACAGACACTTCTCAGAGTTAGAAATTAGAATAGAAGCGACTCAGAAATATTCAGGCTGTTTGCTATTCTGCTGCCTGGACTTAGAGATAGAATCTTTGTGGCATGATGTATTTATTATTACAAGAGCTATTCGGTGTGTATTAAAAATACTGATCTTGGTGGCCCTAATTCTTCCTCCACTCGCCTCGCTTTTCTATGCTCCACGCCCATCATGCAGGGCCGGACTGGGGGCAAAAAGCAGCCCCGGCAAAAAAAATCAAAGCAGCCCACATGTAAACGTGTGATGATCTTGTACACATCCACTTATATATTGGGGTAAAACTAAAAAAATGATGTGCATAATGAGCTGCCTTTCTTTCTTAAGTGTAATTCATGTAAAATATGTTAAAGATTCTGCAGCCTTGTGCCTTTATATGGTCACAGACCCCCCTCAGCGACTTCTAATATCCTTATCATTTACAGTAGGGGGTACATTATCCCTTATAATACATGAGTGATACTCAGAGTTCCCTGTATAACTCAGCCTGCAGCCTTGTGCCTTTATATGGTCACAGAACAACCCCTCAGTGACTTCTAATATCCTTATCATTTACAGTAGGGGGTACAGTATCCCTTATAATACATGAGTGATACTCAGAGTTCCCTGTATAACTCAGTCTGCAGCCTTGTGCCTTTATATGGTCACAGAACAACCCCTCAGTGACTTCTAATATCCTTATCATTTACAGTAGGGTATATGGTTACTATAGACACCATCTCTCCCTACTATACCTGCTATCCCACAGTCACACTCCCTTCCCAGAGACTATTATCCACTGTTACTATAGACACCATCTCTCCCTACTATACCTGCTATCCCAGAGTCACACTCCCTTCATATAACATTTGCAGGAGAAATACACCTGTCCCTCAGGTTCATCCATTCAGTCCCCACCCCAAGCATCACAGTTGAAGATGTATAGAAAGGAATTAGTAAGGATTAGGAGGGTGTTATTTTCTTTATATTAATGAGCAGCACACTAAATCACATATAAGCAGGTGACATTGCAAGCAATGTTCACCAGGGCACAAACAATAATAGCTGCCATTCCTAAAGATCTGTCCTTCCTTCATTTTTTGCATAAACTTTTCCTGGTATTTCCCAGAAAAAAACTTTATCCAGAACCATTTTTCACAGCATCCTATTTAAACAAAAAATACCTTATTTTTTCTGTAATAACAAGACAGAAATAGATGTTAATTAAGCCAGCATAAATCATTTTATTATGGGGTAGGATAAGACCAGCCCAAGAAAACTAAACAATCCCAAATATAATGAGTATGAAAGGTGGACAGCCCTCAGTACGATCCTCCAATTCCACACCCCTCCCCTCCCATTGCAGGGCCTTACTTACAGCACAGAGTACTTCCTGTTGGGCTGCAGGGACACTCACACAGCACGGCAGCAGCAGCAGCGTGAGAGGGGTGGGAGGGGCAGAGTCATGTGGGAGATAGGACGGAGGAGCGGTCCTAGAGCCCATCGGATGCATTCAAAGAGCTCCTGAGGCAATCAGTGCTGTGTTGAAGGTGAGGAGCGGCCCACTTAAATAAAATATAGAGCGGCCGTCGGGAGAATGCCCAAACACACAGATTGCCAGTCCGGGCCTGCCATCATGAATCACACGCCCCTATTTTTACATGCGTCTTTAATCGTCCACTTCTCCCGTCTGACGCGCACCGCTGACTTCACAAGAGAGAGAGACCTTGGAAGGACGGACCAAACGATAATTATAAGGATGTCCTTTGTGTAAATACTTGTGCATGACTGCACTCCAGCCTACTCCACATCCCTACATATAGAGCTGGAAATAAGACTGTAATTGCAGAGACTAAACTGTAGGTGGCACTGCTGTAAAACTCGGCTAAATATAAATAAAACCATAATGCGTATGGGCGAGCTCAAGAATCACCTGAGAAGAGTTTATAAATGAAACTAAAATGCTTTTGAGTTATGCAATAGTAAAATGGAAGTTGATGTATTACTTGACATGTCTCCTTTTGTAGGATGCCATTGAACTAGGGTAGCGGCTAGTTCCTTTCCTAGGAAAGGACCTGACATCACGGTCATGTGATCCTACCACTAGAGCGCTCCCCTGCTGCTTACCTATTCGTGAGCGGCAAATTCAAACATGGAAAAGTGGTAATGGGTTCTAGTGGCGGGCTGCAGACTCTTGACAGAACCTGCAACTAAATTCCCAGGGTTGCCAACTTGTATTGTAGGTTTAGTACTACCTCAGGTTTTGGGGCAGTTCATTGTGTCGCTGGATGCAGGGCCGGGCCAGGCAACTCAGCTAGCCGTGACGCCCCCTCTGCCGCACATGCGGACTGACCATACACAAAGGGAATCTGTGCGCATGCGCACTGCCCGCACGAATAGGAGACGCGCACATGCGCACTAACCGGCTGCGTCTACTTCTCCAGGTACGCTCTCCCCTCATGTACGCGCATGCGCACAAACAGGCGCATGGACTGGAGAAGAGCGGCACTTACTCAGCCGGACATGGGGTAGGTAGCAGTGAAAGGTACGTGCCTGGCGCCCCTCAAGCTTTGCGCCCTAGGCACATGCCTACTCGGCCTACCCCTAGTTCCAGCCCTGGCTGGATGTTTGTAGGGATTGAAGGGATCACTGCCTCTGAATTTCTGTGGGTTGAGGGGGGATCACCCCCTCAACCCACATATTTTCCCCCTAATAGTGACCTCTAATTGTGTATGACCACCTTTAGTCAGTGACTCTCTCTTGACATGAGTAAGTGAGTGCTTCAGAACAGATCCCTGCAGCTTTCACTGTGAGCAGAAAAACCTCTGTACCTATGTGTCTCTCAAAAACTCACTAACAGCTGCTAACACTGGGGGTGGGGTACGGCAGGGCCCTGAGACAGTAATCCCGGTGGGCCTGACCCTGACAACATAGCCTGCCACTAGAAATGTAAAGTCAAATGTGGTAATAACTAAACTGGTATGCAAGAATATGATAGAAAAAATGTTATTTCAGCATCCTCCCTGCTAGTGCAGGAATATGTGGAAGTGCCACAACAGGATCAAACTTTTTGTTTTATATGTGACAATTGGTACTAAAGTTACACTTCCTAGGCTAAATGCAGAACCCCCTGTACCCCCTCAGTGGGGGCCCCCGTTACTGCCTTAGAGATCTCTGTATGTCTCTAGCCATTTGCTAAACTACCCAGCTGTCCCCGTGATAACTAGTAGCTGAGCTGTAGTTCAGTTACAAACAGAGATCTAAGCAGGGCCATCATTAAATGGGGACAGGGGGGGTCCAGTCAGGGGTCCCAGGAGATCTAATGGGGGACCTGGTTCTAAAGCTGCTGTTTATAGTTTATTAGTGTTGTTTCAGAATGTGCAAGTTTGATTTGTATGCGATTGGCTGTCAGTTACTGGGATATCATGCCTTATCTCTGTGACATTACTCCCAGCTCAGCTCTGATTGGCTGAAAGCTGCAAGGAAGGTGATATAACGGCTCAGGTACAGATGACCACTATTTCATTTCTGGATTCAGAGGTAAGTGCAGCAGATCCATACACAGGGAACAGGGGGGCATATTTAGAAGATACAAAGGGCAATTTTGGGTGTTTTGTCACCCATCATTTATAGTAGCTTGGGTAGTGGGGCCATCGCTCCCAAAATTTAATTTAATCTAATTGGGGAGCTGCTTGTCATGAAGCTGTTCCAAATGGCATCTGTGTGACAAGTAGGAATGGGGGGGGTAATTTAAGGCAACTTGGCATTACATTCCTGCAATAAATACACTATGATTGTATAAGATACATTGTGCTCTCTGGGTATTCTTAACATGTTAAATTTCTGCAATTGTACATGGGAACTGCAGCACTGAATATATATTCAAATAAACTCAGTATTAATTGGATACAGATACCTAGATATTACACTTATACAGAGTATCACCAGAAAATGGGTTTCTGATGGCAGCCCTGACCCCCAATCAACTAACATGTGGGTGTCAAAGTGCCTAAAATCTCCCCATATGCCATCTCTAATGGGAGTGAGACCATAAAAACATATAGTTCTAAGGCAATGGGTGTTTGGTTTACTTGTTGTTGCATTTGAAGCATTAGACAATTTTTTCTGCCTCTGCTGTAAATGGCAACGGTCATTTGCCAACTGTCATTTTCCAACGGTCGCACTCATCCTAGCAACAGTCAGTGGCCTCAACACTAGAGTGGGTGACAGTTCAGAGAGGCTTAAGTAGAAATACAAGTAGCACAAATCAGAAGAATAAATGTCTGTAGTGCTGTTACAAGCCCACCCTGATCATGACATTATAAGCAATACAAATACCTCTTATGGCCACCCTTATTTTGCATCATGGGAGATGATGAAGGCCTTCCGACATGCCAGTGATAAAGAGCTGACTGCCATTTAGGGCATCTGGGGCTCTAGAAGTGTCAGGGTCCAAATCCCCCATTATGCTCCTGCTCACAATCTCTTATTATTTCTCCCCAAAAAGTGAAATATTCAGAGCGATTTGTGAGAGACAGATTTGAGAGAGAAAGCGATTGTGAGAGAGACAGCAAAAGAAGAAGAGAGAGAGAGAAGCAAAGAGAAGATAGAAGACAAAGAAGACCTTGAGTGACCCCCTGCCAGAGATTAATAACATCTTCTCATTTGGGATCCTCTGGACAAAGGTACTGGTCCTGTATTTCCCCCTCTATAATATTCGCTTGCAACAGTAAGGTTAGCTTATCCCTTGGCTGTATGAGTTGCCATGCTGCTCATTATAGATGTAGCTATAGCTTTTCTTCTTTAGTCTCACCTTTGTGTGTTGGGGGATTTATCTTTAGTCTGTCCCTGCAGTCCCCCTTGGTTGGTCCCAACCCACTATTGTCCCTGAAATTCAATGTACAGTCCCCACCCCAGCAATGTACTTTATCCCACTAGTATAAACTGGACTGTATGCTTTTCTGTTCCAGGGCACCCCTTGCCCTTGGGACTCCCTTGGAAAATTTCCATGGTGGGGCAAATTATGTATTATGTAATTTAAGGCAGGTGGGCAGCCAATCGGAGCATTTGAATTGTTCCAGTTCAACAGGTTCAGTAGAAGCACAAAAAAAGGGGCACAATATCATGGCAGATAAATCATATTAGTGAACGTGCTTTTTCCTGTGCTGTCCCTATACATATGGCACCTCTCCACATTAACCTTCCCAAATCTCTATTTTATATTGCATGGGTGTCGGAGATAGGCTTGTCTTCAAGCACGGACCACCTTTACATAAAAGGCTATCGCCAGGTAAGGCTGCTCTCTAAAGTGGCTGCTGACAAAGGTACCCAAGGGGTTAAACTGAATACTAACCCAATTATTAACATTGTGTATCTTTCATGTAAATGATATTAAATAGAAATATAACAGGGTTTAGTTTAGTGTTTGCCCTGAGCTTTACATTTCCCATATTTAGAGTTAGAACTTACTAGTGAAAGTTGCCATGTTATTTGCTCTGTCTGTAGAGATCATAGTTACATAGTATACATAGTTAAATCTGGTTGAAAAAAGACAAAGTCCATCAAGTTCAACCTCTCCAAATGAAAACCCAGCATCCATACACACACCCCTCCATACTTTCACATAAATTATATATACCTATATCTATACTAACTTTAGAGTTTAGTATCACAATTAGAGATGTCGCGAACTGTTCGCCGGCGAACTTGTTCGCGTGAACATCGGGTGTTCGCGCTCGCCGGAAGTTTGCGAACGTCGCGCGACGTTCGCCATTTTGGGTTCGCCATTGTTGGCGCTTTTTTTTGCCCTCTCACCCCAGACCAGCAGGTACATGGCAGCCAATCAGGAAGCTCTCCCCTGGACCACTCCCCTTCCCTATAAAAACCGAAGCCCTGCAGCGTTTTTTCACTCTGCCTGTGTGTGCTGAAGAGATAGTGTAGGGAGAGAGCTGCTGCCTGTTAGTGATTTCAGGGACAGTTGAAAGTTTGCTGGCTAGTAATCGTTTTGATACTGCTCTGTTATTGGAGGGACAGAAGTCTGCAGGGGTTTGAGGGACATTTAAGCTTAGGTAGCTTTGCTGGCTAGTAATCTACCTTCTACTGCAGTGCTCTGTATGTAGCTGCTGTGGGCAGCTGTCCTGCTTCTGATCTCATCTGCTGACTGCTGCAATAACAGTAGTCCTTGTAAGGACTGCTTTTATTTATTTTTTTGTTGTTTTACTACTACTACTACTACTACTATAAGAGCCCAGTGCTATTAGTCTAGCAGTGTTGGGGAGTGGGACTGGTGTACTAATCTGCTGCTCCTAGTAGTTCAGCAGCACCAACTTTAATTTTTTTTTTTTAATATTCATTTTTTTTTTATTTTACTTTTTTTTATTTTACTACCGCTGTAGTAGTGTATAAGTTGACCTTTTAGGCATTATTTGCCCTGTAGGCATTGTTTGCCCAGTTTTTTTGGCCGCAGCCACTGAAGCACAGAGGCCAGAAAAAATATGCCATATAAATGCTGAAAATAGTCATTTTTTGCCATACGTTGACTCAACGTATATGGCAAAAAATGACTATTTTCAGCATTTATATGGCATATTTTTTCTGGCAACTGTGCTTCAGTGGCTGCAACCAAAAAAACTGGGCAAACAATGTCTACAAGGTCAACGTATGGCGAAAAATTACTATTTTCAGCATTTATATGGCATATTTTTTCTGGCAACTGTGCTTCAGTGGCTGCGTCCAAAAAAACTGGGCAAACAATGCCTACAAGGTCAACGTATGGCAGTTGTTTAAAGAGAACAGTAGATTACTAGCCAGCAAAGCTACCTAAGCTAAAATGTCCCTCAAATCCCTGCAGACTTCTGTCCCTCCAATACAGAGCAGTATCAAGCAGATTACTAGCCAGCAAACTTACTATCATCTGTCCCTGAAATCACTAACAGCTCTCCCCCTACACTATCTCTTCCAAGCACACACAGGCAGATTTTTCAGATACATTTTTGCCCTTGATCCCCCTCTGGCATGCCACTGTCCAGGTCGTTGCACCCTTTAAACAACTTTAAAATCATTTTTCTGGCCAGAAATTTTTTTTTTAGATGTTAAAGTTCGCCTTCCCATTGAAGTCTATGGGGTTCGCGAACCGTTCGCGAACCGCTCGCATTTTTGCGCAAGTTCGCGAATATGTTCGCAAACTTTTTTTCCGACGTTCGCTACATCCCTAATCACAATAGCCTTTGATATTATGTCTGTCCAAATCATCATCCAAGCCACTCTTGAAGGCATTAACTGAATCAGCCATCACATCACCCAGCAGTGCATTCCACAACCTCACTGTCCTGACTGTGAAGAACCACCTACGTTGCTTCAAATGAAAGTTATTTTCTTCTAGTCTAAAGGGGTGGCCTCTGGTATGGTGATCCACTTTATGGGTAAAAAGGTCCCCTGCTATTTGTCTATAATGTCCTCTAATGTACTTGTAAAGTGTAATCATGTCCCCACACAAGCGCCTTTTTTTTCCAGAGAAAACATCCCCAACCTTGACAGTCTACCCTCATCATTTAAGTCTTCCATCCATCTGACCAATTTAGTTATGTGTCTCTGCACTCTCTCCACCTCATTTATATCCCTCTTAAGGACTGGAGTCCAAAACTGCACTGCATACTCCAGATGAGGCCTCACCAGGGACCTATAAAGAGGCATAATTATGTTTTCATCCCATGAGTTAATGCCCTTTTTTATGCAAGACAGAACTTTATTTGCTTTAGTAGACACAGAATGACACTGCCCAGAATTAGACTACTTGTTATCTACAAAAATCCCTAGATCCTTCTCATTTATAGAAACTCCCAACACACTGCCATTTAGTGTATAACTTGCATTTATATTATTTTGCATAACCTTGCAATTATTAACATTGAACCTCAATTTCCAGTTTGCTGCCCAATTTCACAACTTAGACAAATCACTCTGCAAAGTGGCAGCATCCTGCATGGAACCTTTAGTTCTGCACAATTTAGTATCATCAAAAATAAAATAGTACTTTCAATGCCCACCTCCAGGTCATTAATAAACAAGTTGTAAAGCAGGTGACCTAGTACAGAGGCCTGCGGTACTCCACTAACAACACTGGTCCAATTAGAAAATGTTTCATTTACTACCACTCTTTGTAGTCAGTTCTCTATCCAGGCACAAATACTATGTTCCAGGCCAACATTCCTTTAGTAACCTTTTGTGTGGCACTGTATCAAATGCTTTAGCAAAGCCTAAGTAAATCATATCCACTGCCATCCCAGAATCAAGGTCCCTGCTTACCTTCTCATAAAAAGAAATTAAGTTAGTCTGGCAAGATCTATTACGCATAAAACCATGCTGGCACACACTCATAGTATTATGATTTGCTATAAAGTCCATCCTTTATTAACCCTTTGAAAAGCTTTCCTACCACGGATGTCAGACTAACTGGCCTATAGTTTTGAGGCTAAGAACGGGATCCTTTTTTGAATAGAGGCACCAAATTAGCAATTCGCCAGTCTCTCAGCGCTATGCCAGACCTCAATGAATCCTGAAAAATTAAGTAAAGAGGTTTGGCAATCACAGAGCTAAGCTCGCTAATTAACCTGGGATGAATACCATCTGGGCCTGGACCTTTGTTAATCTTAACATGTTCTAGTCTCTTTTGAATTTCCTCATGTGTGAACCATGCATCATTAGTTATATTACTAAAATTGGGACTATTAAGAAAGAAACCTTCATTAACTGGTTCCTCATTTGTGTAGACAGATGAAAAATATGAGTTCAGAATCTGTGCATTTATTTTGTTTTCATCAACCAGCTGACCACCCTCTGATACTAAAGGTCCCACCCCTTCCTGCTTCATTTTTTTACTATTAACATTTAAAAAATAATTTTGGATTATTTTTAGCTTGCCTTATAGCTTGCATGATTTATTGGCCTCCTTGTACCTTATAAATGATTCGGCTATCCCAGCTAACTTGAAAGCCTTAAAAGCATGTCTTCTCTTACCCACCTCAACACCAACACTTCTATTGAACCAAAACGCTTTTGCTTTGCAACAACGATCAATGTAACAGCTCCCCTAGTGGTAATAAATACATATTGTTTTGCTTATTGTGCCTATGGGAAGAAATAGTCACTTTCATTATTACTGGGGATTAAACACAAACTGCTGGAAACCTTAATGTCCTCTTGTTTCTTACATTTCTCTAGGGCTCACAGTGGATCTACAGGAAGGAGGAGATGATCTGTAAGATCACTGATTTGGAGAGCATGAGGAAGGACATCATTGGCGAAATAAAATGGACAAGCTATGATTATTGTATAGCTAGAGACAGCCTGGAATTAACAAGGTGGTGGAAAATCAGATTATGGCTGAGGTCCTGCAGGACAACATGAAGGCCAAAAAGCCCAACTGAAATCCCTCTACAAACAACTAGAGGAGATAAACTGGGCAATTTTCAGGAAGTACATTGAAACATATCCAGGTACAGTATCTAATGAATTTATTTGTACAATTATTACTATTTTGTAATAGGGCTGATGTATTAAAAGCCATTGCAATGCTGTGATTTTGTGAAAAACAGCCACAAAAAGAACATATAAATCCTGTGCAGCTGAAACCTATTGAGATGCCATAGAAACTAATAGGAAGTGTATCTTCATCATGTTAGCAAGGAATTGGGATTGGGATCAAATGTCTTGAAAATGCAGAGAAACCTGCGATTTGCAACTTGCCCATAATCACAGAGGAAAATGGTACATTCGCATTTAGTAATGTTAATTTGCATAACTGACATATTTCTGATTAAAATCCCCGAAAATGTTGTAGAATTTCTACAGAGATGTCACTTGCTAAGGTAAAACCCTTGGGTACAATTTTAACGTTATTTTGTTTGGATTTGCAGAGAGCCCACCAGCCACCAGCACCATCACAGTTTACATGGTACCACATATTGATGCACCTCTGTGTAGGTGATCTTCATGACACAGAGGTGAGTGAGCCATTCTCAATTCCACCAGCGGTGCCTCCACTACAATACACCATGATTCCACCAGTGGTGCTCCTCCCTTACACCTAAAATATGGTTCCATAGACAGGAGAACCATTAGGCCACTTGGTAGACCCTGCATTCCTTTTCAATCCATCCCTCAAACTGCAGAAGCCGGGTCTGCAGGCTGCCTGGGGTCCAATGGAATGACGAGGAATGCAGGGTTCACTTTGTAGCGTAATGGTGCTCATATATATTCAGCCATATTCCCTTCTACTTTAGTTCCCTCCACCGCAATTCCAACCACAGTGTCCCCAATTATTTCTACCGTAATTCCACCAGTGGTGCCACACTAACACCTAAAATATGGTTCCATAGACAAGAGCACCCTCAAGCCACTCAGTAGACCCTGCATTCCTTTTCACTCCATCCTTCAAACTGCAGAAGCCGGGTTTGCAGGCTGTCTGGGGTCCAACAGAATGAAGAGGAAAGCAGTGTTCACCTAGCAGCTTAAAGGCACTCCCATGTATATGTAGCCATATTCACCTCTGTTTCAATTCCCTCTACCGTAATTTCACCAGCGTTGCCCCCTTACACCTAAAATATGGTTTCATAAACAAGAGCACCCTTAAGCCACTCAGTAGACCCTGCATTCCTTTCCATTCCATCCCTCAAGTCTGCTGATGCTGGGGTCCAATGGAATGGAGAGGAATGCAGTGTTCACCTTGTAGCTTAAAGATGCTCATGTGTATGCTGCCATATTACCTTCTATTTCCATTCCCTCCATCGCAATTCCAACCACAGTGTCCCTTCTTTCCCCCTAAATATGTTTCCATGGACAGGATCACTTTAAAGCCACTCGGTAGACCCTGCATTCCTGTCCACTCCATCCCTCAGCCTGCAGAAGCCCGGTCTACAGGCTGCCTGGGGTCCAATAGAATGGAATGTAGTGTTCACCTTGTAGCTTAAAGGTGCTCATGTGTATGCTGCCATATTCCCTTCTGTTTTCCTCACCCTGCTTCCCTTGATTTAATTTGGCACATTGATCCTGGGAGCAAATCCGATCGCCGTTAAGGGGTCAGGAAGGAATTTTTCCTTCTAGTAAGCAGATTGTCCCAAGCTTGCCAGAGGTTTTTTGCCTTCCTCTGGATCAAATAGCGCAGTTTATCTAATTATTATCAATAAAACTTTGATTTACACAGATTTAACATCAAGTTGCTTGTGTGTCTTTATTCTGGGTATTGGTCACATTTGGGAGGGGTAACATATAGATGGGGGTGGGTGAGGTGAGAATGGAACAAATAAGAAACACTAAAAAGTTAAAGAAGAAATCTACTCATGTTCTTGTTTTATAAGAAACCCAATCAGTGGAAACCAAGTGAGCTTCAAAGCAGGAAGTAGTTTTCTATTCTATTAAACATGCAGTCATTCCAATCTTTATACATTACATTTTTGGCTAACTAACCATATTAGAAACATGTTTTTTTTTGCACAGCCTATACTGAACAATTCCTTTAAGCTCAGAATAGCAGAGGAATTCAAGCTGCCGTCACCTTTCTGCTATGGAGAACTTTGAAAGTCAGATTCAAGCTCAAGGTTTAAAAAAAAAAATTAGAGTAAACCTGACCTAGTACTATAGCTATTTGAGGATGAATTAAGTGTTAAAAAATGTTGGTGTTACTGTTCCTTTCAAGGTAAAGTGTCCCAGTGTCCCAGTGTCTTTACAATAGAGACTTGACAGGGCTGGTAAACACTTGTAGGCTGCAGCTACATTTATATGGAAAATGTGTTTCAATAAGTGGGGAGAAGTTATTGTGGAAAGGGTTACTAACCAGGACAGGATATGGTTAAAACTTAGCTGCACAAGGGAGACGAAGGCAAATTATAGACTAAAACTGAAGGGAAAGGATGAAGTGAATGTATGTTTGCACTTTGTGGAGAACGTGAGATAACATGATATCTTTTCCCTCCTATAAGTGTAATGGAACACCAAAGGTTTTGTTGAGCAAAATGTTTGTCAATTCATTCTTATGGGAACAGCTTGCAAGTGCTAGCTAATGCAATAATGTATTTACAGGCACAAGCAATTTCCAAAGAAATGAATTGGGTGGGGGTGGCAATTTGGAGTGGTTGGTGTATGTTCACAGCACTGAAAACACTCAAGCGGCAAAATGCTGGGTCCATAAAGAGGGTACACATAAATGACTGTTCCATTAAAAGAGGCTAGTATGTGTATAGGATATATTTCATTCTTTAGGCTAATCAAAAGGCTAAAGAATTTGTTGCAATTTCCCATTGACTTAAATTGGAAGCTTGTGGTCTAGGGCACTACCAGACGTGTTCTTCCCACTGCTGCTACTTCATCTACTTACCTAAGAGAGCTGCAAAAAAAAGTGGCTCATCTTTTAGGCCAAACTGCTTGGCAACTTCCTGCATTAGAAACTGATTGGTGGTCAAATTCTTCCTATTCCAACTGAGTTTGAGAGCATGGTAGCTGTAGTATGAAGGGATGTTACAGAGGGTTTACTCAGAGTCATGAGCAATTAGTCCATGAAAACTATTCTCATGAAAGAAGGATACTACCTCCAGGTGATGGTCCTCCAAGCTCTGAAATACCTGGAATGCAGAAACAGAGTTTCAGTAAACATATTCAATACATGTTATTATATTTTAAGACTAGAAAGTAGTCTCTGACCCTCTCCCCACTCAAAATATAAGCCTTCATGCACATGATCGACACATTTCCCAGAAAGCACCAGCGGCCCTGTACAAGTGGAGAATGTGGAGCTTGGGTGGCACCAAGGAAAGGGCTGGTCAAAATAAGATATATGGAGCTTCACAAGGAAACATGGGCCTTTACTGCATTAGGGCTACTGGTTATATCACCCATAGCACGAGAAACATTATTTCTATTCCAACACTTTTTTATCCATAATACATCATTTAAAACCTGCTTACCAGGTTCAAGCTTTAAAATTCAGATTCTAAAAGCCTGCATAGTTCACACCTCTAATCCCCCTGCACTGTTCACACCTGTAACCCCTCTATTGTTCACACCCCTAAAGCCCTTTACTGTTCACATCTCAGACTGAAAGTGCCCACACTGTTCACACCTAATGCAAACTGCTGGAGGGGCACCAGCATTGTGTCACTGTATGTAGCACAGTATGAACTCTCAGGGCTGGATTTATAATGCATGTGCCTCTGGGCCTACTGCCACTCATCACCCCCATCCCCTCCCCTTCTTTTGTGTACATGCGGATATTTTCAGCATCGGGTCTGGAGTACTGGTGATTGGTGCACATGGCATTTTAAAAACTATTGTATCTCCTGCAAATTCCCAGTGCTTCCGAAACAATGCGGGCATGGTTGGGTGGCATGCCGCCCCTCTAAAATTCTGCCACCGTAGGCCCAGGCCTTTCTGGCCTTTCCACAAATCCGGGCCCGTGAACTGCTCATATTAGAGTCATCCTGATAGGTTTCCCTGTCTCCAGCTGTAGTCTGCCTTCCCTATGCTCCATGTATGTGCCATACTCTGCCTGCCCTATGCCTCCTGTGTGTGCAATTCTCTGCTTTCTCTATGCTCCCTGTGTGTGCCATACACTGCCTGCCCTATGCTCCCTGTATGTGCCAAACTCTGCCTGCCCTATGCTCCTTGTGTGTGCCATACTCTGCCTTCCGTATGCTCCCTGTGTGTGCCATACTCTGCCTGCTCTATGCCTCCTGTGTGTGCCATGCTCTGCCTGCCCTATGCGTGTCTGAGCTGTGTGTAATACTCTTCTTGTAATGTTCCCACCATAAAACCCAACTACAACTGCCACAGATATGGAGAAATGTTTTGTGCAACAAAGTATGCCCTTGGATTTCAAAGTCTTGTCAGTCTAGTGATGCAGTCACACAAGCAAAGACTGGCCTTAGTCCCCTACCAGGTCAGCCCAGCTGCTGATCCCCCAGTATCTGTCTATATCGCACTTGAGTACTTGTAATATACTTGTAAAGAAGAATTATTATTAACTTATTTGCCTTTTCACAGCTTTCAAATATGGGTCACTGACCCCATCTAAAATCAAATGCTCTGTAAGGCTACAAATGTATTGTTATTGCTACTTTTTATTACGGTATGGGATCCATTATCTGGAAACCTATCATCTAGAAAGCCTCAAATTATGGAAAGGCCATCTCCCATAGACTCCATTTTATCCAAATAATCCAAATTTTTAAAATGATTTCCTTTTTCTCTGTAATAATAAAACACTACCTTGTACTTGACCCCAACTAAGATAGAATTAATCCTTATTGGAAACAAGACAGCCTATTGGGTTTATTTAATGTTTACATGATTTTCTAGTAGCCTTAAGGTTTGAATATCCAAATTACGGAAAGATCAGTTATCCAGAAAACCCCGGCCCCGAGCATTCTGGATAACAGTTCTCATACCTATAGTTTCCTACTGTTAGCATTATTATGGTATATTGATTTACTCATTTTCTTACATTTTATTTTGTTTAGATTACAACCATTTATTTTAGCCAACACTGAACTGACTGCAACATCTTACACTGATAACAATTCTTATGTTTACGCACTTTAATCAAAAGGATTATAACTTAATATGTTGCAAAACCAATAAAAATACTGAAAAATATAGTAATGAGAAAAACCCCTTGCTAGCCCATTAGTTGGCATCAGAGATCAGAGAAAATCTCGAAATAAGCCAGCAGAGAAAGTGCCTTCAAGCAAACCTTACAATATATTTTAAATTTCCATTATGCAGAGTGAAATATATTCAGGTGTGGGATCCATTATTGGGAAACCCGTTTTCCAGAAAGCTCTGAATTACGGCATGGGCATCTCCCATAGACTTCATTTTATTTAAATAATGCAAATTGTAAAAAATAATTTGCTTTTCCTCTGTAGTAATAAAACAGTACTTTGTACATGATCCAAACTAAGATATAATTAATCCTTATTGGAAGCAAAACCAGCCTATTGGCTTTATTTAAGGATTAATTATATCTTAGTTTGGATCAAGTACAAGGTACTGTTTTATTATTACAGAGAAAAGGGAATCCATTAAAAAAATCTGGATTATTTGTATAAAATGGAGTCTATGGGAAACGGCCTTTCCATAATTCAAATCTTTCTGGAGAATGGGTTTACGGATAACGGATCCCATAACTGTACCATAATTATAGTAACTTACAATTCAATGGAGCACGTACATCTTACTATTATCTGTAACTTGATATTATATCTGCAGAAGCCCCCCCCCCAATGCAATTTGAAAACTCACGAATACCCAGGTATAACCCAAAAGACCAGGCCTAAACCTACACAAACTAGAGACCACGTTACTGTACAACACTAGGCATATGTAGCAAATACATTCCGTTTCACTGTACGAGGATGTCTTTGCTTCATTCGTATTAAAGCATAAGCTTATGGGAACATCAGACATTTCTACATCAGTTTTCATGGGTTTCCAGGTCACATTGTGCAACAGCATATTATAGCCACTTCAAATCAGGATGTACAGGTATGGGATCCGTAATCCAGAAACCCATTATCAAGAAAGCTATGAATTACAGAAAGGCCGTCTCCCACAGACTCCATTTTATCCAAATCACCCAAAAACTATTTCCTTTTTCTCTGTAATAATAAAACAGTATAGGTATGGGATCCATTATCCGGAAACCCATTATCCAGAAAACTCCGAATAACAGAGAGGCCATCTACCATAGACTCCATTTTATCCAAATAATCCACATTTTAAAAAGGGAGTTCCTTTTTTTTCTGTAATAATAAAACAGTAGCTTGTACTAAAATACAATTAATCCTTATTGGAAGCAAAGCCAGTCTATTGAGTTTAGTTAATGTTTACATGATTTTCTTCTAGACCTAAGGTATGAAGATCCAAATTAAGAAAAGATCTGTTATCCGGAAAATATCAGGTCTCAACCATTCTGGATAACAGGTCCCATACCTGTACCTTGCACTTGATCCAAACTAAGACATAATTAATCCTTATTGGAAGCAACACCAGCCTACTGGGTTTATTTAATGTTTACGTGATTTTCTAGTAGACTTAAGGTACGAAGACCCAAATTAAGGAAAGATCCCTTATCCGGAATACCCCAAGTCCCGACCATTCTGGATAACAGGTCCCATACCTGTACCTTGCACTTGATCGAAACTAAGATATAATTAATCCTTACTGGAAGAAAAACCAGCCTACTCAGTTTATTTAATGTTTACGTGATTTTCTAGCAGACTTAAGGTACAAAGACCCAAATTAGGGAAAGATCCCTTATCCGGAAAACCCCAGGTCCTGAGCATTCTGGATAACAGGTCCTATACCTATACTTTCCCTTTAGAACACCACAATGAATTGTGAAACACTAAGGGGCAGATTTATCAAGGGTCAGATTTTGAGGGTTAAAAAACCCTCAAATTCGACCCTCGAAGTAAAATCCTTTGAATTCGAATATCGAATTCGAAGGATTTGAGAGCAAAAGGTGGAATCCTTCAAATTGAACGATTCAAACGATTTCAAACGATCGATCGAATGATTTTTATTCGATCATAAAAAGTGCCCAAAACCTATCTACAATGTCCCCATAGGCATTCAACTCGGTAGCTTTTATTTTGCCAAGTATTGAGTAGAAGGATTTTTTAAAGAGAAAGTACTTTGAATGGTCGAACGATTTTTACTTCAAATCGTTTGAATCATTAGATCCGATCGAATTCGATCGAATTTGGCCAATTCGATGGTCGAAGTACTCAAAAAAATACTTCGAAATTCTAATATTTTTGCATTCAAACTATTCACTCGAGCTTAGTAAATCTGCCCCTAAATATTGTATGTAGGGGGAACCACTTGCTCTGCGGGTATAGTTTTTAAAAAAAATATGCATAGGGCCCGCAGGAATACAGAGGGTTCTACCGGTTATTCTACTCAGGAGGCCATATTCATGGTTACAAGGGACAGCTGCTAGTGCCAGTCTGATAAGAGACTCATCAGAAAACTCATATGAAACAGAATATCTATGTTTTACCTTTAGCACAAAGCAGCACTCAGGTGCGGGATTTGTGGTCGTCTCTCAGGCATGAAACTGGCCCATAAAACATGTATTATTGCCTAAATCTATAAGCTGTCACAATAATGTGCTTTAAGGGGCAGATTTATCAAGGGTCGAATTTCGACGTTTTTTTTAAAGAGACAGTACTTCGATTATCGAATGGTCGAATATTCGAACAATTTTTACTTCAAAACGAAGTCGAAGTAAATTCAAAGTCCTGGGGGCAAATTCACTAAGGCGCGAAGCGCCGTACGCTAGCGTTAATTCGCTAGCGTTTGGCATTTTCGCTACTGCGCAAATTCACTAACGAACTCTGGCGTAGTTTCGCTAGTGTTACTTCGCAACCTTACGCCTGGCGAATCTTCGCTAGCGACGAAACTACGCAAATTCACTAACTTGCGCAGTGTAGTGAACGCTACCTTTTACGCTAGACTTCCTTCGCCACCTCAGACCTGGCGAAGCGCAATAGAGTAGATAGGGATTGTTTAAAAAAAAGTCAAAATTTTTTCTAAGTCCCAAAAAACGCTGGCGTGTTTTCTACATGATGGCTGATAGGCTGAAAAAGATCGAAATTTTTTTGGGACTCCCCTTCTTCCCCCCTACATTTCCTGACTCATGGCAACTTACCTAGACAGTGGGCACATGTGTAGGGCAAAATAAAATTTTTATTTGCTGATTTGAAGGTTTTCTAGGCATTTGTAGTGCAGATACGTGTTCCTCCATTGAAATTTGAATTTCGCGCCGTATGCAAATTAGCCTTCGCGAGCGCAACTTCGCTTTATATAGCGAAACAATGCTAGCGCAACTCCGCAACCTTACGCTACCCCTGTGCGCAACTTCGGATTTTAGTGAGTTTGCGAAGCGCTGGCGAAACTACGCCTGGCGAAGTGCGGCGAAGTTGCGCCTGGCGCAACTTCGCATCTTAGTGAATTTGCCCCATAGTATCCTATTCGATGGTCGAAGTATCCAAAAAATAATTTGAATTTCAAATTTTTTTACTTCGGAAATTCCCTCGAATTCACTTCGACCTATGATAAATCTGCCCCTAATAGTTTTTTATATGACCCATGTAGGATAAGTCGAGCTGTAGGGTGCTGGCCTGGTTAGAAAAAGCACTCAGCAGTGATTATGAAATGAATAAAGGGGGAATCGAATATAATGTAAAATATGTGGAGCACAGCACATTTCATTTCATTTGGGGGTTTATTGAAAAAATAAGTTTTAGCAAATAGATCCGCTACACAAGCCAAGGGCAAAGGCACATACATAACAATGCCAAGTGCAGATTGGTCACTAAGATGTTAAATAAATAAAAAAAAAATTTAGATTGCCACTCAGATTAACCTTTCTCCAATCAACTCTTACGGAAGTACAACTCAAAACTGAAGAGGGTTACAGCAAGGCTGACATGCCCCAACTTTGAATCTCTGCAGAGCATGAGGACAGCAACAACAGAATAAGAGGTTGCCAGATCAATTACAAGCAGGCCTTACTAGCACCCAATATGCCCTGCCGTGGTTATAGAAGGTGCACAGAATTGATCTGGCAGCCCATTTCTGGCCCCAGCATTTAAAGGTGTTGTTCCCTGTTAAATTAATTCTTAGTATGACGAAGAGAGATTCTGAGACAATTTGAATTTGGTTTTCATTTGTTATGATTTTATATGTTTCCCTGGGTAAACTAAAAGACCCCCCACAGGAAAGGCCCTTAAAGGAACAGTTCAGTGTGAAAATAAAAACTGTGTAAATAGATAACATTTATTATAGTGTTTATATTCTTTTTGTCCCAACAGACTTATAATTTTTAACCCTGCTAGCCGATTTGTCCTAAATGCAAACATCTACTGCCAAGCATTTTTTAGACAATTTGTACTCTAAGGGCTTTAAAGGAATTGTTCAGTGTAAAAATAAAAACTGGGTAAATAGATAGGCTGTGCAAAATAAAAAAATGTTTCTAATATAGTTAGTTAAAAATGTAATCTATAAAGGCTGTAGTGAACAGATGTCTAATAAAACAGCCAGAATCTAACTTCCTGCTTTTCAGCTCTATAACTCTGAGCTAGTCAGCGACTTGAAGGGGGGCCACATGGTACATTTCTGTTCAGTGAGTTTGCAATTGATTCTCAGCATTCAGCTCAGATTTAAAAGCAACAGATATGACCCATGTGGCCCCCCCTCAAGTCTCTGATTGGTTACTGCCTGGTAACCACAGTAACCAGTCAGTGTAAACCAAGAGAGCTGAAAAGCAGGAAATAGTGTTCTGACTGATATTTTCGACATCAAATTACTCCAGCCTTTATACATTACATTTTTGGCTAATTAACTATATTAGAAACATTTTTTTATTTTGCACAGCCTATCTATTTACCCAGTTTTTATTTTTACACTGAAAAATTCCTTTAAAGCCCTTAGAGTACAAATTGTCTAAAAAATGCTTGGCAGTAGATGTTTGCATTTAGGACAAATCGGCTAGCAGGGTTAAAAATTATAAGTCTGTTGGGACAAAAAGAATATAAACACTATAATAAATGTTATAAAACAGCAATCCAGAAGGCAAAGAAAGGAAATGAAGAGAGCATTGCGGCTAAGACTAACCCCAAAACGTTTTTTAAGTATATTAATAGTAAAAATATGCAGGTTATTTGAAGGCTTGTTAAGGGATCATGTTCAAAATGTCCTAGTGAATGGCATTATTAGCAGCAATCAGCATGGCTTTATGAAGGAACGGTCATGTAAGACAAATTTATTTGCTTTTTATGATGAGGTTAGTAAGATGCGGGACAGTGGGGGGCAGTAGATGTCAACTATTTGGATTTTGCCAAAACATTTGATACCGTGCCCAACAAACTACTGCTTTCTAAACTAAGGTCTGTTGGGCTTAATGAAGTCGTTTCCACATGGATAGGAAACTGGCTACAGGATAGTGTACAGAGGGTGGTTGTTAATGGTACATTCTCTACTTGGAGTAAGGTTCTTAGTGGGGTCCATCAGGGTTCGATATTGGGTCCACTTTTATTTAACTTTTTCATTAATGACTTAGGGGAGGGTATTGTAAGTAATGTATCAATGTTTGCAGAAAACTATCCAATTAATTCCATCCAGGATGTGGCACTTGCAACAGGATCTTGACAAACTGTCAATCTGGGCAGCTAAGTGGCAAATGAGATTCAATGTTGATAATGTAAAGTCATGCACCTGGGATGTAAAAATATCCACTTAACAAAGAATTCTCCCCTCTATACTCACCTCTAATCAGATGGGTTTTCTCCAGAACAGGCACCCTGTACAAGCGATCAGGAAAGCTATAGCCACAATATATCAATGTAACCTGGAAAAAAGAAGACAAGATTTATTAATCAACTTAGATGCAGATAAAGCATTTGATAGGCTCTCACACACACATATGCGACAACTTCTGAAATTCAAACATTTTGGGATACACATGCTTAATCTTAGAAAAATTTAGAATTCAATAAGGAACTAGGCAGGGTTGCCCCCCTCTCCCCTCTATTATTTAACATAGCATTAGACCCTTTAATACAACATCTCCTTCTTAATAAAACTTTTCAAGGAATCCCTCTGGGACACTTAAAACAAAAAATAACAGCTTTTGCAGATGATATCTTATTATTTATTCAACATCCCCAAACAGAATTGCCCGCAATTTTAGATACCATCCAACTCTTTAGTACATTTGCAGGCTTCCGAATAAATCTGACTAAATCAGAAGGATATTGGTGTCGAAAGAACAAATAACAGGAATGACTTTCCATTTACGTTAGCAAGATCACATATAACATATTTGGGTATTAAACTACCAAAAAAACATACAGAATTATACTCTCTGAACATACTATAGATAATACACAACAAGAACTCAAAAAATGGGAGACGTTGAACTTAAAATTTCTAGGTAGAATTCATTTAATAAAAATGATTGTTTTCCCCAAAACACTTTGCACCTTTATATGGAAACAAAAAAGACCTAGGATAAGTTGAAACAAACTAAAGAGATGGGTGGGGTAAATTTCCCAAACATACGTGAATACAATGAGGCATCACTCTTATGTTTCGCAGGTGATTAGATCTACAATAGAAATGTATATACCTCAACAGAACTTGATCAATTACTGACAGGAGACCTGTCTCTTAATTTCTTACTCCACTTTCAGCTAAAAGACATTCCTCAAGATATTCATGAACATCCCCTATTCACAGACACATACAAAACCTGGAATACAGTAAGGCACAGATTTAAACTCACATCAGGCAAATCCATGGATGGGTAACCCAACATTTCCAATGGGGAAAAATAATAGAACATTACTGAACTGGTAAAATCAAAACTTGAGATTGATCAAAGAGGTTGCTACTGACAAATTCACCATAATTACCAAAGGAAATTTAGCTCAGAAATTCCCATTTCTATCTGAGGACTACCTACTCTCTATTCAAATTCTATATTTTGCTACAAAAGCTCTACATCTTTCTCAGATCGATAAAAATAACCCAATAAATACATTATGGCCCAGAGGCACTACAGTCAAGACTACATCTCAAATCTATCGTACAATTAGGATGACATTATTAATTGAAACTCCAAATAATTTTATAAGCAAATGGACCTCAGTAATTCCGTAAACAGAAGCTGCTAATATACTCCAATTTCACACAAAGACTATGCAAATACTTTCTACAACTAAATATCAGGAAATGTCTCTACAGATACTACATCAATCATAGCTGACACCACTTCGGAGACATCTTATAGGTACTTCAAATACAGACAAATGCCTGAGATGCCAACAACCTAGAGTTGACCTCGTACACTGTCTATGGCTTTGCCCTAGTATCCAAAAATGATGGGGAGAAGTTCAGGAATATTGGAAATCTCTAACACAACAAACTGCACCCTTTACATTAACATGGGCAATTTTTGGAATACCCCCCCACACAATTAAAACGTACACGTTCGTAGAGACTCTTAGCAGAATGATTAACTGCTACATCACTGGCTTTCTTCATCTGCCCCCCGTTCTCATTAGTCAAACAAAAACTCCATCACATTTTTCATATGGATTGGCTGGAATCTATGACAAATAAAGAACAGCATACAGAAAATTTTTTCTTAATTTGGATGAGTTACATAGCCTTCCTTCCCACACACATTAAACACCTAACTTTACTCATTTAGACACACTACCTGGTTTGACACAGAATTACTATCTAACTATCCCACCGTACAGGAAACAGATCTATACATCCAGAACCTTTCTCATTCACGGGAACAGAGCCATCGATCACCCCCCAGGAGTCGCCAGATAAACCGGATGTTACATTCAAATTGTTAATTATTTTCAAAATATGATATAAGGAAATATTGTTGTTTTAATTAATCCCATATTCAAGCTATACATATATATATATAAACATATGTTAAAAAAAAAAATATCCACTTATACCCTTAACGGGACTGCACTAGGCAAATCCATAATGGAGATGGAGCTTGGCATCTTTTTATATAATAAACTTGGCTGTAGCAAACAATGCAAGTCAGCAGCATCAAGGGCAAATAAGGTCTTGAGCTTTATTAAAAGGGGCCTAGATTCACTGGAGGAGGGGGTCATTCTTTCACTTTATAGAGCACTGGTAAGGCCCCATCTAGAATATGCCGTACAGTTTTGGTCTCCATCACTCAAACAGGACATTATTGAATGTCAGTACAGAGAAAAGGCAACCAAGCTGGTAAAAGGTATGGAAAATCTTAGCTATGTGGAAAGACTGGCCAAGTTGGGGATGTTGGAGAAGAGGCACTAAAATCGATCCTGACACAATCCTTTAAAAAATCATAGCAACGTGTCCGTATCAGGTGCTGCACCCGCAATAGTTCCCCTCAAAGCCACCGCCAACCCCGCGAACCTGCATTGTCCCGAGCCTTTGACACTGTTAAAATATCTTCTGTGCTGTTTCAGTGACACTGGTCTGGGGGCGGCACAATCCTTCCATAGGCTAATTACAAATGAAAACAGAACTTCAGCCTATGGAAGGATCACTCCGCCCCCAGCACAGCATCACAGAAGCAAGGCAGAAGATCCATTGGTAGTGTCAGAGGGTCGTCTGCTTTGAGAGGAACTATTCTGGGTGCAGCAACTACTTGATACTGACACATTCCTATGATTTTTATAGGAACTTGTCAGTATCGCTTTAAGGGGTGATATGATACTATGTACTTTATAAATATATAAGGGGATCATGTAATAGTCTATGTAATGCTTTATTTACAAGTAGGTCTTTCCAGCTGAAGAAAAGAGGTTCCGGCTAAATATTCGGAAGGGGTTTTTTACAGTGAGAGCTGTGAAGATGTGGAATTCTCTTCCTAAATCAGCTGTCCATGCTGATTTAGGGAGAGAGGGAGGGAATACAGGGTTATGGAAGATAGCTCATAGTACAAGTTGATCCAGGGACTAGTCCAATTGCCAATTTGAAGTCAGGAAGGATTTTTTTTCCCCTCTGAGGCAAATTGAAAGGCTTCCATCAAAACCGTTTTTCGCCTTCCTCTGGATCAACTGGCAGTTAGGCAGGTTATATATATATATAGACTTAAAAGGTTGAACTTGATGGACGTGTGTCTTTTTTCAGCCTAACTTACTATACTATATTATACCATGCTACTGTGTCAAAGATTTGTTGTCTGATCCTGCTACATGTTTTTTTTATTTTTCAATAAAATTATAAATAAAATGACCTTTTTGAGTTAATTTTTAGAAGTTTAAAGGTAACTTTACCTACTTGGCTTGAAATAGACCCTGCACAATGTTACACTTGTCAAAGTCAGCCTAAAGGTGGCCATACACGGGCCGATAAAAGCTGCCGACAGACTGTGTCGGCAGCTTATTGGCCCGTGTATGGGGGCCCCCGACGGGCTTCCCCGATCGAGATCTGGCCGAAAGTCGGCCAGATCTCCATCGGATGGGACAGAAAATCCCGTCGGATCGCGGCCGCATCTGTTCGTTGATGCGGTCCCGCGATCCGACCGCCCGTTTGCCGAATGCTAGGATCTGATCGTTGGGCCCTAGGGCCCACGATCGGATCTGCCCGATATTGCCCACCTCAAGGTGGGCATATCGGAGGGAGATCCGCTCGTTTGGCGACATCGCCAAACGAGCGGATCTATCCATGTATGGCCACCTTTAGTTGATAGTACAGGTATGGGACCTGATATCCAGAATGCTCGGGACCTGGGATTGTCCGGATAATGGATCTTTCTGTAATCTGGATCTTCATACCTTAAGTCTACTAGAAAATCATGTAAAAATTTAATAGCCAGACTAATGGCTTCCACTGATCACCTTTGGCCAGGTAAGGTACAGGGGAAACAGGCCATACCTACTTGCAAATTCAGGGATAGCAATATAAGTGAACCAGTACCATAGCTGTCTGTTCATTTAGAGTAGCGTTTATGGAAACTGCCAGATCATAGGCAGGATGTTATGTTACCCCCAAAGGGCTGCCTCTGGACCCTATAGTTGGTGTCTTGGAGAAACTTAAAGAAATGTGAATCACATTATTCATCCATTGGCAGCTCTAAACAAACCTTGACAGACTTAGAATTTCAAGGATTTTGTATGGACCAATAAACTTAGGTCATACTCATAACTGGGCAGAGGGAACCTGGAATCGGATATTTTTAGTAGACTGCTAAACCCTGGTACCTAGGAGCAGTCCTATGATGTATGTCAATGGCTCTGTTAGAGAAGGTCCATAGATAGGAATTACCTAGAATTATCCTAGTTTCTATCCCTTTACTGCACCTGTCAGGTATTTGCCTAATACAAATGGTTCCTGTACTGTTAGTGAAGGTCCTTAGACAGGATAGGAATTAGCTTGTTCTTATATGAACTGAGTAGTTTCTATCCCTTTACTGGACCTGGCAGGTAATTGCCTAATATAGATGGTCCTTGTACTGTTAGAGAAGGTTCTTAGATAGGATAGGAATTAGTTTATTCTTATATGAACTGACTAGTTTCTATCCCTTTACTGGACCTGTCAGTTATTTACCCAATACAGATGGTCCCTGTACTGGTAGAGAAGGTCCTTAGACAGGATAGGAATTAGCTTGTTCTTATATGAACAGACTAGTTGCTATCCCTTTACTGGACCTGTCAGGTTTTTGCCTAATACAGATGTTCCCTGTACTGTTAGAGAAGGTCCTTAAACAGGATGGGAATTAGCTTGTTCACATATGAGCTGACTAGTTTCTATCCCTTTACTGGATCTAGTGTCAGGTAATTGCCTAATACAGATGGTCCTTGTACTGTTAGAGAAGGTCCTTTGATAGGATAGGAATTAGCTTGTTCATATATGAACTGACTAGTTTATATCCCTTTACTGGACCTGTCAGGTATTTGCCTAATACATATAGTCCATGTACTGTAATAGAAGGTCCATAGACAGGATGGGAATAAGCTTGTATGAACTGACTAGTTTCTATCCCTTTACTGGACCTCATATGAAATAGCAGTAAAACGGTCTAACACAGATGATGGATTTCACACATCTTATATATGAATAACTAAGTACTATCTCTAAAAATGGCAGAAATATGTCCTTTAATGAGTTGCAAATAGTTCTATTCTATAGATCTATTTAACATACCATAAGGTTAATATATTGTGAGTAATAGCTAACTCTATTAGAACAGACTAGAGTCTACCCTTATTTGGGACCTTACTTTGAAGGTGCTTGTACTGGATGGCATTTAGCTTTGTCAGTATAGACTGGACTAATTCCTATACTTTCCTGGTACCTCACCACTAGAGGCATTAGGTCATTTCTAGGGATAGAAACTAGCTCACTGTTATATGAATCATCTATTTCCTATCCACTAGAGGGACGGTCCTTTCCAGGGATAGGAACTAGTCGCTACTCTTTAGAAATCTGGACCCCATGGGCGCCAAGCCCCACCCCAGATCCCACCGACACTACAGTTAAAAGACTACACAGACATCAGTGCTAAAAACAATAAACCCTCCCAGCACAAGTTATAAAAAAACATTAATGATGAGGGCCCCCTTATAAGTTAAAAAAAACTGTGGGGCGAGGGCCCCTCATAAAAATTATAAAAAAAATTGGTGGTCAGGGCCCCCCTACAAATTTGAAAAAGAATTGGTGACCAGGGCCCCCCTATAAGTTAAAAAAAATTGGCACCAGGGCCCCCCTTAAAAGTTTTTTTTATTTTAAAAACATTGGCACCAGGGCCCCCCATAAAAACTCATTGGTGGTCAGGACCGCCATAAATTAAAAAAAAAACATTGGCACCAGGGCCCCCATAAAAGTTTTTAAAAAAATAAAACATTTGTACAAGGGCCCCTTTAAAAAGTTAAAAAGAAACATTGGGACCTGGAGAATATTTTTAAAAAAAATCACCCTTAGAGCACCATTTGTGAATATGAACACAATGTGAAATGTGAATCTGAGCCTTTAATTAATTATTTGGTATAGTAAGAAGTAAATAAAGAAATGATCAAGGTATCAAAGTAAATTCACCTAACTCACCAAAGTTTGGTCGAGGCCCAGGTGCCCTGCCCGAGCCTTCAGCTAGGCGAGGAGATCAAAACTGTATTGGTGTAGAGCAGGCACCTCTATGTGTACCCAAAAAACTTTTAAATTATACAAATCTGTTAGAAAGACTGTTCTTTGAGTGCCTGCTTTACACAAAATACGTTTTTTTAAGCTCTTTATTTAGAATTTTCCATACACATTCACAATTCAAAAAAAGTACACAGTTTTGCGTATCAGACACATCTCAATTTCCAGGTGGGCAATAATGGGCAGTGCCCTTTAGGCTGTATGTATTTTTAAGCACACAGCATAATAGACATATGTCTACATGTAAACTGTATCAACGGGTAAACTGTATAAACGTGGAAAAGAAAATGTACTGCTAATCTGGGCTATCCAGACCACAGATAGTTAATGTCCAGATAATGGTAATGAGCATGGGTTACATTGCGACTCACACATCAGGATCAGGGCCTTCGCTAAGTGGAAGTTTCCCATAAAGGTGTAGTGGAACTACAACACTCAGGTTACTGTATAGTAAAATATGAATGATTGTAAGCCAGGAGGTTCTTATGGTGAAAAACAAATGGATGGTTTATTTAGCACAATCAAATGACCACAGGTTTACTCACGTATGAAGCGGTATTAACATATCACAGTTTCAAGTGGATAGAGGAGGATGATACAGTAATGAAGGATGTGACTCCCATAGCGCATAGAAGTCAAGCGTACATCAATTCCCTCAGGCAGATATACCTTTACGTGGTCCGGATCCCATCCAGTGGAGTGGTTAGGGAGAAGAAGTCTAACCTAACACCCATTCCACTGTGGTCCCTTCACTAAAGGCATACAATGAAGCCTTGGGGGAAGCTACTCCCTGCTATGGATTCTTGATGGAGCACACAACTGCTCTCGCTATATAAGCTGTCTATCTCACTCTCCTAGAGAGTCTATGAAAGAATCTATCCTGTGCTTGCTAACCTCATTCACGGGGTTTCCTGGTCCCTGACTTAAACACTAAAGGTGCTGTCCCTTTAGGCCGGTGGCTTTACTGGGCCTTGGTGTACCCAGGCTCAATGGGAACAACCTAGCTGAAAGGACACCAGGAGCCAAAGAGGAAGATACACCCCTTTCCACAAACTATATGGAAGTGTGGTAGGAAGCGGTCATTACACCCATTGGCCTTTAACTATTGGTTATTTAAATACTCAAATAGATACATAGGCTTTTGCCTAGTAACTAGAGTAGTAAAGGAGAAGAGTAGGGATTTAAAGCCATAGGAACATAGTAAAACCTATGGGTCCCTACAAAAAGGTAAGAGATGCAGAAAATAAAAAAAAGTGCTTCAGTAGCCTCAGCCAGGGGGTTGTAGTCTGTGTAAGGACACTGTAGTGGATCTATTGATAGCCTAAAGAGGCCTGGTAGTGAGGTGTCTACACCAGTATGGTAGCAATTTTGTGGGAAAAATTGATTTGTATAATCATTTTATGGCCTCAGGGTGAATACAATATCCTAATTAAGTAAAAGGTCTCCAGGATTCGGTAACCCTGTTTGAGGGTGCTGTGATTCCCACTGTGCCCATACTTTATGAAAAGCAGTTAGTTGAGAGACTGAAATGCTGCCAGGTATTCCAGGTGCCGAAAGTCTTGGATTAGCAACTTAAGATCAATTAAGGTGGGTGGTTGTATTTTCTTCCAATTGTGGGCTATTAGTCGCTTGGCTGCAGTTAGTGTCACGTTAACCAGTTTCTGTACATAGTTTTTGAACTTAGGAAATGGGATTCCTCAGAGAAATGTTAGTGGGTCTAGCTGCAAAGGTCTCCCCATCAAGGGTTCTAGTAGGGCCATTAAGTATTTCCGCAAACACTTCATTAGGGGGCAGGTCCAAAATATATGCTATAGTGTTCCATCTCCTCCCCATTGTCTCCAGCAGAAGTTTAGTGGTGTCATATACAATTGCATGAGAATTGTATAGTTTGTTTCTTTGTGGGTAACACATGCTAAGGCCTGTTTAAGATTCTCCCATAGTGAAGTCCATTTGGGAAAGTGCAAATCATGCATTAGATTTTGTTCCCATGACAGCATGTTCAGCAAAGGATGTTTCTTGGCATGTGTTGAGTTATCCATAGATATCTGATACGAGTCCTTTTCTGCTCACTCGAGTTGCCATGATAGTAATGAGGGGTGAGTGTTTTAAGGGCAGATGAAGGCCTATGACTTTCAGGGCAAAATGCTTAATTTGAAGATATTGGTAGTGCATTGTATTGCTCAGGCCATGTTTGATCTGGAGATCTTGGAATGTATGTAGTTTGCGATTCAATGGGTTGTAAAAGTCCCTTAGCTGTGTGAGGCCTATCCTATGCCAAGGCTGTGCAAAGGTATTAACCAGGCCTGTAGCAAAGTGGAAGTTTCAAAAGATACGAGTCAGTCTGTAATACAATTTATACTGATTTTTGGAGTAGTTTTAAATGGAGAGAGTTAGCTTTACAGAGTTGAGTGGGATGTCTTTTGCAATAGTGGTCATTTCTAGGCCCCACAGTAGAGCGGAAATAATATATGGGGATACAGTATCATTTTCCAGTGTTACCCATTTCCCACAATACGATCTATATGACCATGCCACCGCTTGGAGTAAATGTGCTGCTAGATATCAAAGTACAGCAGGGGCCCCTAGGCCTCCCCGTATGGATGGGAGTGTTATTATCTTCTGTGATATTCTGTGCGATTTGGAGAGTACCTCTCTCTCTCTCCTGTGTTTTTTTTTTCAACTAATCTACTGTTCTTTGTTAAGAACTGGTGTCTAAGCCTTTTTGTGAGAGCTTCCTCCATTACTTCTGCAAGGCTCCCAGTTTAAGTGACATTCATTTGAAACAGTGCTCTGCGCCCTTAAAAGTGCAGTCCTTTTACATTTTTTTCAAGCCCTAATCACTGGAATTTGCTTTACAGAAATCAACGTCCTGGAGGTGATCTTCTGGAGGTTTTTGGCCATGACCCTTAAACATCCTGACCACGTTCAGTTATGCTTAGACCATGCCATGTTAGACCTTAACCATACCCATAACTGTCCCTATATATCATTATGCCCCAGGTTTCTGAAATAAGAGGACCAAGCAATTTTGGATAATACAGCTAACAGACTTTAAATATTATGACGCCACCTAGCGTTAGTTTGCATTGATTACAGCGATCTGTACAATTATTACAAAGTAAAAGAAAACCAATCTGTAAATGGAAAATGTATGTACGTAAACATTCTCTGTTGTCTTAAATCAGTGTTTTTAAGTTCCCATTCTTTTTATGAAGATATTCTTCTCATGTTAAAAAAAAACTAAAGTGTTTTGAAAAATTTTCCCATATTTTTTTTTTTTTTCATATTGACCTTATTGATCTTTTTTTCAGGTTATTCAGTTGTTGGGATCCTTACCAAGAAATCAGCCGCCCAGAAAGCAATAAATAGGAACAGTAATCACACAGATAGATGCCAATGCTGCATCACTGATTTATTAAAAGTGTTGTTCACCTTTAAGTTAACTTTTAGTATGACGTAGAAAGTGATATTCTGAGACAATTTGCAATTGGTTTAGTTTTTTTTATTATTTGTGGTTTTTGAGTTATTTAGCATTTTATTCAGCAGCTCTCCAGCTTGCAATTTCAGCAATCTGGTAGCTAGGGTCCAAATTACCCTAGCAACCATGTATTGATAGGGATAGGAGACTGGACTATGAATAGGAGACGGTCTGAATAGAAAGATGAGTAATAAAAAATAGCAATAACACTAAATTTGTAGCCTTAGAGAGCATTTGTTTTTAGATGGAGTCAGTTTGAAAGCTGGAAATAGTCAGAAGAAGAAGGCAAATAATTCAGAAACTAGAAAAAATAAATAATTAAGACCAATTAAAAAGTTGCTTAGAATGAGGCATTTTAGAACTTACTAAAAGTTAACTTAAAGTTGAACCACCCCTTTAAGCCATGGATAGAAATATATAACAGTTTCATTGGAGGAACTAAGCAACTAAGAAGATGGTTCTCCCATGAAACAATAAGTCTGTCACTACCCTTTTCTCAATAAAGAGTAACATTGCTAAGTACATACATGTACTTCCATACAGCAGACCTATGGCGGGACGGTTATTTCATGTGGGCCTTTTTTTTTTTAATGTGCATAGGTGTTCATAGAAAATCTTCTAGCAGGGGGCAAAGTTATCTACCAAAAGCAACCTGTTTATCTAGACTAAGCCGGTATACAGGTATTAAGTAGTGATGAGCGAAATTTTTCAACGCAAAAATGGTGCCCATATTTTCGCCCAAATTTTCGTCATTTCGCTAATTTTTGAGCTGCGAAATGGGTCAGAACCGCCCATCACTAGTGTAAAAGGAGATGGAAAGTCCTGTTATACTTGGGGGTACCAAAAGTTAAGCACCAACAAGTGATCCTGTCCAGAGAAACCTACACCGGCCTGGGGTTCTTCCAGTGAGCATCACAGAGCGATCGTCTTCCATCTTCTTCTTTCTTTTCATGATTGTGCATGCACAGTAGATTGATAAGCTGAACTTTAAAGAAGTCAGCTATTTCGCTCTACTGCGCATGCATCAGCTCTGGGAAATTTGAAGAACGAAGAACCAGGAAAACAATCGCTCCATGGTGCTCGCTGAAAGAACTCCTGGACCGGTGCCGTTTTTTCCTGATAGCTGTGGTTACAGGTAATTAAATGCAATCACTTAGGGGGTGCCTTTTGAAACTCCCAAGTAAAAAGGACTTTCCTTCTCCTTTAAGGAAATGCCAGGTTTGTGGGTGATTCATTTACTGGTAAATCCCAGAAAGTCTCTTCCATAAATGTAACTGGGGGGTATTTAAATAGAAAGTATTAATTAAAATTATTCTTAATTAGTGATGGGCGAATTTGGGCCGTTTCGCTTCGCCGTTAAATTCGCGAATTTTGCAAAACGGCGCCGGCGTCTCGTTTTTGACGCCGGCGCCCGTTTTTTCGACGCCGGCGCCCGTTTTTGACGCCGGTGCCAAAAACCCGTTTTCCAAAATTTTCGCGGGCGTTTCGCGAATTTATTCGCTGGCGGCGAAACGTGCAAATTCGCCGTGAATTCACGCCTGGTGAATAAATTCGCCCATCACTATTCTTAATTATAAGAAATGGCTTAAAGCAGAATTCAGCTCCTACATCTAGAATGGCAAAAAATTGCCAATAGGCTAACAGAAACAATGGCAACCCGAGATGGGATTGACCACATATAAAAGTCTTCTGGAAAAGCATTACAGAGAGACTGGGCCGAATCGGGGGTTCGGCCGAATCCAAAATAGTGGATTCAGTGCATCCCTAATCTTTACAAAAGGATTTACACTTGTAACTTTTTGTTACAAGGGCCACCCATTCATCTGGCTATGGATTAAAGAGGAGTGCATGCTGAGTCTATTTCAAGTCTATATACTCTAGAATTACCTTTCCCCCCTATTCTCTGTTCAAACATTCATTTAACATGGTACTTTGCATGTGAAGCTGTATATTCCCTTGTGACTCTCAAATACAATGTGATGCACTTGATTTATATTGTTAGTGTCTCTAGGCAGTTACTGTATGGTTTTTGTTCAATTAAAAATGCTTTAATGCATTTGAAATGTATAAATAATCAGTATCATTTTCTTTGAAGCTTTGGGTATGGACTTCACTGAATGCCGACAGGATAACTGATATATTTGTATGACATTGCAATGCACTGCACTATGCTCCCTGTAAGTTCCTTCTTTGTGCTATGAAGAGCTGCACCTAGTTAAAGTCCAAACTAACAGGAAATGTAAAATGATTCACCACATACGGTAATTCAGTATTGTTAGACTAAAAATATTGTCAGGTTTTTCTGGTTTCATTTCTTACATATTACAATTGCAAATATTAACAGAAACTGAAAGTACATTACAAAACATTGTACGCATGCGCTTGTGTTTAATCACTTACAGGGCCAGAACTAGGGGTAGACAGAAGAGGCATGTGCCTAGGGTGCAAAGTTGAAGGGGGCGCCAGGCATAGGGTTGCCACCTTTGCCGGTGGCTAAACCCGAAAAAAGGGGGTGGGACAGATAGCATTGGTGATGGAACAGTGATATTGGGCTGGGCATGATGACATCAGAGGCATGCACAATGTTGTGGAGTTATGATGCCGGGTCAGGGTTATTGCATCACTTATATGCAACTGGCTAGATTTCTGTCCAGTTTTCGCAATATTTTAAAACGGGACAGAAAGTTTTGAAAGGACAGCCCTTTGCAAACTGAGATGTCCATTTGAAACCCACATGGCTGGAAACCCTACCTCTACAGTATCTATTCTGCCCGGTGAGTAAGACCATTCTGGATAACAGAAATCAGTTATCCAGAAAACTTTGAAATACACCAATGCTCATTTAGAAAATCTATTTCTTATTTTTAATTGATTTGCTTATTTCTGTTTCCTTCTCCTTTAAAGGAGTGCGCACAAGGTAGGCGTGAGGTGACCGGCCAGGTTGCCTAGGGCACCCAACTGGCTTGGCCCGGCTCTGATCACTTACCTGGTGACCTGAACCAAAAAAAAACAGACAGCTGGTCTCAGTGTCGGACTGGCACACCAGGGGCCCACCTAAAAACCTTAGACCAGGGGCCCACTCTCAGTACTATTATTCTTCCTCTCCTCACTCAACCTCTATTTTCCTAGTCTCTTTTCTTTACATACTATAATCAATTATTCCATCTATTTAGCCTCTTTTTCTCATAGAAATAGGGAATGACCATGAAATAGGCCAAATGTTTTAGCAGCATGAGGGCCCACTGACACCTGGGCCCACCGGGACTTTTCCTGGTATCCTGATGGGCCAGTCCGACACTGGCTGGTCTATATATTTATTTATATTTCAGACGTGATTAGCTGATCAGGAATGCAGAATTAGAAATAACAATATTTAATTCTTAAAATGTAGGGATTAGTTAAGACAGCAGTTTCAGAACTATCTGTTTTTCACTGTGATGACCAGAATCTTATTATTTAGAAGGGACAACAATTCCCTTTGTTTTGAAAGGGGGGGTTTGAAAACAATTGAACTGACGCAGTCACGCATACATGTCACTGGCGACTGTACTTATTAAGACATTCTTGTTATGGGTGTGAGCGACCGCCTTTGAATTGTGAGGTGAGTGACCGGCACAATCCATCTTGTTCTGCCCTAGGCACCTTTTATAATAACTGTACAAGAGCTAGAGGTGCGCGTACTGCACACTGTCCAGCAGAGGTCGCTGCCGCAAGGCATTGGCCCATTAAGAGTTGCAGTAGAGGCGTGGGAAGGTGCAGGCGGGTCCGTGACACAGGAGAAGCGTGACGCTCCCTAACAAGCAGAATAAAGAATAACCTGTGGGCGCTCAGACACCTGCTACACCTGATGCGTTTACTGAGGACATCGTCTGGTTCAAGATAGTGACCGGCTCTTTTACTGAGAGAATTGGATAACTGGGACAGATACTGTTTTCCTCCTTATATTTTCTGGTGGTCCAGCAAGAAAACGGAATGGGGCTGAAAGCTCGGTGGATGCAGAGTTCCCTAAGGAGCTTGGTGTGCCAGGGTGTCATTGCGTGCTTGCTGCTCTCAGCAGGTAAAACTCAACTCTTGCCCTCAACTTCCTCCTTATTGCGAAAACTTAGCGCCCAACCTCTGCGTACAGACTGAAGGGAACAGGTGGCTTCTACTCATGGCTGGGGGGTTTGGTATCGATTCTATGTGTATAGATATCTGTGTAATGCTGCACTGTATAAAAGAAATGACTGTATGAATCAGTGATCAGGGGTTGTATATAAGGTGCAAGGAATCAGTGGCGTAGCTAATGGGTTGTAATGAATTTATGTTCTTATATATATTTTTTTATATTTAATTTATGTATTCACCTGGCTACCAGAAACTGTCATGCAATGATCATGCACTTTATCACAATGCTAGAAAATGCTGTAATGCAGTCAGCACACACTTTCTGGCAGGGAAGCATTGAGGTTCCAGGGTACTTCTATATATATATATATATATATATATATATATATATATATATCAGGGAAGCATTGAGGTTCCAGGGTACTTCTATATATATATATATATATATATATATATATATATATATATATATATATATATATATATATATATATATATATATAGCTGACCCAGTTGTAGGTGCAGTAAGAAAAACATAATATTTCATATTACTGAACAGAAGGTCCCACCGGTACATTTTTGATGGCGGTATAGATGGGACTTGCTCTAATGCAGTGTTTATTCACTTTCTGGGATGAAAAAGTCTGTATTACAGTCGGCCCGCTTGTCAGGGATCTCAGCAAATGGCTGTTATACAGTGAGCATGCATATTTTGGCTTCACAGTGAAGGCTATATTGCAGTGATCATAGTATTACTAGGACGTGAGTCATGGAAAGGCCAGTTATACTTTCTGCAGTCTCCTACTGCAATCTTGGGAAGAGACAGAGCTGTATGGAATATAGTCACCTTGTCTTTATTATGCTAGCTGGAGATGCTGTAATGCAGGTATCATATCATTTACCATCTATGTTTGTAAATGAACCCATCTAGCTCTCCTTAGTTACCAACAAATCACTTAATATATTTTCTATTTCATCCCCTTTGAGCCCCTGCTTTCTTAGGGTGGTGGCAGATGTGGCTACTGGGGGAGACTAGTCGTCCAGCAACAAATTGCCTTTTCTCGGGCGACTAATCTCCCTAAATGCCTTCCCGCCAGCTAGAATGTAAATCGCTGGCAGGATGGCACTCAGATTGCTTTGGCTTTCCAAAGTCGCCAGAAGTTTCCTCGTGAGACGACTTAGGAAAACAAATCGTTTCAAGTGCCATCCCGCCGACGGGAAGGCATTTATGGGAGTTCAGTTGGCAGAAGAAGAGGCGATTTGTCGCTGGGCGACTAATCTCCCCTAGTAGCCACATCTGCCACCACCGTTATATAGCTTGGGAGTTTTGGGCTTAGCATTCTTTTCCAAGTGCAGTGACCCATAGCTCCTACCCAGTACTTAGCTTTTATTAGTTTAGTGTAGTTAGAATAATGAAATCAAATTTCTGATTGGTTGCATTGTTATTGCACTGGTGAAAATCCATTTATATTCACGCTGTTTGTTTATGTGCTAAGAGTTTTCTCAGTGTTCCATAGAGTTTATGTTTGTATGCAGTGTGCACATGAGTATGTGTTTACTTGAACTTGCAGTGAGAGTATTGATAGATAACTGAAACCACACTGTTTATTCATATAACTCATTGACTGTCATTTGTGCCAAAACCTACTCTAGTTCCGCCAATCACAGTATAGCTCTTGCTAATGAAAACAGTGCATGGGTTTCAAGAGGAAACAGCATTCAGTTTAATGTTTCACTATCATCTCAGTTCAGACCTTAAAGGGTCGTTCACCTTTGACTTAACATTTAGGGACACAATTACTTAGCTCGAGTGAAGGATTAGAATGAAAATTACTTTGAATTTTTTTTATGGCTACATCGACCATCGAATTGGCTACTCCGACCTTCGACTACGACTATGACCTTCGCCAGCTAAAACCTACCGAGCACCAATGTTAGCCTATGGGGACCTTCCCCATAGGCTTTCTAAGTAATTTCTGATCGAAGGAAAATCGCTCGATCGATGGATTAAAATACTTCGAATCGAACGAATTGTGGCAAATCCTCCGACTTCGATATTGGAAGTCGAAGGATTTAACTTCGATGGTCGAATATCGAGGGTTAACCCTGATATTCGACCCATAGTAAATGTGTCCCTAAGTATGACATAGACAGTGATATTCTGAGGCAATTTGCAGTTGATTTTCATTTTTTATTATGTGTGGTTTTTGAGTTATTTATCTTTTTTTCAACAGCTCTCCAGTTTGCAATTTCAATAATCTGGTTGCCATGCTCCAAATTGCCCTAGCAACCATGGACTGATTTGAATAAGAGACTGGAATATGAATAGGAGAGGCCTGAATAGAAAGAGGAGTAATACAAAGTAGCAATAACAACACATGTGTAGCCTTACAGGCATTTGATTTTATATGGGGTCAGTGACCCCCACTTGAAAACTGGAAAGAATCAGAAGAAAAACGCAAGTAATGCCAAAACAATAAAAAAGAAATAATGAAGACCAATTGAAAAGTTTAGAATTGGTCATTCTATGATATATTGAAAGTTACCTTAAAAGTGAACCACTCCTTTAAGGGCGAGGTCACACACAGGATGTTTTTACGCTGCTTTTTTAAAAAAATGTACATCCAAGCATAAATACGCACAAAATGAAGCCCTACTGAAAATAATAGAAAATGCGCTATAGCAATTCCCACTGGGCACATTCAAGCCAACATCTGTCACGCAAAACAACATTATTTGCATTTTTAGCAGAAAAGCCAACAAATTTGGTTCAAGTGTGCTTCAAAAGCGGATCAGGCTCCTTGCAGCCCCGGGTGCAAGCTGTACCCCCTGCCAGGGCAAACTCTGCATAAATCCAATGAAAACAGCAGCACTCCAAAGTGTCAAAAGTGAAAAACTTTACTTAAAATGCCTTAGGCAATACGCCGAAATGCGACAATACACCAAGGTAACACCCTATTATTTAAATCTATGGGATCCGCAGGTTTTGCTGAAATACACAACGTATTTTCAATATGGTGGCTAAACTGGCAAGATGGATTGCTCATATATGTATTTATGGTATTATAAGTTGGTTACGTAATTACATTGCGTATCGATGGCTACATTTTGCACATGAAAAGGGGTTTTCCACTTGGCTTTTTTCACAAAAGTTTACTAAAATTCTGAGTGGAATTGTGGAGAACAATAAAAAGCAGAAATGTATGTTGGGAAAAGAAAACTACAGGCTGAAAACACATATTATCATGCATGTGTGGTTTCACTGGCATATTTATGTGATTTAAAAATGAAACGTAAAAATGCAATGTAAAAACGCCACGTGACCCCTTAACTGTTTTCGGAGAATTATTGCATCTTCTAGCTCATGTACAAAATGTCAGAAGTAACCTTTTTTTGTGTTGTGGTGGCTTTAAAACACATAGTCCTGTATCATTCCATTCCAATTTGTAGTGTACGTAACTACAATCTGAGTTTTGAGTGTCATTGTTAATTAAGATGACTCAACATTCTTTTTATCTTCCATTCTAACTTCCTGGTTAGTTGCTAGGAAAAGTAACAAAGTAGCCCTAGCAATAACGTAATACTGACACTAAAAATGTTCTTTTCAAATATTAATCTACATTTTGGGGCAGATTTATAAAGTGTCAAATTGAAAATTCGAATTCAAATGTCAAATTTTTTTTATGGTCAAAACTGTCAAATTCAACTAGGGAATTATCCAAACTTAATTCGAGTTTTTTAAAAGACTCAAATTTGATTTTTGAGAATTATCAAAGTCTGGGCCTTTAAGAATTAAAATTTCGACTATTCGCCACCTGAAACCTGCCGAATTCCTGTATAAGCCAATGGGAGAGTTCCAGTGAGCAATTTAAATGTTTTTAATGTTGCCTTCTGAGTGAATTCGATTCAAGTTTTCAGGTTGGTAAAAAAGAGTTTTACATATTGGATTTTATATACTGAACTTATTCTGAAAAAAATCCAAAAAAATAAGATTCATATATTTTTACGATTTCATCGTGACTTTTTACGCACAAGAAAAAATCTTGAAAATTTATTGATAATTGGGAGGAAGTCTGTGCGGATGTGGTCGGAGTACTTTTAAGAAAATAGTGAGAGCTTTTCAGATTTTGATAAATAACCCCCTAAGTGTCTATGCTAGTTGCATTTAGGTCAGTGGTAGGATGCCCATGTTACAGTACCTGTAGTGTTACATACTCTACTTGTTTAAAAACATATCAGGAAAGACATAAAAAATACCTGTAGCTATCAGGTGATGATTAAAGCCAGTTCATCACATGCTTTATTTTCTTGGCCGGTGTAACTAGTAAGGAGTTTGACATTAGTTTGAACTGTATACAGTGAACCCAAACAACCTGAATACCTTGTTTTAATTATTGTTTATGTATGTTGGTTGGCCAACATTAGGCTTCCAGTAAAATCCACACCTGCCAGCATGGAAATGAATATTACATAGACAAAATAAATTTTAATGTTTTTCCATTACATTTTTCTTTTATTATTATTCTCATTCACATTGGCAGTGACAGGCTTGGATGGCCAATAAGTTACTGCGTCAGCTTCCTAGACAGTTGTGAGCGTCCACTGAACATTATTTAGGGGGAGAAGCAAACTCGTCAAGCAAAAACAACCTGTTTTTCTTAGATTAACCCTTTAAGTGCCACAGAACGTAGAATCTACGTTCTGTGGAAAAGTAACTTGAAATGCCACAGAACGTAGATTCTACGTTCTGCAGCACTTCCGGGTTCTGGAGCGGAGGAGCGGCTGTTAGAGCCGCTCGCTCCGTTCCGCTTCGATCCCCTGCCCCTAGGCAACGAGCAGAGCAGGGGATCGAGTGGCCCCTGGGGCGCGATCGCCCAGGGGCCCAAAAACAGCAGCAGGCACGTGTTCCTTACGTGTCCTGCTGCTGCAGCCTGCACTGCGCCGATCAGCTCCGCCCCCACAGCACAGAGACACGCAGATCGTCGCAGATGTCTTCCTGGGACCCCTCCACATCGTGTGCAACAGTCTTCAGCGACTTTTTCAGGTTAGTGCAACAATTACACACACAAACACACCAACACACACTTATTACAGTAATACACACTTAGATTCACACTTACACACACTTACACATACATTTTTGGGGATTGGGGGGGTCACTTACACTCACTGCACTTACACACACGTGCACACGCACACACGCGCACATAACATGTAATTTACCATTTGTACACACGCACACGCACATACATGGCATTGTGGCTTTTTTTTTTTTTTTCTTATCGCATCGTCTCTTTATTTTGCTGAAAAAAATGTTTTATTGCCATTACGAATAGCGTATTCGCTAACCGTACTGTGCAATATCTTTTGTATGTTATTTCGGTGATTATATTGCAATTTTGGGTATTTTGGTGCATTTTTAGCCATTTTATTGAATTTTTAGCCATTTTATTGCATTTTCAGCTCTGCATATGTTGTGTTCACTTGTTTCTAGCCGTATAACCTGTTTGGCCCAGCTAAAATATTCAAACTGTGATTCTGACGGCCGATAACACTATTCTGGAAAAAAAACATTGATTTTTGTGGTTTTATTGGATTTTTTTTCATTTCACTCTTTACTGCCTTATTTTGTTTTGCCTTGTAAATTTTATCTACTATATATCCATTTGGGGGTCTCTGTGCGCCACATAGTTTGGTATATCTATGCATATTGGGCATCAAAGTGTTCAGTAGACCTCTGGCGTTCATATTTAGGATGTTTTATGCTGATACGTTACGAAATGTGGGGCATATAATGGGGTAAAATTCAAGCTTTGTGACGATTTTCAGAAATTTGATAAAAACCGTTATGTTCAGCATTGCTTTGCAGTTTGGCAGTTTGTAGTAGAAACACTTATTTACCCATATTGGATTCGTCAGAATGTGTACTTTCTGAAAATATATGGTTTTCTGGGGTCTCTGTACTGTTAGGGGGGTCTAATGTCGCATAATACACACACCAGGTGCTCATATTGCAGCAGCCAGCGCGTCAGCTGTGAAAATGTATATACACTATTGTCATTTGGTGGTCTCTGTGCGCCACATAGTTTGGTATATCTATGCATATTGAGCATCAAAGTGTTCAGTAGACCCCTGGCGTTCATATTTAGGATGTTTTATGCTGATAGGTTACGAAATGTGGGGCATATAATGGGGTAAAATTCAAGCTTTCTGACGATTTTCAGAAATTTGATAAAAAACCGTTATGTTCAGCATTGCTTTGCAGTTTGGCAGTTTGTAGTAGAAACACTTATTTACCCATATTGGATTCGTCAGAATGTGTACTTTCTGAAAATATATGGTTTTCTGGGGTCTCTGTACTGTTAGGGGGGTCTAATATCGCATAATACACACACCAGGTGCTTATATTGCAGCAGCCAGCGCGTCAGCCGTGAAAATGTATATACACTATTGTCATTTGGGGGTCTCTGTGCGCCACATAGTTTGGTATATCTATGCACATTGGGCATCAAACTATTTAGTAGACCCCTGGCGTTCATATTTAGGATGTTTTATGCTGATACGTTACGAAACGTGGAGCATATAATGGGGTAAAATTCAACCTTTGTGACGATTTTCAGAAATTTGATAAAAACCGTTATGTTCAGCATTGCTTTGCAGTTTGGCAGTTTGTAGTAGAAACACTTATTTACCCATATTGGATTCGTCAGAATGTGTACTTTCTGAAAATATCTGGTTTTCTGGGGTCTCTGTACTGTTAGGGGGGTCTAATGTCGCATAATACACACACCAGGTGCTTATAGTGCAGCAGCCAGCGCGTCAGCCGTGAAAATGTATATACACTATTGTCATTTGGGGGTCTCTATGCGCCACATAGTTTGGTATATCTATGCATATTGGGCATCAAAGTGTTCAGTAGACCCCTGGCGTTCATATTTAGGATGTTTTATGCTGATACGTTATGAAACGTGGAGCATATAATCGGGTAAAATTCAAGCTTTGTGACGATTTTCAGAAATTTGATAAAAACCGTTATGTTCAGCATTGCTTTGCAGTTTGGCAGTTTGTAGTAGAAACACTTATTTACCCATATTGGAATCGTCAGAATGTGTACTTTCTGAAAATATATGGTTTTCTGGGGTCTCTGTACTGTTAGGGGGGTCTAATGTCGCATAATACACACACCAGGTGCTTATATTGCAGCAGCCAGCACGTCAGCCGTGAAAATGTATATACACTATTGTCATTTGGGGGTCTCTATGCGCCACATAGTTTGGTATATCTATGCATATTGGGCATCAAAGTGTTCAGTAGACCCCTGGCGTTCATATTTAGGATGTTTTATGCTGATACGTTACGAAACGTGGAGCATATAATGGGGTAAAATTCAAGCTTTGTGACGATTTTCAGAAATTTGATAAAAACCGTTATGTTCAGCATTGCTTTGCAGTTTGGCAGTTTGTAGTAGAAACACTTATTTACCCATATTGGATTCGTCAGAGTGTGTACTTTCTGAAAATATCTGGTTTTCTGGGGTCTCTGTACTGTTAGGGGGGTCTAATGTCGCATAATACACACACCAGGTGCTTATATTGCAGCAGCCAGCGCGTCAGCCGTGAAAATGTATATACACTATTGTCATTTGGGGGTCTCTGTGCGCCACATAGTTTGGAATATCTATGCATATTGGGCATCAAAGTGTTCAGTAGACCCCTGGCGTTCATATTTAGGATGTTTTATGCTGATACGTTACGAAACGTGGAGCATATAATGGAGTAAAATTCAAGCTTTGTGACGATTTTCAGAAATTTGATAAAAACCGTTATGTTCAGCATTGCTTTGCAGTTTGGCAGATTGTAGTAGAAACACTTATTTACCCATATTGGATTCGTCAGAATGTGTACTTTCTGAAAATATATGGTTTTCTGGGGTCTCTGTACTGTTAGGGGGGTCTAATGTCGCATAATACACACACCAGGTGCTTATATTGCAGCAGCCAGCGTGTCAGCCGTGAAAATGTATATACAGTATTGTCATTTGGGGGTCTCTGTGCGCCACATAGTTTGGTATATCTATGCATATTGGGCATCAAAGTGTTCAGTAGACCCCTGGCGTTCATATTTAGGATGTTTTATGCTGATAAGTTACGAAATGTGGGGCATATAATGGGGTAAAATTCAAGCTTTGTGACGATTTTCAGAAATTTGATAAAAACCGTTATGTTCAGCATTGCTTTGCAGTTTGGCAGTTTGTAGTAGAAACACTTATTTACCCATATTGGATTCGTCAGAATGTGTACTTTCTGAAAATATATGGTTTTCTGGGGTCTCTGTACTGTTAGGTGGTCTAATGTCGCATAATACACACACCGGGTGGTTATGTTGCAGCAGCCAGCGCGTCAGCCGTGAAAATGTCTATACATATTGTCATTTGGGGGTCTCTGTGCGCCACATAGTTTGGTATATCTATGCACATTGGGCATCAAACTATTTAGTAGACCCGTATGTTTATATTTAGGATGCTTTATGCTGGTAATGATACATGGACAATACGATGCTGGAAAGTTGAAGCTTTGAGGCAATTTTCAGATATTTCACCAAAACCGCCAAATTTGGCAAAGCCTTGCGACTCAGTAGTTTTGAGCAGAAAAGCATGGGTACCCATTTTAGATTCTGTAGAATGTGTACTTTCCAAAAATGTATTGGTTTGGGGGGTAAACATATATTTCTGTGTTTTTACCCCACAAAAATGCAGACAATGTGCTGATTTTTCATTAGCTGAAGTTACCCACAGGACAATTTGTATGTGCTAACTTCATTTTGGGGCCTCTAAATGCCATATACTTTGGTAAACCTATGCACAGTGGGCACCAAACTGTTTGGAGGACCCCCGGCAATCACAATTTGGGTGCTTTTTTGTGATACGTAATGATACATGGGCGATATGATGCTGGAAAGTTGAAGCATTGAGGCAATTTTCAGATATTTCACCAAAACCGACAACTTTGGGAAAGCCTTGCGACTCAGTAGTTTGGAGCAATAAGGCATGGGTACCCATTTTAGATTCTGTAGAATGTGTACTTTCCAAAAATGTATGGGTTTGGGGGGTAAACATATATTTCTGTGTTTTTACCCCACAAAAATGCAGTTAATGTGTTGATCTTTCATTAGCTGAAGTTACCCACAGGACTATTTGTATGCACTAACTTCATTTTGAGGCCTCTAAATGCCAGATACTTTGGTAAACCTATGAACAATGGCCACCAAACTGTTCGGAGGAACCCTGGCAATCACATTTAGGGTGCTTTTTCTTGGTGCATAACGATACATGGGTGATATGGTGCTGAGAAGTTGAAGCTTTGAGGCAATTTTCAGATATTTCACCAAAACCGACAATTGTGGGAAAGCCTTGCGACTCAGTAGTTTGGAGCAGAAAGGCATGGGTACCCATTTTAGATTCGGTAGAATGTGTACTTTCCAAAACTATATGGGTTTTGGGGGGCAAACATATATTTCTGTGTTTTTACCCCACAAAAATGCAGTCAATGTGTTGATTTTTCATTAGCTGAAGTTACCCACGGGACTGTTTGTATGCGCTAACTTCATTTTGGGGCCTCTAAATGCCAGATACTTTGGTAAACCTATGAACAATGGCCACCAAACTGTTTGGAGGAACCCTGGCAATCATATTTAGGGTGCTTTTTCTTGGTGCGTAACGATACATGGGTGATATGGTACTGAGAAGTTGAAACTTTGAGGCAATTTTCAGATATTTCACCAAAACCGACAATTGTGGGAAAGCCTTGCGACTCAGTAGTTTGGAGCAGAAAGGCATGGGTACCCATTTTAGATTCGGTAGAATGTGTACTTTCCAAAAATATATGGGTTTTGGGGGTAAACATATATTTCTGTGTTTTTACCCCACAAAAATGCAGTCAATGTGTTGATTTTTCATTAGCTGAAGTTACCCACGGGACTGTTTGTATGCGCTAACTTCATTTTGGGGCCTCTAAATGCCAGATACTTTGGTAAACCTAGGAACAATGGCCACCAAACTGTTTGGAGGAACCCTGGCAATCATATTTAGGGTGCTTTTTCTTGGTGCGTAACGATACATGGGTGATATGGTACTGAGAAGTTGAAACTTTGAGGCAATTTTCAGATATTTCACCAAAACCGACAATTGTGGGAAAGCCTTGCGACTCAGTAGTTTGGAGCAGAAAGGCATGGGTACCCATTTTAGATTCGGTAGAATGTGTACTTTCCAAAAATATATGGGTTTTGGGGGTAAACATATATTTCTGTGTTTTTACCCCACAAAAATGCAGTCAATGTGTTGATTTTTCATTAGCTGAAGTTACCCACGGGACTGTTTGTATGCGCTAACTTCATTTTGGGGCCTCTAAATGCCAGATACTTTGGTAAACCTAGGAACAATGGCCACCAAACTGTTTGGAGGAACCCTGGCAATCATATTTAGGGTGCTTTATCTTGGTGCATAACGATACATGGGCGATATGGTGCTGAGAAGTTGAAGCTTTGAGGCAATTTTCAGATATTTCACCAAAACCGACAATTGTGGGAAAGCCTTGCGACTCAGTAGTTTGGAGCAGAAAGGCATGGGTACCCATTTTAGATTCGGTAGAATGTGTACTTTCCAAAAATATATGGGTTTTGGGGGTAAACATATATTTCTGTGTTTTTACCCCACAAAAATGCAGTCAATGTGTTGATTTTTCATTAGCTGAAGTTACCCACGGGACTGTTTGTATGCGCTAACTTCATTTTGGGGCCTCTAAATGCCAGATACTTTGGTAAACCTAGGAACAATGGCCACCAAACTGTTTGGAGGAACCCTGGCAATCATATTTAGGGTGCTTTATCTTGGTGCGTAACGATACATGGGCGATATGGTGCTGAGAAGTTGAAGCTTTGAGGCAATTTTCAGATATTTCACCAAAACCGACAATTGTGGGAAAGCCTTGCGACTCAGTAGTTTGGAGCAGAAAGGCATGGGTACCCATTTTAGATTCGGTAGAATGTGTACTTTCCAAAAATATATGGGTTTTGGGGGTAAACATATATTTCTGTGTTTTTACCCCACAAAAATGCAGTCAATGTGTTGATTTTTCATTAGCTGAAGTTACCCACGGGACTGTTTGTATGCGCTAACTTCATTTTGGGGCCTCTAAATGCCAGATACTTTGGTAAACCTATGAACAATGGCCACCAAACTGTTTGGAGGAACCCTGGCAATCATATTTAGGGTGCTTTTTCTTGGTGCATAACGATACATGGGTGATATGGTGCTGAGAAGTTGAAGGTTTGAGGCAATTTTCACATATTTCACCAAAACCGACAATTGTGGGAAAGCCTTGCGACTCAGTAGTTTGGAGCAGAAAGGCATGGGTACCCATTTTAGATTCGGTAGAATGTGTACTTTCCAAAAATATATGGGTTTTGTGGGGTAAACATATATTTCTGTGTTTTTACCCCACAAAAATGCAGTCAATGTGTTGATTTTTCATTAGCTGAAGTTACCCACGGGACTGTTTGTATGCGCTAACTTCATTTTGGGGCCTCTAAATGCCAGATACTTTGGTAAACCTATGAACAATGGCCACCAAAATGTTCAGAGGAACCATGGCAATCATATTTAGGGTGCTTTTTCTTGGTGCATAACGATACATGGGTGATATGGTGCTGAGAAGTTGAAGGTTTGAGGCAATTTTCACATATTTCACCAAAACCGATAATTTTGGGAAAGCCTTGCGACTCAGTAGTTTGGAGCAGAAAGGCATGGGTACCCATTTTAGATTCGGTAGAATGTGTACTTTCCAAAAATATATGGGTTTGGGGGGTAAACATATATTTCTGTGTTTTTACCCCACAAAAAATGCAGTCAATGTGTTGATTTCTCAGTAGCTGAAGTAAAGTCCTGATCAATTTGGATGTGCTAACTTCATATTGGTGTCTCTAAATGCCAGATACTTTGGTAAACCTATGCATAATGGCTATCAAACTGTTCAGTGGACCCCTGGCAATCATATTTCAGGTGCTTTTTCTTGGTACCTAATATAGTTTGGGATATGCAGAGCAGCAAAATAAAACCTTTGAAATGATTTTTCAGAATTTTGAATTTTTTTTTGAAAAACCGCTATGTTCAGACAAGCTTTTATGTTTGGTAGTTGGGAGTAGAGAGACATAGTTACCCATTTTGTAATCGGCAGAATGTGTACTTTTCAAAAATGTATGGTTTTCTGGGGTAAACCTACGGTTTCAGGAGTTTTGGCCTTGGAATCTAAAGCATGCCGTTTTCTGCCTTAGTGCTTTCAAAATTCGGCAATATACTGCCGGGAGTTTTTGAGGTACAGAAGTCCTAAATCTCCCTAAAACTATACATATCTGGTATTGGCACGTTCGAGAGACATAAGGCTTTCCAAATCAGTTGGATTTTCATCCGTAAAATGAAATATTTTTCTGGTATAAATTGATATACGATGAAAAATGGTAATTTTTCATTTTTTTTTGGTATTTAGCACTATAAATTTTTTTGCACAGGTGGAAATACATGAAAACTCAGGCAGATTTAGAAAGCTCAGTTTCTACCGAAAAAAACAATGTATAGTTTTCCTAGGTAAACTATAGGTTTCCCCTCAGAAAATGCCCCTAAAGTGAGAGAGCACAAAATGTTTCAAAAACGGCTGGCATTTCGCGTAACCAAAATGTGAAATTCTGCTGGCACTTAAAGGGTTAAGCCTGTATACAATAACAAGTGCCAAGTTTGTTTGTTTGTTTTGTACACATGCACTTTGTAAACAGACCTAAATACTGCACCCATTTTACCAAAAAATATCCTAGACATGTTGGTATATTTACTACAGAAAATGGAAAACATAGAAACCCCAGACTAGGCAATAAAATCACCAAATATAGATAATTGGCATTTTAATACCAAATGTGCCAGTATAATTATTACAGAAAGAGGACATTCTGTATATTAACCCAGACAAGCCATTATAATTACTACGGAAAATGAATCGTCTGCACATTAATCTGAGATATTCCAGTGTTATTACTTTAGTTCTTTTTTCTTGTTGCTTTCACTCTTCTCACATCTATCTCTCTGCCTAGCTCATGTAAAAAGTCCAAGATGGGCATGTATTCCACAGTGGAATACACAGCCATCTTGGATTTTCTTCCTCCAAAACCAGGGTGCTAACAATAATCAAGGATAAACAGGTCAACGTGAGACATATAAACATAGATCTAAGATAGGATTCTGAGGTATGCAAAATTCCCGGGGGGGGGGGCAAGTGCCCCCCCCCCTTTGACCTTGTTTGTGGACATCAGTGTACTTGACTCCTTTGAATCTAAGAAATTTTCCATCTAAACTGAACATTAGTTAGATGAAATTTCTTCACTCGTGTTTACTATAGTAACTAGGGCAACCAGGAAAATGTTCTTAGATTATCAAGCACCATAAATTTTGTGTGGCGCTTCCTGATAATTATAATCCCAGAAAAGCTGAAAGTGGAAAAGCATTTTTTAACTAGTTAACCGCTGCAAACATGCTGCAACAGAACTACAGCACCGATGGAAAACTGGATAAAGGGAAACTTTTACATTGTCCGAGGGTGAGAATAGATCTAAGTCAGGGAAGCCCGAAAGTAGATCAAAATATTGTTGGGGAGCACAAGGTAGATCAAAATATGCCAATAGTTCTTAATATGATGACTAGTAGATGACAATAGCTCTGCATTAACCATGGAGAACTCCATAAGATTACCCTTTTGTTAAATTTCCTTACTTCTGTTTTTAAAGGAACAGTAACACCAAGAAATTAAAATGTTTTAAAAGAATCACAATATAATGCACTCTTGCCCTGAACTGGTAAAACTGGTGTGTTTTCTTCAGAAACAGTACTATAGATTATATAAATAAGATGCTGTGTAGCCATGGGGGCAGCCATTCAAGCAAGATACACAGTAGATAACAGATAAGTTCTGAAAAATCCCATTGTATAGTATAAAGCTTATCTGTTACCTGCTATGTATTCTGTGCCTTCTGCTGTTTCAATAGCTGTCCCCATGGCTAAACAGCAGTTTGTTTACATAAACCAGTGAAGCACAACAGTACATTATATTTTCATTTGTTTAAGACAATTTTATTTTTTGGTGTTACTGTTCCTTTAAAACAATTATTTTCAATTTTGGGTTACGTGCAGGTTAATTGGCTCCTGATAATACTGATCTTAGAGTATGTGAATGTGATAGGGACCTTGGATTGTAAGCTCTTCTGGGGCAGGGACTTATGTCAGTGATGTATACTCTCTTTAAAATGCTGTGGAATAGGATAATAATAATAATAATATAGTGAATAAAGTACCCCCTATTGTAAAATATAAGGATTTTATAAGTTACTGAGGAGTTTCATGACCATATAAAAACACGAGGCCGAAAAAGTAGACTCCACATTGGTTTAAGTCTAGGAACCCCAAATCTACTTACAGTATGTTATGCCTTATGTTCATCATCTTTTGCAGGCCATGACAGTCCCCAAACAGCTAATCTATGAATCAGAACATACACTCTACTGAGCTTATTACAGCCTTCTGTGACTGGTTTCTACAACTTTACCAACAACCGCAGATACTGAACCCCAAAGTTGATATTTTGGGTCATCCCTAGGCTGCATTATTCATCCTTAGGTTAATGATTTGGCTTAAATTCATAGAAGTAGGCCTGGACAGTTCAAGAACTACTGTATAGGTGATAGATCAATAAGTATTCCATTAGTATCATCATCACTGTCTCTCATGGCTGTCAATAACCCTGATTAAACAAGATGCTTAATGGGGAAGAGATTCATGGGATGAAAAGTTATTTCATCAGACAAGTATCACTATTTATAAACAGGAAAGCGTAAGCAGACATTCTTTATAATTTATCACATAAAAAAACATTTACTCATTCAGTTTAGAAAGCATGCTGGCACTGTAAAAACTGATCTTAAAATGTGAACAGATTGATTCTCTGTTGAAAATCTGGCAGTAGCAGCTTTGTTTGTTCTACTTTTCTTTATATGTACTGTAAATGTTTCTGTTAGGGACATAGTGAAGAGCAAAAGGTGAGACCACTTCTGAGAAGTTTAGCAGCCGGGTGGGACTGAATATATAAAGGTGCTGAGCTGAAAGGGGAAAACAACAATACAAGAATCACGTAAAATGTGTGCTTCAACACATCTGCTATAATAGCTAGCCTGTCAATTTGCATATTAATTTTAGCACATTATTATTGTTTGAAAGATTAACAGAAGGAACTGCAATATTTTAGTTTACCTTTGAGCAGAAAGTAAGTCAGACCCTGGCCTTTCGCGCATGGTTATAGTTAGTGAAATGAAGTACTTAATGAACTAGCCTCTCCTTATATGTCCAAGACTGCCCTGTGGTGTTGCTTGTAAAATGGATAATGCATACCATGCTATTAAATGCAACAATATAAGAAACCACAGCAGGCTGAATGCTGGGACTAAGGTAGGTTATTCTAGGGGACTATTTAGAGCAATATGAGAGATGAAAAAAAAAAAGTTTAACTATTCTTTAAAGGAACAGTAACACCAAAAAATGAAAGTTTTCTAAAGTAATGAAAGTATATTGTCTGGGTGTCCTGCACTGGTTCAACTGGCGCGTTTTTTTTTCAGAAACACAACTATAGTTCATATAAACAAGCTGCTGTGTAGCCATGGGGGCAACCATTTGAAGCTGAAAAAAGAGAAATGGCACAGGATACACAGCATACAAAAGATAAGTACTGTAGCATACAATGGGATTCTTCAGAACGTATCTGTTATCTACTGTGTCTCCTGTGCTTGAATGGCTGCCCCCATGGCTACACAGCAGCTTTTTATATAAACTATAGTTGGTTTTCTGAAGTAAACACACCTGTTTTGCCAGTGCAGAGCAACACTACATTATATCGTCTATTCTTTAAAACAATTTCATTTTTTGGTGCCAGACACAGATGAGAGGATGGGTCAGGCTACCATATGAACAGAACCCAATGAGCCCTATTGTGCCAATTACTTTACTGTGCAAATTGTACTGGGCACTAAATTACTTTCATAAAATAGAAACATCACAGGTAGTAAGGGGCTTCATCTGTTTTCTGATTCCATATTTGTTTAATACACATATTCTGTAACTACCAATAAGTCTCTTCCTCCCACAAGTCAAAACAGTGAGACCTCCAGTGGCCAGTTGTAACATATCATATTACTACAGGTGGGTAGGGTTTAACATAACTCCACTTACACCCCGTGAATTAAAAAACTTGAGGTAAATTCCACTGCCCCCCAATATACTGATTGACTTAGTATTTTAATTAATAATTTTTACTATCTATATGAACTACTACTGACCATTTTTTTGCCAAGATCATTTGGCCCCCGTAATTTTGGCAACAAGGCATTTTCCATTAACATGTATTGCAGCTTCTTATCAGTCCCACTGGACCACCAGCAGTTGCAGGGTCTGTTTCATCTATAGTTACAACACCACTACTTTTCAATACAATGTTTGGTGAGTTTGTATCATAGTAGTACAAAAAACTAATTTGAACACACAAGGGGCGTGGTATTCAAGGTACTGCCTGCTTGTATTCATGGGGCCTCATATAGATAACTTGTACATAATCCAAAAGGTGTTAGGATTTAAAAAGGCAAGACTAGATCATTATCGCCTATTGGAAACCTTATAGGATTGTAACATATGTATTTCTAGTTCCACATATAACTAGAATATATATAATAATATTCATATACAACTTGTCATACAAGTATATACAACCCCAAACTGGAAAAACAAGAACTTGCATTCAACAGACTACATGCATTTTATTAACATAAACCTTCGAGTTTGGCAAGTTTTCAATTTTCTGTTGGGGGAAAAAAACAAATATTAGATTTTTGATAAATTGTCCTCCCCAGGGACATGATTTTCAGGATGCCTTTTCAGTAGCTGTTCTTTACATATGCCCACAAGAACAGGGCAGATTAAGGATTTATTGTTTCCTCCCAAAGAATAACAAAAGGCAGATGAGGATGGGTTTTTTATCTGTATTGTGCTCTACCATACATCAAATAGTTTATTGACGTGACACTTTTCTCATGCTTATGAGTTTGGCGTTTTGAATTTATTTAGCAATAACCTGTAACATAAAAAGGAAAAAAAAAAGTGGGTGTGAATTATTATTTGTAATTGTACAAAGCTTGTAAATGCATTTGGGAGTTATACAGGTTTGTCAAGTAAAGGACAGAATACAAGTTTGGGTGTAGCAGTGAGGATAAAAACATAAGAAAGCCATTATGAGAGCTGTCTGACCCCTCTGTCAGTAAATTGAATAAGTGAAACCTACACAAGCTTAAACATATAATATGTTTATTTTTGTTAGTCATTAATAAAGTCAAGTATGAAATCTTTTATTTATAATTCTAGAACCTGGGGTTTCAGGACCATCATGCCTTGAGAATTACAAATTGTAAAAAAAAATATCTCTACATCTCATGAATTTATGCTATCTACATCACGTAAAAAAGGTAAGCAGAGCAAAAATGGGCCTCCAAACATCACAAGTTTCCCCACTTTGAAACTTTTAGCCAGATGTGCACCCAATTAGCAATTGTACAATTGTGTTAATTTCGTCATATCAGACACAAATGCAATTCTGTGCACAGCCAAAATGATGCTGGAATTGTGGGAAGAAGAGATGATTTGTGGGTAAAAAAACATGCCAAAATTCATCCTAAAATGCACTTTGCACACTGTACTTGTGTAAGGAACTCTACTGTTATTCTTTGTATAGACATGACCTTTTGCTCAGTGTTTTATAAATTCTGATTCCACTGATCTAGCAGAACTAGCAGTGTAATTTCCAAAAAAACATGCACACTAGGGTCAATTAAGTCAGTAGTTAGTTAAACTATCAGTTTGTTTTTGGACTGCAAAATGAACTCAGTCAAACTCTCCAAACTTCATTCAGACAGTGCCCTTGTTATAACTGAATGCCACCCCTGCAAGGCTTCATTGCTAACCAATGTGCCATTCTCTTTTAAACCAGGGTGTTTTGTCTGTTTGTTTAATAAGACCCTAAAGGTAGCCATACACAGGCTGATAAAAGCTGCCGACAAACCAAGTTGGCAGCTCATTGGCCCATGTGCGGGGCCCTCCGACGGGCTTCCCCGATCGATATGTGGCTGAAAGTCGTTACCCAGAAAGCTCAGAATTACAGAAAAACTCTCTCTTATTTTATCCAAATAATCCAAATTTGTAAAGATTTTTTTTCCCTTTTTCTCTGTATTAATAAAACACTACATTGTACTTGATCCAAACTAATGTTTAGATGATTTTCTAGTAGACTTATGGTATGAAAATCCGAATTACGGTAAAATTCCTTTATCTGGAATACCGCAGTTCCCAAGCATTCTGGATAGCAGGTCCATTCCTGTTTTTAACAAACATATTTTTCTTATGTGACCTTAAAATAATAAATATCTGAATGAAAAGCTTGAAACAGGAGGGTGATAGAGACAAGCTGTTTGTTGATAGTGTCTTGAGATCTACTGATCCCCAGCTAAAGGTTTACTGTTAGATCCCAATCTACCTTTTAGACACCCATGAATTAAAGACTCCATCTGGCATGGCATTTGCATTCTTATGATAAAGTTTATTTCTAAGAGAGCTGGAGTTTCAGACCCTATCATTAAACGACCAGTCAGCGGGGGAGCCTAAATTGCTCCTGTATGCAGCTATTTTATATAAGAAAACATAGTAACTTAAATGTTCCAGTCCTTTGTGAGACAAATACAACAGCTGTAATTAGGACTGATTCCTTGCTGTGAAACAGAGTTGTGCACAGATCAGAAGCTCATTATGGCAAAATATCTGCAATAATTTGTGGTCTAAGCAAAGCATATTCATAGCTTTAGGGTAACTGCTAATTTTTTTTGAATATGTATGTATTTGTCTTATTATGACAGCTACTGTATATTAAACTGAAAGATTTGAATTTTTTAAAGAAACCATTTTTCCAAGGTGGCATTGCATTAATTATTGTGTTTTATGCATATAGTAACTTATTTTATCTATATCATGAAAATCTACATTTCTATCCAAAAGCTCCCAATACAAAATACTGATTGCTGTCAAGATTTGTGCAAATGTTGGTTGGCTATAATCTCTTAAATATTTATTGCGTACATAAACCGCACAGAATTTATCAGACTACTAGGTTTTAAATAGCTGTAAGAATAACAAAAAAAAGTTGGACATTTGGATATGGAAATATCTCCCTTATACACTTTATCAACAAAATATGTACAATAGCAGCAGAAGGCTCGAGAGAAAGCACTTGAGCCTTGGTAAATATTTGTTCATGGACCAACCAGTAGCATCACTCACTTGGTGTTGTTGCATGCTTGCAAAGAATGAATTGGCTGCTCTTGATTCTAATTAATCATTTCTATCACTTCTGTGTTTTTCTCTAATGGGAGGTATTTATCACATTGTTGTTGGGAGAAGACAGATCTTAGTTGATTAATTGCTAACAATAAGTTGCTTTCATCGAACAGGTATGGGATCCCTCACCTGAAAACTTGTTATCCAGAATGTTAAGAAACACATGAAGGCCATCTCCCAAACAGTCAGTTAAAGCAAATAATTCTGTTTTTGTCTGTAATAATAAAACAGTACCTTTATATTATCCAAACTATGGTCCATCCATATGGAACAATCCTGTTGAGCTTATTTAATGTTTAAATTATTTTAAATGACAGGGGGATAATATGCCAGGCTTCACTGTATAAAAAAAGCATACGTTTTTTACACAATTTCTAAAGGTATGCCTTTCTTCTAAACACACCATTAATTTCTCACCGTTTTCTGACCAAATCAGCACGGACTTTTTCCCCCTATTTATTAATCAATTTTCATAAATTTTTCATGTGCAGAAAAGGCAAAGGAAAATTATTAACAATTTTGATTCCTACAATTTTGCACTCTTTTGCACTCTAAACCTACGATTTTTTTTTTTAAATCGCCCGAAATCAATTTTTTCAGAAAATATTCCAGTTTATAATGGGACATCTGCCACCGACTTCTACATTTTCTTGGCAGAGTTGGAGTAATTTTTTCATCGGACTTTAAACACCATCAGACTTTAAAAAATCACAATCAGGATAATGGATAGCATATGGTTACTATTTTCTGTTGCAGTAAGTAGCTGCACTTAAACCCTAAAAATGAATACGGCTAAAAATGCCATATTTTATATACTAAACTTATTGCACCAGCCTAAAGTTTCAGCTTGTAATTAGGGATGGGCGAATTTGACCTGTTTCGTTTCGCCAAAAAGTCGCCGCTGGCGAAATGTCGCAGACGCCCATTAAAGTCTATGGGCGTCAAAATAATTTTGTCACACAAAATTTTTTTGGCGGGTGTCATTTTTTCAGCGAAACGAGGCGAAAAATCCCTACGTAATAGCAGCAATGATCCAGGACTTGGGGGTCACCATCTTGGAAATTATCTGAGACACTCATGTGCTCAGTGTAGCTGTTGAGAAGCTAAGCTTAGGGCTTGTCGCAAATTATCAAGAAGAAAATGAGGGTGGCCTGTCATATAAACCTAAGCTATAGGGCAGATAATTAAATTGTGATGCTAATTGTGCTGGTTTCTTTGCTACCATGAGTAATTATCTGTGTTTATTACTAATCAGCTTTATATAGTGAAATGTATTTTCTATGTGTACTGTATATATTGAGTCGTTCCCAAAGCTCAGCATATGTAGTGAATCAGCAGAAAAGTAGACAGGGAGCTACTGGGGAATCTTTGGAGGCACAGATCTTCCCTGCTAAAGGACTGCTTTTGCCTTAGACTGATACAGAAGCCCAAAACATAAGGAACAACATTTTTATCCTACTTGTTTAGTTAAGTTTTAGTTCTCCTTTAATTAAAGTGAATCTTGGGGACCACTCTAAACAGAATAGGGAGCTACTTTTGGGTCAAAATCTTTACATTAAGAATCATTACCATACAAAATAGGTAATGTTCTGTTATGCGCCAGTTTTGAGAATACATTCACATATCATGTTGAAGTTCACTTTTATTATTATTTAAACCATGAATCCTTTTAGCATAATACATGTTTAATGGCTACTTCCTATTCACTTTGTACTGCATAAAAAAGCAAATTTGCAGAAAAATACTATTTTACAGTTGAAATTTCATAGCATTCTTTCTTTTATTTCTAGATCTTTTGAGTCATGAATACATTTATTGTGTCATGAGAAGCACAAAGCCTTTTAAGTCACTTGTAGTAATTATAACTAAGTCTTGTCGATATCATTGATTTCTTACATTCTTAAAATGTTTTTGAGAACTTTAAAGGTCAAGAAAAAATACAGCTAATTAAGTATGACTTACATGCACTATGCTTAATAAAAGCTTGTCACAGCAGCTTCCTCTGTTTGTTATATCTGCCATGCTTAGATTTAACAGAAATCACACTTTTTAATTAAACGCCAATAACAGATTCACAGTTTGGGATAAAAGAAATCGTGGACACTATTTATAAATCTTGGGAGTCACAGATCTGATGGAATACAGGTATGGGACCTGTTATCCAGAATACTCAGGACCTGGGGCTATCCGGACAACGAATCCTTCCATAATTTGGATCTTTATACCTTTAAGTCTACTAGAGAATCATGTAAACATTAAATAAAACAAATAGGCTGGTTCTGCCTCCAATAAGGATTAATTAGTTTGGATCAAGTTCAAGGTACTGTTTTATTATTACAGAGAAAAAGGAAACATTTGGATTATTTGGATAAAATTGAGTCTATGGGAGGATTGCCTTTTCGTAATTCGGAGCTTCCTGGATAACGGATCCCATACTTGCACTACCCTCTGGGTAAATGCAAACTAAAGGCTTGTGCTGTCAGAAACACCTTAAAATTACCCTTCAATGAGCTGGTGCTACAATGGTGTTGGAGTCCAGAATGTAGAGCAGGCCCGGGAAGACCGGAAGAGGCTGGAGGGATAGGGCCATGACCGGGTAAGGAAGAGGAAACCCGGAAGGCAGCGCAAGGGATTGTGGGGAATGTAGTTTTAGGGAGGCGGCGGGTAAATAGTGTAGACAAAAGGCTGGAGCGGGAAAGACTGCCTGCCCACCCTCCCCTTTTTTGTAGGTGGAGATGAGAGGGTTAAGGAGAACAAGTCGCAGCCACTTAGGATGTAGGAATTGGAGAAGGGAGTATGGCGGAAGATTGGTAGGTCTGAGGCTAGGGGGTGTGGTCATTGGCCACGGTTAAGAGGGGAAGGTCAAAACAAGGGGCCTAGCCTCAGGATGTGGATAGGTCCAGTAGCAAGGGGATCTCCATAGGAGCAGCCTTCAGCGGCTAGGGAAGGGGATCCCGCTGGACATTGGTTATAATGTTAACGTTGGAAATGTTAAATATATGTGATTGTTAACTTGTGGGTAAATAAAAGTGGCTGGGGCCTTTCCAATCCATTAAAGAAGTGTGTTGGGAAGAGGGTTCAAGACTTGACGATACTCAGGTCATGGAATTCTACCATCCCATCACATTCTAGTTGTCACTGCTATTTACAGCTCTTTGTCAAAAATGTACAGTACGTTTTTTTCTTATTACATAAACATTAGGTGAACAGCATCTGCTGTAATAAAAAAATACAATATTGGTGTGATATTGGGCCAGATTCAATACAGTGAGAAAACTTTTTCTCGCTGAATTGCATCTGGCCCATACAGTAGTTTGGAAAGATTGCATTTTTCAAAAAGCTCCTTTGTACACTATTGCCAACTTTTCCTTAAGGTCAGAGTGTAACTGTAAAATAACAGAGTACTGTTAAATTCTTTCTGCCTCAAGTGGTAAAAATGGAATCCTGGCACATCATGCTTTGTGTGTTACTGAAATGCATCAAACATATCAAGAAGTTGCCTACTAGTTTTTTAGAAAAAGGTCTGTCTGCTTAAAGTGAAATATAATAAACTATTGGATGCATTAAATGATAGTTTTTATAATTGTGTAGCACAAGATCAGCTGAATTGAAAATATAGAGAATAACATACAGCAGTGCAATAGCAACATAAACGTATATACTCGTGCCATAGTGATGTGCGGGCGGGTTCGGGCCGACCCCTGGATAAAATGCGCGGGTCGCGACCTAGTACTGCTGGCTTCCGGCGCCGGAATTTCCGCCTGCCCCGCCCCTTTTGTGACGTCAATGCGGTGCGGGGCGGACGCGGGTCTATAAATAAAGGGGAGTAGCGGGCCCTGGGCAGGTCGAGAAATTCTCAACCCGCACATCACTATTGTGCCATTCTGGCTACAATAACAACAAAACAACTGTTAATGCATCCTATTAGATAGAACAAACAAGTGTCACTTCTGGACCAATGCCAACAGTAAAATAGACCAGAAATAAATAGCTACAAAGCAGAGTAAAAATTACTTTTGCCCTGTAGCTTTAGCTTTAGCTTTCATTAAAGGACATGCCGTTTGAAATGAAACTCCTCTTCCATGAATACAAATGTTACACCTGTTATGACATTACAGTAGAACCCCCATTTTATGTTTTTCAGAGGACCAGGAAAAAATAATGTAAAATCCAGGAAAATGTAAAATCAGGGAAATGTGTTAAAGTAATTTTTTCTTCAAGCACTGAAAGGATATAAGCACAGGAGTGTTTTACTTTGAGATACAATATTTACTGTGTTAATAACAAGGGTTAAGCATTGCAGTGTTAATGTTACACTATGTGCAAGGCCTCTCTGTCAGTCACATACACAACCCAAAGCAATAAGTGGTGCAGGATTGTATAAGGGGCAGACTAATTGGAATTGACCATTTACAGGCAGAAAACCATGAAAATATACATCTGGTTAGAACTTTAAACCTCTTTATTTCACAAATAAAAACATTCATAGAGGAAAAAAGCAGTGTTTGGGAACATCAGGACAAAATTTTGATGTAAAATCCAGGAAAACATTACTCAAAATCATGGAAATGCACCCATTGAAATGCATTATAAATTGGTGGAACCACAAACAAAAATGTAAAATGCGGGAAAACTTAAAATCAGGGTACTTAAAATGGAGGTTTCATTGTACTTCCATATTTACAAAGCAATATGCATAGTATCCTGAATGGATACTATGCATTCAGGATACTATGCATATTATCCTGAATGGATTCAGTGGGCATCTAGTGTATTCATGGTTGCATTTAAGGAACATAACGTACAGTAGTAATAAAAAAGCATATGGTTCTGTTTTCTGCCATTTATATAATTTTTTACCTATACAGGTATGGGATCTGTTATCCTGAATGCTCAGGACCTTAGTGTAAGGAAATTAACTCACCCTGGTGGTCCAGTGGTGCGACGGGGACGCCCGACGCTCCTCTTCTCGTGCACTGGCTCCTTCTTAGTGCGTGTATGGCGCGCACTTCCAGGTTTTGAAGGAGCATGCTTATTCTTACTGTTTGTCATTACCCGTGATAGGATTGATATCCTGGTGCTTCCTGAGCCTTGTGCTTTCTGACCCTGAATCTGTATCCTGTTTTGATCCGTGTTTGACCCTGCCTGTATCCTGACTATTCTGAACTCTGAATCTTGACCCAGCCTGAGCTTTGACAATTCTCTTGCCTGATCCCATCTGTCTATTTGATACCCGGTTTTGATCCTTGCCTGCCTGACTATTCTGATATCCGGCTGCCTAGACCCAGCCTGTCTGACCATCCTCTTGCCTTGTCCTTTTGTACTGTGACCTTCGGCCTAAAAGACTCTGCTAACAGCCGTGCCCCTTTGCCAGCCAGAACATCTCGCCTTGCACCCCTCGTTAAGTCCAGGTGGCACCCAAGTAAGCTGAGAGCTCCTCCCGAAGCCCAACGGTGGTCACACTACTGGTGAAGCCGAGCCGAGACCAGGGTGCTTGGCACTTGTTCTGGTATTGGGTGCCGGCCGTGACACTTAGGTTTCCGGATAATGGTTGTTTCTTTAATTTGGATCTCTTTGGATCTACTAAAAAATAATTTAAACATTAATTAATTCTAATAGGTTTGTTTTGTCTCCAATAATGATCAATTATATCTTAGTTGGGATCAAGTACAAGATACTGTTTTATTATTACGAAAAGGAAAGAAAAAGGAAATCATATTTTAAATTTAAATAATATGATTAAAATGTAGTCTATGGGATCCTGTCTTTCATAATTCGGAACATTCTGGATAACGGGTTTCTGTTAATAATATTTTGGTGTTTTTTTCTCAGGTTTACTCACAGCTGTAGGTTTGGTCACCCAAAATCTCTTTAAGAGAGATCATAAAATAAACCTTGCAAAAAAATTTTGGTCTGTCTAGAGCATATGTTGCCCCTTTTAAACAATGACTACAACAAATATGTTTTAGGTTTTTCAAGGAAAATACTACTACTGAGTTACATTAAAAAAAATCTAGTTTATTTCCCCTTTACATTTTTGTTGAACTGTTACAGCAGCAAAGGATGTCTACAGTGCAGCTCAAGGGATCAATAGAGCACTTCGTTGTGTTCTGACTTTTTTCCTTATATGAAAAATGCATACTGGCAGCACAGCGGTGAAACTTTGTGTTGTGATTTATTGCACATAAGTTGTCATTGTGAAAAATGGCCATATAAATAGCTATAGCATTCTTTTTTTCATCAAATCTTGAGAGCAGTTGTCTGCCAGTGTGCAGCTGTCCTCATGATAAATATATATTTCCAGTTTTGGCAAGGAATTTATTGACTGGTGTCTAGTTCCAGTGTTACAATGCCCTTTTTTATATTGACTCTTTATTATAAAGAATTAATCATGCAGTCACAGTTTCCACTGTAGTACTGTCTTGTTTAAAATGTAAAATGAGCACTAGGAGTTGTATAAAAATTGCTTTACCATCCACCAGCTGTCAGTTGCGTAGCATTCCATAATAATGTATTATGAAGAAACGTTGGCTTAATTTTCTTTTATATGTATATAATATATAATGTATAGAATTTAGCCCATTCCAAGGGAGTGGTCTGTTCTTTTAACTTGTTCTTCTTTATTATAACTCTGGTTTGACCTATGAGCCTTCTTTCTTTTGTGTTTCTTTCATTGCCTACAGCATTTTTCAATAGTTAATAATGATCCATTCCTATTATGGAGATAACTTTTGGTTGAACATACCTTAGCAAACTGAGCCAAGGAATTTCCAGACGATATATCGTTCTATGATCCTTACAGTCATTAGCGCAGATTGGAGAAGAGCTGTTCCTAATAGGTGTTTTTGGAAGAAGATATAATTACTACAGTGATTATCATTTAAATTGAAAGCTATGGAACACTTCTGAGGGCAGCAGAATGGAACATGAAAGACATTATTAATTCAATTACATAATTAATACCCAGTAACGCCTCCGAAAAGAAGACCTTGCTGCAATTGTGGATGAAGGTCATAGAGCTGCCCAGTTTGAGTATTGCTTTTTTTGTCACTAAAAGGAATCAAAAAATAGATGCATATTGCATCTATTGCAGAACTACACGTTTCAAAACCCAGCTCAGCTGGACTAACAGACTGCTGTGACAGCATTATGCTAGGTAATTATATACAGTAGATATGTTTAAAAAGCATAGTAAAACATAAACATTACAGAGGTTAAAAGCTTGACTGTATAATAAAACAAAATATTTCCTGGAAGTAAAGATGTCACTTTAAAAAATGATACATGATGACTTTTCAAGGGTAATCAGCACAAAAGCATGTGAGCTTGTCATTTTGGGGGGCTGTCATGGGGCAAAATGGGGGAAAGAAGCCGGAAACCGATCGCTCCATGATGCTTGCTGGAAAAAAACCCACACTGGTGCAGTTTTCTGCTGATAGGAGCACTGATCTGGGGTTTCAGGTAAGTATATACAATCACTTTGGGGTGCCTAACTTTTGGCACCCCCAAGTAAATACAGCCTTTCCATCTCCTTTAATCGTTTATTCTAGTCGTTTGCACAAGTGACCAACACAGCAGCGATTACCTCTAAAATGTGATATCCACCTCATAAAAAAGAGTCGTGATTGTTTTATAATATAGGCTTGATTGTGGGGTAATTGTCAGTGCTTTTCATTTTGTCATTTAAAAAGCCATTAAAGTAATTATTGATAATTATCTGTTTGCATAAGGTGGTTATTTGTTACCTGGAAATTAGTACTTACTCTTTAATCAAGTTAATTAAAGAGAGGCTTAATAGTGTTTTTAAAGCCAAAATTACATCAAATGTGTGGCTAGGGATTAACGTTCTTTATATGGGAGATAATGAAGGATAGATTGCTGATGCTCTATATTTACTATCTCAAAGTAGCATTTAAGGTTGGAATTTCTCTCAACAACAGTGTTTTCTTTAATGTTTTGTCGGCAGTGGAATCGCTTGATCAAGGGAGATTTTTTCTGTAAACCTGTAGTACAGGTAAAGACAGACTCTCAAGTGATAGCATCCAGCATGATGGAGACTTGGAGGGTCATTTACTTATGGAAATACAGTGTGCACAGAGCAGTTGTGGATACAATTTACCAAAATAAATATTTATTTTTAGTAGTATGTGGCATTGGATAACCCTAAATAGAAAAGCAGCCATTTTAAGTACTAAGGGGCGACTCCTGGTTCATACAATTCACTGTGCACCACACACAAACCAAGGGCACACACAATTTGGGTTGAAAAAGAGACAAAAGTCCATCAAGTTCAACCCCTAAAATCGCAGAGCACATAGTTACATAATGAATTACATGCTAGGTTACATTAACTAATGCATTTTCAGCAATCTGTCCTTTACTCCCACATCTCTTCCTATTAGATCCTGCATTATTTCTATTCAGGTTATCATTTATATAAATTATCAGTTGGTTAACTATTCATATTTAAGGTTCAATTTTCCTTAACTGATAGCATTTACATTGGTTTGTGAATCTTCACAATCTTGCATTTGTCTGTTTACTGTTGGGACATGTTTATAGATCCTGGTTAAAGTGTTCCCTCTGTATATTTTGTATATATAAATAGTAGACTGTGAAGGAAGCCACAAAACTGCACAACGTTGTTGCTACTTTTTATTGTACGACATGTTTCGGATCACATGGACCCTTTCGCAAGTGAGAAACATGTCGTACAATAAAAAGTACCAGCAGAGTTCTGCAGTGTTGTGGCTTCCTTCACAGTTTACTTTTGATGAATGCCCTGGTCTTTGTGGTGTGGCCATAAGAAGGTGAGGCTACTATAAAACCGGAGATAAGGATATGCTGAAAACCATTTGTATATATATTTAAATAATGATATATATATATATATATGCTTAGAATTGTGCAAATGTTCTAGTAATTAATACTATTTTTAAATGTATTGTGTTGTCATTATTTAAATACAAAAAGGAAAGGTTATTTGAAAATATTTGTTTTATTTTGAAAATAATATTTAAAGGGGCAGTCCACCCCCAGTTTGAACATGAACGAATGGGGCCTTTGTATTAATTGTGAAATATCTATTGCTTGAGCTTAACAGGGCAAGCTAAGAGATTGAAGGTACTCCATGTTTGGTCCTTATGGGGTAGATAATTAGATTACTAAATCCCCTTGTGTAATGGACTCCTGTTTATCTGTAAACCAAAACAGTTTAATGGAAGGAGAAGGTTGTGTATTGGTCCTGTTTATTACACTCACCTTGAAACAGAATATTCTGCCCTTTTAACTTCCACCTGCACTTTCTATTTATAAATCTATTTAAATGTATCCTTCTGATGTATTCTTTATTATCAGGCCTATGTGAACCTACTAAAAATAATACAACATATACTGAAACCGGTCCAACCACAGATGACTCTATATATACTACTCTTTCCCAAATGTCCATTGCATCAACTGTTGCAACATCCATTGTCGCATACTCCACTGAAATGGCTACGTCACTTACATCAGAAGAGCACTCTACAAGTAAACCAGTAGTTACCACCACACCTACAAGCAATACAACTCTTTTATTAGCCAATTCTACTGTCAAAGAAACTACATTATCAGAAACTACTTCAGCAGATACATCTACAAATTCAACAGGGAAAACAGACCTTTCAGTGCCAATGTTAAGTACAACATCGCCAATGACGCCAAGTGCTGCACCAAACATCACAGACACAGCCCCAAGTACAAATCTCTCTACGGTATCTTCTTCCAATTCAACAGATAATGTAACTGGAAGTGAACTGACATCAGCCCCTACAGCATCAGACTTAAATCCATCAACAATGGATGTTACCTCTTCTATTACAGAGGTAACTAAAGTAACCCAAAATCCATCTGAAACCAGTAGTACTGTTGATACTAAAGAGACAACTATACATCAAATAGCTAGTGAAGCAACAAAATCACCATTCACTATAAGCACAAGCCAAAAGTCAACATCCAAGAAAGTTACTGCTACAAGTGAGGCAACTACTGATGTTGGCATCGGAGAACCAAGAGCTTTGAGTTCAGGTAAGTCAGACCATTTAGAAGTAGATTAAAAAGAGCATAATTCTATATTTTACTTACTGTGAGATGTAAAGATACACAACAATTCATTTGATACAATGATATAAATATTGATCACCTAACTGAGCTACCTGATTTTTGTGCAGGCAAATTACACATTTCTTTCTGCCTGCTGCTGTTGATATCAAATGAGTCCCTCAAGGTCATAAAGTCACTTTCTTTGCAGCTACATTTTAAATAGTGCTTATTCTTGTTGAAATAATGAACCAACAGATTATTGGATCTACAATGAGTAATCTGTGGTTATTTCTCAGACTTTACTAAGCACATCTATCAGGTCATTAAAAGACTACATTTCCCAGGAACCAGACAAGTCATTTACAGATAGTGAGATTTGGCTTCCGTGAGCGGTCAGTTATCCCACTGCTAGCCCTAGCTAGAATTTTCCAAGTCACCTGATTTTTCCAAGGAAAAAAGTGCCTTCTGTACCCGAAAAATATCTTAAGATCTGTTCACAAAGGGGATTATAATTTATTTATTTTCCCATATATATATATATATATATATATATATATATATATATATATATATATATAATAAGCATGCGCATAATGTAGACTCATTTACTCATTAGTAAATATGAGTGGGAGCTACCACCCAACTGTAACCCTGAAATACCAAAATGTGAATTCAGAAAGTAATAAAAAAAAACTCACTGAAGTTGAGGCACAAAGTATGAATAATTGTACAAAATGTACAACATTTCTAGCCTACTTCTTGAATTAGTTTTTAGTTCTACTTTAAGCAGATACCTTTTGTAACCTAAATTGCACTTTGTTTTAAAATTTGTCTGCATTTTTAGTGTAAAAATAAGAGTCACTTGGTTTCATCAATTGGTCAAAATAAAAAATCCACTAGTGGCCAGGGCACCCTACACTATAACATACTAAAAGTTAAATTAAAGGTGAACCTCCCCTTAAAAGGAATTTGATTGTGTAGTAATACACATAAAAAAGGGTACAATGGCTTGAAATTGTTTTCACCATAGGACCCTATGAGTTAATATTTAATTTTAATAGAATTAAATGTATGGTGTTTACATATAGTATATCACTGCTTAAGCAAAATGCCTGTGTTGACACCAAGGAGCCGACTTACTAATATTTGGATTTCTATTTTTTACAAATCGTATTTTTACTCTAAAAATTTGTGTTTTCATTTCTCTAAAATTAATTCTCTTAAGTCTTGAATACAAAACTTTGCCAAGTAAAAGCTGTTAAGATTCTATCGAAGTCAATGGGAGCTGTGCTGATCATATTTACTTATACTATACTTTTTAGCCATTCAGACTTTTAGGGGTTATTTACTAAAAGTCAAACTTTGTTTTAATAAAAGATCCGACCAAATGTCAAACCCGAATCTCCCATAATTTAACAATAATTTTTCTCTAAAAACTTTTTTTCTAGAACACTAGCTCCTACTCTCATTTTTCACAAAAAAAAGTTGCAAATCACATTGTTCCATTTATTTTCAATGAGGCTAAAAAGCTTGAATGTTTGAATGAACTAGTAAAATAAATACGTACATAAATTCCGACTCTCCAAATTTTAATGGGAGGGACAAGAACAAATTTTGCAAACCATACAGTATTTATAGGAATAATTATGTAGTTAAAAGAAGTAAACCCTGTTTTAAATCAACAAAGGCACCCAGCTCCCTTGTACCTAATACTAAAACGCAGAGTTGCACTATTTTTTATTTTATTAAATAGAGCGCATCTGTGACATTATACCATGGGTTCTACAGTTAAACAAATTGCATCTGTATTTCAGCATAGGTAGAAAAGTACATTCAAGCTATTTCACACTTCACAGTGACAGTGAGATATCATCTTGCAGTTTGTTTAACCGGATACATCATGTAAGGTGATCCAGGGCAGGCAGCAAGTCCATCTGTTCACTAGCAGAGCACAAGATCACTTAGTACCAAAGCAACATTATGAAGCAATAAAAGGCAGAATATGTAACAAAACATATAAATTATGTTGCTGTGACAACAAGCAGTTCCATAAATTTCACTCAAATTAATCCCTTTGTAGGTAACATAGATAGGTAGGTAACATAGGGGGAAATGTAGCAAAACTTTGCGAATAAAAATGTATCTGTCGCCTAATACTCTTCTTAGGCTTTTATTGCATTGCGGATCTCAATTGTACATTGCGAACCTTTAACACCTGCTCTGGAGTTTCTCTAAATATTTTGTCGCAAAAAATGTTTTGTGATTATGAAATTTTATTACATACACTGCGAACGTCCACAAAAGCAATTTGGTCACAAACTTTGAGAGGAATTCGTTGAGGTCTTTAATCAGTCTTTAATCAGTCAAAAATGGTGCAAACATGGTCGCTAACAGGTGTTTGCGAAGGTTTTTCTTGCTTGGCTTTGTAGATATACCTTTAGGTCATAAATTGCACCATTGTTTTGTACTGGATAATCTTCAAGTGTCATTCTGCTGAAGAAAGCCATGACAGCCCTTACTGGTACACAAAGACAAAGAGCTACACTTAGGCTAGGGCCACACCACAGCTGATTTCAGCCCCTCACTGCAGGTAGTTTCCTCCTTCTTATTTCCTGTTTGGAAACCTTTTTGTCAGCTCCAGCAGAAACACACTCTTTGGATTTCAGTGAGAAATGCAAAGTCTCACTTGTCTTTGCTGATATCCACCAAGGGTGTTTGCACTGAAACCCGTGGATTTCAGCAGGCTGATTTCGGATCGGTGTGGCCCTTGCCTAAAATGGATGCAAATTGATTCCATTTATTATTTCACACTCCTTGCACTTCTGTATAGTTACATTATGTGCCTGTTGAACCTGTGAAATCTGAAGCTACTGCTACCCTGATTGTTGAGTAAATAGCCAAATTTCTTTCAAGTTTAAGACAGATAACTGACCAATGTATCTACACATACCAGTAAACAAACCCTGATCAGATTGTTCGTCACTGATTGGAGTCAGGTTAGCCCTTTAGTTCACTCAGCCGAGAACATTTGTGCCATTTCTATTGTAGGGCACCCATTGGCTTTAGGCCAGAGGAACTGTGGAAGGGACGCATAGACAGAATTTTCCACCCCTGGTCAAAAATTGATGGCAGTAGGCAAAACTTTTGCACCCCCCATAAAATAATCTGGACCCATACCAGATACTTATGGACCCCCTAAGGCAAGGATCCCCAATGTTTTTCATCAGTGAGCCACATTCAAATGTAAAAAGTGTTTGGGAGCAACACAAAAAAGGTAAATTTAGGAGGCTGTAAATTAGGACACCTAATTTATATTAAACCAAAACTTGCCTCCAAGCCTGGAATGCAAAAAGAAGCACCTTCTTTTAAGGCTACTGGTTGGGGAACACTCCCCTAAGGACACTATCAGTTTTTTCCATGTGAGCATTTTACAGTGGGCAAGCAGAACTTAGGACTTATCAAAGAGCAATGCATTTCTTTAAGGCTTACTATAACTGTTCACAAGTGATATCAGTATATTGTGACTCAGTGGCAAAAAATTCAAGGGGGTGGTGGATGGTGCTGCATAATCTTGAAAGGAAACTTGGCACTACAGAGCTACATCAGTTGCTAAAGCCAGGCTTTGTATTATTGATAAGAATTTAAAGTCAGCTGATCTAAGGTTGACTAGAGCTGCTGTATATTTAGGAGATGAAGGAAATGTAATGGTTTCTAATTTGTAGAAACACATGGTAAACTATAAATGAGAAGGCAAGCACAAAGAGCAAAAGTGCACAAATACTGCTTTTGTTCTCATTGAACTGCATAAGAAGGATCATTTGTGCGTTTCATGAGAGAAACTCCCCCATAAGAGCTGGTTCTGTGTGAAGTCTGTTACGTTTCCTTAGATGTGAGTGAAGTATAAGAGAGGCCTTGAATACGTTGAATTGCATACATTTTAGATCTATTGTATGAAACTTTAGCAATAATATATTTTTTTTATAATACTGTATATATAAAAAAGTCAGACCAAACTAGAATCCACAATTGGACCTTATTTATTATTAAAAAAAAACAATTTAATCTGATCAGGGTCAAACTAGATTAAATCGAGAAATCGTACAATTTTTCCCCAATTGCTCGATTTTTTTGGGCTTTTTCCAGATCACTAGACATAACCACTAGTTCAGCTGTGTATAAAATTCATTATGGCACAAGCTGTGTCTTCTCTGTGCAGCATTAAGCTAAATAAATGAGAGTATACATGGTTCATAACTTCAGGACCTTAGGAGCCATGTATACTTGCTTCTGATTGGCTCCTGTAACCAGCATGGCCAGATAGCATAGTGCCATGGATTACTGCCTAGGTACATATTTGCGCAGTGCTAGTATAAATAAGCCCAAGACAATCACTTTGTATAGCCATAAAATATGTTACAGGTATTGGATCCGTTATCCAAAAACCCGCACAGAAAGGCCTCCTCCTATAGGGGTATATTTATCAAAGAGTGAAGTTAATAGTGAAGTTCCGCCACTAGAGTGAAATTCCGCCACTCTCCATTCAATTCTATGGGATTTTTATAGGCGTATTTATCAAAGGGTGAACTTTCACTTCACCCATTGATAAATACGCCTTTCAAAATCCCATAGAAATGAATTGAGAGCTGCGGAATTTTACTTGTGTGGCGGAACTTCACTCTTTGATAAATTTACCCCATAGACTCAATTTTATCCAATTAATCCATATTTTTAAAAATGATTTCTATTTTCTCTGTAATAAAAAAAAGTACCTTGTACTTGATCCAAACTAAGATATAATTAATCCTTATTGGAAGCAAAACCAGGCTATTAGGTTTATTTAATGTTAACGTGATTTTCTACTATATATAAGGTATGACGAGCCAAAAACCCCAGGTCCCGAGCATTCTGAAGTCTCATACCTGTGCTATCAAATCTTAAAGAAGAATTTTGAGAACACTTGGGCAGACGAACAACAGGCACAGTTAATTCTGGCCAAATCCCATTGGTTTTCTCAACAAAAATTTGAATTAGATCTGAGATGGCAAAAGCTATTATAACATACACTTAAGTTAAAAAAGACACACAAAAAAATCTCTTCTTGTGCTAGATACATTTCCACGATAGATGCCTAAGTTAGACTCAGTGGGGAAATTGATTGCAATAAATGCAAATGCCTAAAAAAACAAAAAGATTTTGTGTAGCCATAACACATGCACAAAAAGAGGGGGATCAAGGAAGTCAAAAGGGAACTTTTTCAAGCAGTTTTTGATAAATCTGCCCCTCTGCGTGTGGTAGAATTTTAATGAACTGAAATTGTAGCAGCAGCTTCACTAATACATATATGCAAACTAAATGCTTCCAGTTCACTTTCATGCAGACTTGCAGCAGAATACAAATCATTTACAAATAAAGAAACACTGCATGTAGTCCTAATTGTGTTTCATGCCCCATGTTCATTTTTCTTATGTAATTATAGCTGTGGCTGGTACCAGTTACTAACAGCTGCCCTTGTTGAAGTGCCCTGTGACTGCTGGAGTCCCTGACAACCTATTGAAATGCACTTATGTAGAGTCATTTGGTAACTGATAGTAGTCATAGTTATAACTAATGTAGCAACAAAAAAAAACAATGCCAGAAGGAAAGTGGATGTTTACAGATTTCAGAAAATAAGTAGCTTTGTCTGCTTAAATATTATTGGCAATGAGGTCTTATTAACAAAAATGTAGCATTTTCAGTCTGAAAGGTGATATACCTTATCATCCATTTTTATACATCATGTGGTCATTTACAATGCCCCACATAGAGTAAAATGTTTTTTTTTTGTTAAAAATGCTGTAAAAAGCCATTTTCTTGAACTTGTTACAAATAGCCTCTGTTTCTTAGTTAGAGACCTGTGGACTGTGCCAAGAATGCTGCCCACTCGATTCAAAAAGGACACGGGGAGGCATATACAGTAGGTGTCCCCTTGCGTCCAGGGGACTGGTACATATAGGGTTGCCACCTGTCTGGATTTCACCCAGACTTTTTCCAGGTGTTTGGAAGGGCTGCCCGTGTGAAAACTGCCTGTCCGGATTCCAAATTAGGAATTCCGGACAGGACTTTTAGGTTAATGACATGGCGATCAGCCAATCACTGATCGCCACATCATCGGTCCCGCCCCCTACACCACCTGCCTGTCACACAGCCCGCCCACTGCCCGTTTCCCAACACACTAAAGGTGGCAACCCTAGGTACACAACCCTTACAATGTGTACCTCTTATTTGTACTTCCCTACAAAGAATAATAGATTCACAAAGTGGGCTTTTTTAGTATACACAGCCTTGCAAAAATATTTACCCTTCTTGGCTTTTTAACTATTTTGTTACATTCCAACCTGTAATTTAAATGTTTCTTAATCTTATTTTATGTGATGGAACTGCACAAAATAGTCTTAAATTGGTGAAGTGAAATGAGAAAAATATAAGAATATAAGAAAGAATTTAAAAAAATAAAAAACTGAAAATTGGCATGTGCATATGTATTCATGAAGCCATGCCATGAAGCCCCTAAAAAATCTGGTGCAACAATTACCTTCAAAAGTCACAAAATTAGTGAAATGAAGTCCACCTGTGTGTCACATGATCTTTCAGTATAAACACACCTTTTCTGACTTTGTACCACAACAAACCTGCCAAGAGAGGGCTGCCCACCAAAACTCACAGATCAGGCAAGGAGGGCATTAATCAGAGAGGCAGCACAGAAACCAAAGGTAACTCTGAACATTGGCCGGAACTAGGGGTAGGAAGAAAAAGCACGTGCAAAGATAGAGGGGTGCCAGGCTTTGCCTTCCCCTAGTTTTTACCCTTGTATCGACCACCTCAGCAGCTCTTACTTCTGTCACCATGGTCAAAACGCAAATGTGCTGTTCCATGCATTCGCACACATGTCAATAAATAAGGCACTGTCAATAACTTCACAGGAGACAGTTCATAGAAATGAAGTCATTCTTTATTAAAAAGTAACATTTATTTTGTAATATGCTGTGTAATCAAAATGTTGTCTTGAATCATATTGGAATGTTTATATTTAATGGAATTTTAAGATATTCATTTTGTCCTTTTTTTAAAATTCTGTGCAGGAAGTGTTGCTGCCATCACAATAATTGTAATTTTAGTAGTATTAATGGTGTTTGGAGGAGCAGCCTTCTGGAAAATCAGGTGAGTGAACAATGCTTTCATTATTTTCAGTGGAGGAATAAAACTGGAGTAAAGAATAAAAAATAAAAATAAAGAAGTAAAATGGAAACAAACAAGTTCACCAGAGCTGCTTTTCAGCCTAAATAATGAATTTTATCTTGTTGTAGCAAAACTGAACGTGTAATGTTTCGGGACACACTTGCTTTTCCCGAACCATAATAATCCATTGTTCCCTGCTTCTATTCTTCTTGCATCAGCAAAAACAGTAGCAAAATCAATACATTGTTACTACAGTGATTCATAAACCATAGAGACTAATATCATTGTGAAAGATTAGTCTTCTGTATTTGTTCTAGGTAATTTCTCTTCCATATAACTCTTCTTTTGTGTCCCTCCTATAACTGCCTCTCTCCTCCTGTATATTCAATATGTCAATTTCTTTTTCCAGCCCCTTTTTTCCCAACCCACTCTACAGTTGGCTGGTACAGATTGCCATATGCCCTGCTTGGCACATTACCAACTTTGATATGTTTCATGCTGATAGCAAAGACAACCAGACTTCTCACATGGAGACTTTTATTTTAAAACAAAACTTTGCACAGAAACAAATATATGCACTTTGCTCTTACTCTGAGTAGAAAAAAAATGTCTTCCAAGCTAAAGGGCATTAGCAGAGAAAGGGCATTAGAAGGGCATTAGAAGAGAAACCCATGAAATTTAGTTTGCTTAAGTTCACAAAAGAATAAACTAATCTGCTGTCTTCTCAGAATGTTCTAGTCATTACTTTTTACCCAGCAATGCAAACTATTATTAGATGCCTTTAGAATCCTGACAAGAGGAACTGCTGAATGCTATTTTTATGTCTAGACAAAATATATTTAAATTAAAGAATATATGCATTTCACATTCTATAATGAACTATTACTGTTAAACAACATAGTTAGTAGACTATATAATGCTGTATATAGATGGTTTGTATTTATGTATTAAAGACATAGGATCCAAGCATTCAAACAGATTTCTCATCTCATAAAATATATATCCACCTATTTTTTACAAATATTATTGCAACAGAGCTGCATTTGTGGCTGGACACGAGTTTTAAGCAGCTACCAATATCTTCTATTGGTAGGAGTAGTTTGCTGGAAGCTGTTGCTGGAGTGTGGCGGGTAGAGATGTGCAAGCCGACCCATAGGTTGGAGGGGTTCGGGATGACATCCACGAAAGTTTCATGGGCCGCAGGCTGGTGCAGGCTGAACTTTACCATGCGCCCACCGCACCCACAACTTTATTATGCCCAGCATCCACCTCCAGTCTTTCCTTTATAGAGTCATTATAAATTTGCACCTGAGTGCTCCAGTATGTCTCCATCCCTTCCATTAAATCAGAGCAGGGAATGCGCAGGTTTATAAATATGGAGGCGTGTTGGTAATAAAAGCGTACAGGTGCCTGTCGACTTTTTGTCAACCCGCACATCACTAGGTTGAGTAGGCACCACATGGAAATCCAGTCTGTTTTCTGGTAATCAGTCACTATTTTAAACTGGCCTGGCTTCTGTGTTGTTGCTGTTTTTGTTATTTAATGTTTTGTTCATCAAATCTCCAGTTTGGAATTTGGAAGTTTGGCAAGAAGACAAATAAGAGTGCACATAATAAAATCATAACAAAAGCCACAGTATGAATCTTCTTTCTGGTTGGTGTAGCTGACCCCAGCTGAGCTTAAATTAACGAGAGAGAAGATTCATACCGGATTATCAGAGCAAGCAGTTGCAACCTGTTTGGTGGAGTGTGGGTGCAGCTCAGTTCAGTAACTACCAGAAATTGCACATTCTGTTATTACATAGCACTAACCACTGTAAGCACGAATTTTTTTAAAAGATTTCCATAGCACTAACCACTGTTGGCACTACTAAATGTATTTTCTATATTAATAATTTTTTCTAAAACATTCAGATAACATTATGTTAATGCATGATTAGATCTCACTCATATCCACAGTCAGACCTTACATGAGTTGATAAGGAAATCAGCTCTTTTTGCATATGTAATTTACTTAATGTTTTCCTTTGTAGGCATTCATCTTATGGAAGACTACTAGAAGATCAAGATTATGGCTCCTTGGGAAACTACAACAATCCCCTTTATGATGACTCTTGAAATCATGGATACTGCCCATATCTACCACATGTTGTTTGTATTGTTTTTCTGAACAAAAAAAAAACAGCTTTGATTGTTTTCCCTTTACGTTTTCATACCGGTAAAATGCCTTCTTTGCTTAATACCTTCTGTGCAGTGAACAAGGCAAACAAGTATTAATTGCAATTACACACAGCAATTCTATAATAAAGGAGGAGCTTATTATAACTGCAAAGTACTCGTCCAAAAAATCCCAGGTTTCTAATTCGGATTGTGTTATATATGTATGCAAATCAAATTCAATTTCTATTTATTGAAATAATTATTACAAAATGTATAGTCTACAGATCAATCACCGACAAAAGCATTGTATTTATAAATGTGTTTTTTAAGGTCTTCAGATGCAAGAGACATGATTTTTGCACTAGAATGCACACAATACTTATGTATATGTGTTTCCAAAAAGTTGTACAGCCAAACAGATCCAGTATGTCTAACAGGAAGCCTAAGGACCACATGTGGCCCTTCAAGAATTTTTTATGATTCCAGCCTTTTTAAAAGGCCTCTCTGGCTCACAGTTGGGGTGGCTCACAGATGGGATGTATTAATCCCCTTAAATGAAAGGAATTGGACATCACTGGTAGATGATATAAAGTTCTCTGACGTAAGGCAAACCACAATTTTATTCTTTGTACGACGAAAGATCATTAATTTCAATGTAACAATCTACAATTAACCATTCAGATTAAATTATGTAAGTAGGAAAAATAAATCAGACTAGGATCTGGCCTTTCATTGACAGACAGCAATCATACAAAAGTCAAAGAAATACTGTAGTAATAATAGTCACCCATGGATATCGTCAGATAGGAAATACATGCAAAGATATTATCTTCTGACCTGTCCAACAAAACTACGTATCTCTGTGGTATGAAAAATATCAGAACGATTATTCTGAGCTCACAGAGGATCCAAAAATTTTATAAAACTTTGTTGCGTCTATGGCCAGCTTTACAGCTATTTTATTTTATAAATTACATATGGGTTAAAATTAATGAGTTAATGTTCTTTATAAAAGAAGATTAGATGCCCATAGTATTCATGATGATAAAACTGTAAACGACTCTTCCTACTGGGTAAGTATTAATATTCCTCTTGAGCAATACTTGATAAAGCAGCGTATTTATCATCCTATAACTCCCTCAGTTCAAGAGTTTTACCCCATACCTTTTGTTCTGGTGAAGAAAACTGTGGGATATTTTTACAGTATTTAGACCCAGATTTAATTCAGTGGAAAAAACTGTTCTAATTGAATTCCAGTTTTTCCTGTACATCAGCAAAGTATCTAAAATCTTGTTTTCCTCTTGGCATATTGGTACCTTATGCCTAACCTATCAAGGACCATGGCCTTTCTCTTTTTATAATGTTGTTTTTCATGTCATACTACAACAAAGTTCATTTTTGTGAGTGTATGTGTGAATGGTACCCCCTCTCCCCAATGGAATTAATACTAAGTTAAAAGAACAAAAAAAACAATATCGTATTTTTGTGCAGTTTCCCCATATAACTGCCAGAATTATGATTTGAACAATACAACACCATGTAAGATGATAGTTCTTGATAAAATTCTAACTGCATCCAAGGATATTGTTTAAATAGATTTGCCCTGAAAGCTAGGAAGAAGAGAAAGCAGCAACGGAATGCATGGAGCTAGGAAATTATTAATGCAAATAGTGGTGAGAACAATTTTCCTGTGTCATTTTTTACCGATTTAGTTTATGAAGTTTCTGATAAAATTATTTCTTTGGGTGCTAGATAACTGGTAAAACAGAGACAGATCTGGGACTAATGTTCCCTTGTCTGTGGCTATTTTTATAACCTAATAAAGAAATATAGTTGACAAAGACAAATTAACAATGTACTGCATTGGCAACCTTCCCAAAGTCTTAGCATAATAGAGGGTTTGCTAGTATCAATGACTACAAAAAACTTGAGTATCCAAGCATGTTTCTTTCAAGCCCAACCAAAGAATCCCAGTTCATTAAAAAAGTGATTTATTGTATACCTTTATCCATACTGGTACTACTTGTGTTGTTCTATGCATATCTTGATTACTTATTTTGTTTTGCCATTTATTGCAACCATCTGCAGACTTTGCACATTGTAAATATTTCAAGCAAAGATGATGTACAGTATATACATCCAGCAGTTTTTAAAATAAGTTAATATGTAGTTGTTCCTTGTACATTGGACCATACCTTACATTAAGGTTTTATTTTAAGTGCAAGGATGATCTGCATCAGTGCCTCCCTCATATTTTCTGAGCAAAGAACATTGCGCTTACCTTTTGGAAGACAAAAACAAACTTGGGTCTGTAGACACCATGTATGTGTTTGTGGTTCACTAGTCAGGGCCAAAACTATATTACCATATAATTCAATGTTAACCATTGGAGCATTATTAGGTTTTTAATCATCAGTTGCACTTGTCTACCCATCAGTGACCAATAAATATATTTTCCAGCTACGCTTATATTTTTCCCCAACTATAGAGATGAATTTGAAAGCTATGTTCAAAGCATATGCCAACGGAAATACATTTTATTCTATAAAACACTTGTTTATAATGGCACAAGCTCAGGTTTGGAAAAAAAATGTTTAGTCCAGCTCATGAATAATGAATATTTAAAACTTTAAGACTGAAACCAGTTGATATGTTTAATAATTGAAGCAAATAAACCATTAGTGCTTTTGATGTGAACACTTTGATTTTTCTTCGCTGTCCACAAAGGTACAAATTCCTTACTTGCAGAAGTGTACTGTATACACCAAACTTATGGATTACATACAGTACGTAGCTACATAAAGAGAGTTCTGCTCTATAATTATTAACTTCCCTAACTGTAACAACTAGCAGATTCATTTGTACATAATTGCCCTTAAAGTGGACCTGTCACCCAGGCATAAAAAGATGTATAATAAAAGTCCTTTTCAAATTAAACATGAAATCCAAATTCTTTTTTTTACTAAAGTATTCAGCTGTCAATCAAATAATTGCCTGCCCTCCTCTATGCGGGGCAAGCAATTACTTTCACTTTCCATTCAGCAATTCCTAGATGTCACTGCTCTCCCCACATTCCCCCAGTTCTCTTAACCATTTAATTGCGTAGCCAGTGCATGGGGATGGACATCAGGTCCCCCATTCTGGTGCACCAACAAGATTCTGAGCTGATGCAAGGCTTGCCTTGATAACATTGTCCACAAAATGACTTCTGCTATAATTATGAGTTCCCAGACTGAAGGAAACAAGATTCAAATAGTTTATATAGTGTAATTAAAGTTAATTTTGCTTCACTAACTTTTTTTTGGGGTGACAGGTCCCCTTTAATCAAAAATATGATCACATCTGTTGTTCAGAAAATATTCTTTGATGAAAAAATCTTTTAAAATTCTTGCTTTCTTTAAACTTTATTTTTTTTAAATCACTTAAAGGAACAAAAAAACTGTGATGCTTAATTTGCATAATTGCTCTCATAGAATGTTCCGTTCTCAAATAAGGAGTGCTTACCATTGTAACAGGGGAGCTTTCCTGATGACAGCTGTCTGAAAGACCAAAAGATTAAATGTTTGCTGCAATTTCAGCACACAATAGGGCTCCATTGCACTACTCATCTTTGTCGTTTTTCTTTGTAAAATGTTTTCTCGGCATACATATTAATCTGCCATTGGATTTGCTGGGATTCATTTTCTGCAGTGGGTGCTGAAGTTATATCAATACCTGTTGAGTGCTAGTATTGATTTTTATTTACAACAACATGGCATGATGGGATGCTTTATGCTGCTTAAGCTAAAAATTATGGTGCCAAAGCATTATTAAATTAGATTTAAAGTACCCTTTTCCCAACATTTTTATCTCTGGATGCATCATGGTAAGCTCAATGTTTCTGCAGAAGCTCGGATTGAAAACCTAAAACTCTTTATAACACAAATTTTTTTATACGTTTCCGCTAAGGATGCCACCTGGTGGGTATTTTAAAGGGCTAGCCATTGACAGTAAGGCTTGATATTGATCATAAGTGGAAAAACAGAAGCACATGTATGGTTATAATAGAAGCAGTATTGTAGGGTGGTTTGTGAGTTTTTCCATTGAAGGGGTTGAGGGCGAGCACCATGGCAAAGGAGGCCCAAGACATACCATCAGTCACAGATCACCAAATAGTATTGGACCCTGTGTCATGAATGGGTATTTTGAGAGTAAATACCAGACCTTGTGCTCTATAGGAGAGCAATTTTTTATTTCTACAAAGTTGGCAGGTCACTCTTCCCAGTGGACCTATGGGGTTGACCCTGCTAACTTTAATACTTTAAATTATGAACAACTGGATGCAATAATGTTCTATTTAAAAGTTGTGAAATGTTTTGATTCTCCTAAAATATGAATATGCTTTTAGGGGTCGAATGGAGGCTTTGATATTACTCCAACTTTGTTGGTCAAATGGTTTCTGAGTAAACTGTATATTTATTTGCCCACAATACTTATAAATGCTTATGTGCACTCTTACATTTGAATTAAAGAACACACAGAGGGTTATATTTGCTATTACTAGGCACAAAAATGCCCACAATCACAAAAATTTACACAAGTCTACTATTTTGTCACATTTTTAAAATACTTTAGGAGATTTACATAGGGTCGAATATCGAGGGTTAATTAACCCTCAATATTCGACTACCGCAAATAGTTCCGCAAATAGTTTGATCGAATGAAAAATCGTTCGATTCAAAGGATTTTAATCCATCGATCGAACGATTTTTCTTCGAACTTGTTACAAAGCCTATGGGGACCTTCCCCATAGGCTAACATGGCACCTCGGTAGGTTTTAGGTGGCGAACTAAGGGGTTGAAGTTTTTTTTAAAGAGACAGTACTTCAATTGTCGATTGTAGAATAGTCGAACGATTTTTAGTTCTAATCGTTCGAAGTCGTAGTCGAAGGTCGAAGTAGCCAAAAAAATCATTCGAAATTCGAAGGTTTTTTTATTCTATTCCTTCACTCAAGCTAAGTAAATGGGCCCCTAGTAGTACAACAGAGAGACAGGGATGGGTTACATTAAGTGGATTTCAGGTCAGATTTTGGTTATTTACTGCGCTTATTCATTTATACCAACAAAAACTGCATATTAAACAGCAGCTAAATCTACAGAAAAAGCCTGTGGCTCATGTTATGATATTTTTCCTTAGAGATGTGAGATTAGGGTTTACAGAAATGGTATTTTGAAAAAGAAAAGTCATTAAGAACAGAACAGCAAAACTATTACTCTTTTAATCCCCTTTCTGTTCCTTAAAATGTTACAGTTGACCATTTCTGAGCTTCTGGCTGAATGTGAAATGTACAGCTAAATGCCAGGGAACTTAAAATAAAGGCTTATCTCACACTGTATCAAATAATAACACACCCTTGTAAATTACTGAGAAGCCTAATCCCCTCTGAGGGACTCTGAACAAGTGGGATCATGAACGGTCATAAATCACAGGCTAATTTACAGATATAGCATATTAACCTATGGAGCAAATGAGCCTCTGCACTGAAAATGACTATTGATAAATGCAGTAGGCTAAACTGCAGAAGTTATTTCATAAATGAGTTTCGAGAATAAGTTTTACTGTTATTCTAACTGCATTATTGTTGAATGCTTCCACAAAAGCACAATTCACAATTTTGCAAGCTAACAATGATTGCCATTGTCTGCAATGTAAAAATATTTTTGGGCACTTTGTTGGCTACAGGAGTATTGATTTCTCACTGGCAACAAAATGCCCAGTCTGCAATTTCTCTAAAGTTTGGTTGTATGTTGTATTTAGGATCCTCTGCACCTAAATGACAAAGCCTAAAACCCATGTTAATTAACAAGGATAGTTCCTCCTCCCACAATTTTATAAAGACCATAGATGTAAAACATACAGTAGCTTCCTCCACTTCTTGCACAAAGACAAATTGCTTATAGCTTATATGATAATATCTTCTATGACGAACAATGTAAACTACCGGCCTACAGCTAAAAATTCAGATTACATAAAGTAGTAAAAAAGAAAAAATCAGACAATATTCTGGCCATGAACTGAGACAGCAATTGTATGAAAGTTATTTCCGATAAATAGTATTGACAGTCACCTATTGATATCGGCAATACATGCAGAGATATTGTTAGATATATTGTTTCTTACCAATCGACTAAACAACCAATCGCCATGGGACTAAAAATGTCGGGATGATCCACACATGGTCCCAAAGTCATACAAACCTTAGCTTCTTACAACTTTACCTTTGCGTCCATGTCCGGCTTAAGTGTTTGTCCATTCTTCCAAAAGCTTTTTTAACTTGTACAGTGCATACAGTGTGAGTGAACTGAACCTAACCTAAAGTTTCATAAATACAAAGTCAGTAGAATCTGGTTATTTTAGTTTGCGTTCCCTTTGATTTAGTATGCTTAGGGGCCCATTTACTTAGTTCAAGTGAAGGAATAGAATAAAAAAAACGTAGAATTTTTAATGTTTTTTTTGGCTACTTCAACCATTGAATTAGCTACTTCGACCATTGAATTGGCTAATTCGACTTTGAATCGAACGATTCAAACTAAAAATCATTCGACCATTCGATAGTCAAAGTACTGTCTCTTTAAAAAAAACTTCGACCCCCTAGTTCGCCACCTAAAACCTACTGAAGTCAATGTTAGCCTATGCGGAAGGTCCCCATAGGCTTTGGAACAATTTTTAGGTCGAAGAAAAATCGTTCGATCGATGGATTAAAATCCTTTAAATCGAACGATTTGAAGGATTTTTCGCGTTTGATCGAACTATTTGCAGTAAATCCTTCGACTTCGATATTCGAAGTCGAAGGATTTCAATTCGGCAGTCGAATGTCGATATTAGACCATAAGTTAATTTGCCCCAAGTGTCATTCCTGACTACTGAAACAAATAATATTACCTAATATATATTAAAGAAAAAGGTGTTTGTTCTTTTTGTGTTCAGACATGGTATAACCAAATGCAACATAGGGACAAATTTCTCATTCATTAGGATGTCAACAGGTAATGCAATGGCCCTGCATATTTTGGGGTCCATTTAATTTTGTTGCATTTGTAACAAAATTAGGGAGGCCAACAACTACATTTAGTAGTCACAATTTCTTTCCACCCACAATGGCCCAGCATTATCTCTGATCAATCAGATTTCAGTATTCCATAAGGTATGACTAAATGCAACAAAACATATACATAGAGGTTTTCAATGGTGCTAAGCTTCAGTCATGTACCCACAACCCAGCTGTCCATCTAATCAATCACATAGCACTGTTTCACAGTTTCAGAGAGGTAATCAGCAGGACATTTGGGTCAAAATATTAAGAGCTGCCATCTTTCCAGTGTTTTAAAATCTGATGGTGACCTCAAGAAAGTGGGGATGGAAAGGTGATATCAAGGGGCAGGCAATGGAATTAAGGAGAGGGTGATGATGTTGCAGGTGTGGCAAAGATTAAGCAGGTCTAGATTTAAGAAACATGAAACCTGGACTGGTCATTTTGACCCTGTGCACATGTAAAAATTGTCTCAAGATAAAGAGCCTACTTTGGATACTAATTATTATAGCTTTATACTGATCTTAAAAGCGGCTGTAAGGCAGACACAAAATATTTTGCTAGTAAGAAATAGGAATTCCTGTCTAGTAAATAGTCAAATCAAATACCTTTAACTGCTGAAGTATTATGAAGGTTGTATTGTGTGAGGCAAAGCAAGGCACAGGCAGGTTCTCAGGTTGCCCCAAGGTATTGATATTGTAGATATTCAGTGGGTTGTACAGCTAATAATACTGCTGTCTATGAATTTGGGTTAGTCTTGGTTTCCCATCAGGGAACCATCTGTGTGGCAAAGCATATATTGCCTCTGTTTAATTACACCTCCTCTGTGAAATATAAATTTTCTACAATGACCCAAAACATATTTGGTATGTGTTATATGAAAATGAAGTTGTATATTATATTAATAATAGAATAGAATAATAATTCCTGAATGGCCAATAATCCCCTACACTACATATAGGAAACCATCATGCAGGGTTTAGGAAATGAAGTTTAGCTGGATGGCTAAAAACATTTCTATGTACCCCAACACATGGCTGGTTAGGTCATTGCATGTAGGGACAGATGTAGTTTACAATAAAACAGAGCAGGATAATTGGATGCCCTTCCTACTGCCCCCTAATTAAATCAATTCTGGCTGCCGAAGATGGAACAGTTTTGTGAAATGATGTGTACCAAACACCGACCTGGCTGACAAGCTGCACACACAAAGGAAATTAATATGAAATAGGATAAAAGAATAGTTTTAGGATATCATATAGGATAAGAGAATCATTTTAGGATATGATGTAGGATAAGAGAATAATTTTAAAGGAAAACTATACCCCTCAAACAATGTAGGTCTCTATAAAAATACTGTATATTGCTTCATCTAAATAAACCATTTTCATAATAATATACTTTTTTAGTAGTATGTGCCATAGGGTAATCAACTGCCATTTTAAAAAATAAGGGCCGCCTCCTGGGACCCTAGGATTCACGGTGCACACAAACAAACCTTACTTTTTAGGTCACATGAGCCAATTAATAGAGTTCTGTCTTTTGCTTCCACACTTCTTCCTGTTACAGTTAGAGCTGTAGTATTTCTGGTCAGGTGATCTCTGAGGCAGCACACAGACCATCACGAAATGGTGGTTCAAGACAAGAGATGTAAAAGGGCAAGATTTACTTAAATATATATACCTGTTTGATAAGATATTTTAATATGCCACTTAATTTGATATAAACTATATTGCTTAAGTATTCAGATGAAATATAAGGTTGTCCTTAGTATAATCATCCGTGTGCTTGTGCTTCTCAATGAGCTTTCCAAGTACAGTAGATAATAGCCGGAGAGCACGTTTTTCTGTTTAAAATGTCATATCTTTATTTGCAGAAAGTCCTGTGCAGGACTTTCTGCAAATAAAGAGATGATATTTGAAAAAGTAGTTGTGGAGCTACTTTTGCCAGTAAACCCTATGCGCCAGTTGTGCATCACAGCAACTACTGTATATTTCACTGGGGCAGTGTTTCATTTTACAAGTTCAGCTCAACACTATGTATGTTGTAGGGTATGTACCCATTATGGCACTTTGCAGGTTTATTTGCCCATATGTCTTCTCTCTCCTCTTTGTAAGTAATTGCTGTTTTATTTTGCATGAAAGGTCAGATATTACAGCCAAGTATTTTACAGCAGTCATCCTGTACTGTCAAAATGGGTTATACAGAAACAGGCATTTTACATTTTAAAAGGTTTTCATTAATAGAGCTCATCTGACTGCATGCCAGCTCACAGATCAGATGGCACCGGTGCTGAATACTGATGGAGTTTTAGAAAATGCTTTCTCTTACATTTGGAAGCTTCCCATTCCTGAACTATTAAATCTATCTCTTCCGAGCAGTATAAATATATCCTGGAATCAAAAGGAGGTTAAAAAAGGAAGCAAGATGACATTACATAGTACCTGAGTCAACAAATACATTTCTCAGCTACATAAAACTTTGCATGTTATGCATTCATACACATAGGGGCAGATTTACATATAGTTGAATATCGAGGGTTAATTAACCCTCGATATTCGACTGCCAAAGGTAAATCGAAGTCAAAGGATTTACCGCAATGAGTTCGATCAAACGATTCGAAGGATTTTAATCAATCGATTTTTGTACGACCAAAAAAACCTTAGAAATCCTATGGGGACCTTCCCCATAGGCTAACATTGAGGTTCGGTAGGTTTTAGGTGGCGAAGTAGGGGGTCGAAGTTTTTTTTTAAAGAGACAGTACTTAGACTATCGAATGGTCGAATATTCAAACAATTTTTAGTTTGAATCGTTTGATTCGTAGTCGAAGGTCGAAGTAGCCAATTCGATGGTCGAAGTAGCCAAAAAAATCCTTCGAAATTCGAAGTTTTTTTATTCTATTCCTTCACTCGAGCAAAGTAAATGTGCCCCATAATGTTGTATAGTTGTAGGGGTTCAAGAAAGACACACAAATTAAGGGGCACATTTATTGAAGGTCGAATTTTTTCTGAAAAAATTCAAAAAATCACAACTTTTTCAGGATTTATTATGCAACAAAACTGCGACAAATCCAAACCAAAGTTACGTAGAAGCCAATGGCAGATGTCCTATTACAATTGGAACATGGTTCTTGCCTTCATTTTAACACTGTTTTTTGTGCCATACACAGAATCCATGTATACTATTTTATATTGGATGTTCATTAGTCTCAATTTTAGGAATGTCAGTGAGGCTTATATAGACATAGAAAAAAATCCATATGATGCTGGTTGACTTTTATAGACTGTTGTATTTGTGGCATTTGAGTTGATTAAAAGACTCAGTTATAAGAAGCACAAGTGAAAAAAAACCATGGAACCATGACACTAAAACCGTGAAGCAAAAAAAAATCCCATTGATTTCTACATGACCTTGGCAGCTTATAGGTGGCGTATATTTGTATTAGAGTTGTTCGTCAATTATGCTCTTACCAATTATATATACCAATTATAATCTATTATACAGGTACTATAATAAATTATGAAAAAATCTGGGAAGAGATTAATATGTGAAATAAACTATTTTTGCTCTAAAAAGCACAATTTATAGAAACAAAAAAAATATGATAATTTGTAAATCAGCCACTTAGTGATCAGCCCACTACCCTTTTTTCTTTACTCAGCTATTAGTGTAGTAATAACTTTATTTCTATCATGAAAAGAGTATTATCTCATTTGAACTAATAAAAGTGTACAGTATACTGTATATTATGTACTGGTATGATGGTTCTAGTAGTTGTTTTATTATTTATCTATTTGATGCATATCCTTCTATTGCCCTTTTTGCATATTTACTTCTGTTTAAATTTATATTATGGTATGAAAACAGCCTTCTAGCTCATGTTTAATCTGTGCAGCCAGCAGCTTGTATAACTTAAACATGCAAGGGAGAGATAAAGAAAATGAGTTTGTACTGTATTTGGAAGCAAATATTGATTTTTTTTTAAATAGATATGCAGTATATTACAAATATTTATTTAAGGGTTGTACATCTAGGAATTTGAACAGTAGACAACAGAACCCCTTTAAAGGAGAACTAAAGCCTAACTAAAGAAGTAGGCAGAAATGTTGTTCATTATGTTTTTGGCCTTCTGTAGCAGCCAAATCCAACCACAGCCTTTTTGCAGGGAAGATACCCCAGTAGCTCCCCATCTTCTTTTCTGCTGATTCACTGCACATGCTCTTTGCTGCTGTCACTTACTGAGCTTAAGGGACCATTTCACAATAAGAATATAAATGTCACAATACAAGGCTGATTAGTAATTAATACAGATAATTACTCACATTTATATGCAATCTTTTTGTTAACCCACTGAATTAAAGCTGAAAGTTTGCAGTTCAACTGCATCTGTGTTGTTTCATTTAAATTTCATTGTGGTAATGTACAGAACCAAAATTAGAAAAAAAGTTGTCTCTGTGCAAAGATTTATGGGCCTAACTGTATATGTTCTCTCTGTATGAACACAAATGTGCAGACTTAGGGGGTTAATAATTAAAGTCTGGATGCCAAAAACTCAAAAATGTAGCATTTTTTATTTTACTGTAAAATCCGAATTTTTAGTATAATAAAACTCGAATTATTCAGAATTTAGTATACCCAGGATGGAAAAACTCAGAATCCAACCGGCCGGGCGCCCTAGGCAAATCGGCTGTCCACCCCCTGAGGAGAGAGACGGAGGGGAGGGTGACAGGAGGGATGGGAGAACGAGAGAGGATACAATTTAGGGGAGAGTGATGGAGGGGAGGGTAACAGGAGGGAGGGGAGGGTGAGAGAGTGAAGGAAGGGGAGTAAGACTGAGGGGTGTGGACACAGACTAGGGGTAGGCAGAAGACAATTTTAGAGGTAGCTGTTCAGTGCCCCCCTAAAATTGCACCCTAGGCAGCTGCCTCTTCTGCCTACCCCTAGTTCCGGCCCTGTCTCAGACCTGCCGAGGTTGTATAAGTCAATGGGAGAAGTCCCAAAGATATCCTAATCTGCACTGGGTTTTGTACAATAATCCGAAGATTTTGTGGTTTTTGCCCAAAAATCCAAAAAAACTTTTTATATCATTTTGAGTTTTTTCACGCACAGGAAATTTTTGGTAAAATGTATTGATAAATAAGAGTATATAACCCATGCAGATTTGGTCAGTAGGAAAATAATGAGAAATGTTATAGATTTTGATAGATATCCCCCTATGATTCCCCCACAATTCCTTTAGGAATATATTTTGTTTGTTGATGAGGCAAGAACTAGCTGAACTAGCACTAATGACTTGGAGAGAAAATGAGGAAATGATAAAGCAGGATGTCTCATAATACATTCATTATATAAACTTGGAAACAGATGCCTACATTAATAGTGCTTGGGAATACAGAAATTCTTAGCTTCAGCATTGAAGCTATAGTTTGAATTAAAAATACTAACAAAACAAACATTTTCAAAAATATGGACTAAAGGAAAGGAAATATTTTATCTTGGCATTTGAAAAATGAATGGAGAATAAAAGGGTAGAAATTTTCTTTTGGCTACTGTACAAAGTTTTTTTTGCAGAAAACGATGGTACACAGATGATTATTATTATTAATAACATGTATTTATATAGTGCCAACATATTTCACAGCACTGTAAGAGGATAGATAGATGTTGGTATATGTATGTTGTATTCTTTTTGTATTGTTTCAGATGCAGTCCAGGGTTATGTGACTTCCCTTACATACAGAAAAAATTAACACGCACTCCTGGAGCCAGCTGATGAGGTAAAAACAAAGTTTATTCCATGCTGCTAAAAGTTACTCGTCCTAGCGCATTTCGTATCCAACGATACGTAATCATAGTTACATGCAGTATGGAATAAACTTCGTTTTTACCTCATCGGTTGGCTCCAGGAGTACACGTTCATTTTTTCTAGTTGTGAATTCACCTCAAGCTACGGGTTCAGGGCACGGCACCCGAGCCAATCGGCAAACTTGGTGAGTGGGATTCAAAGCTGATTTTAACTACGTTACATATTTTGCACAGATCGTGCCCGAAGGTGACGGACCTGGGGTCTCTACACCCAGGTCATTGCCCCATCGGGTGAGCTGCAGTTCTACTTTATTTTGCAGTTTAAATAGTAATGCTCGGGATTTATGGTTCCAAGCTAATACTTATATAATGAGTTTTACGTAGTTTGGGGATTAGAGCCGGCTACACATATTCGTTCCCTTACATACCACCAACAATATTGCTGTATGGCAGCTCCAGTGGGCCCCAAGGGGATGCGGGCTGCCGCCTGCACCTCCACCTTTGAATGCAGAAATAGAGTTATGTTGACAGTGCAATCCAACTTCACCCTTTCTTTGCCCAAAACCAGGTCTCTAGTTACTAGAAAGAAGAGAATAATCATTCACTGACACCACTATGGAGACAGACTTAGCAGGTTTAAGGTTCCCCTTTCTAAGATACCCTTCAGATGTCCAATTCCCTTTATGAGTCCCCTCCCAAACTGTGGTCACTTCTAGGGTTGCTGCATTTCATTAGCTGATGGCCCAGACGTGGGCAGAACATGTGACGTACAGGGATTAACAATTACTTTTTGAGGTGATCTAGTGTGACATCAGGGGGCTGCTCAGTGATGTCAGTGGACCAGGTTATGAAGTGGACCATGAATGGCCAAATTTTGCATCAAACAGGGCAAAGTCCTATTTAATTTTCAGATTCTGGAAACGGGTAGTGAGTTTTGAACTGGACAGCCTGTGTAAAAAACGGACTGTTCATTCCAGAGTATCACTTGGGAGAGCAACCTCCAATTTATCAATCTTATGTTGGAGCTGATTGCTGCTCTTTCTAACTTGCCTGTCTGAAGGTGCAATACCTACAACTAAGTGACCACTTTAATTGTCAGACTTTCACTAAGGGTTTTGTGTCTCATGAACCCCAACAGCATCTACTCTGTTGAGCAGGTGAAGGCCAATGAGGAAGGGCCATCTACTCCCACCTAATTTATTAAACATCGAACAGGTAGTATTTTCTGGTCACCTGTTTAAATACAATTGTATTGCTTACTATGGGTTACTGTACCTGGGCAAATTTAGTACAGGTATTATCCAGAATGCTCTGGGGCTATCCAGATAATGGGTCTTTCTTGGATCTTCACACCTTAAAATTACTATAAAATCATGTAAACATTAAATAAACCCAATAGGCTGGGTTTGCTTCCAATGAGCGTTAATTATATCTTAGTTTGGATCAAGTACAAGGTACTGTTTTAGTATTACAAAGAAAATGGAAATCATCAATTTGTACAAATTTGGATTATTTGATTATAATGGCGTCTATGGGAGACGGCCTTTCCGTAATTTGAAGTTTCCAGTTTCCGGATAACGGATCCCAAACCTGTACCTTTAAATACATATGGGGTAGTCTATTCAGCCCTCACTGACGCTTTGCATTTGTAAATATTGAAAGAAGAAAAGCAGCATGTATTTTACTAAAACATGACCCTCTATATCTAGAAGTTGTAACAACTGGCAATTGAGCCTTTATTTAAATTTTAAGGCAAGCATTGCTGAATTTCCAGTTACATGTACGGGTATCTTCCCTAACACACTGGCGGTGCTTTTCTCCTTTATAAATAGTTACAATACACTGTTACTACACTGTCCTATTGAGCAGAACATTATAGTTAACAAGCCAGGTGTGCCAAGCAATAGTGGTCAGTCACTGTTTCAGATTATAGTAGAGTGGTAGCTGTTCACCATGTTTATAATGTGACATAGAATGTTTACAGTCACATGGAGGGTTGATTTGCTGTATAATGTATTTTTTCTATGTTGGGGATTGTGAGTTTGTTTGTTTCTGTTTATATTTTCAGTAACTTTACCACTTGTTCAGTACAGGTTCTGCCTTCTTTACTTTCTGTTAAATGGCATATTGTTACCATAATAGAGCAATAACGTAATTAGGGGTTTAACATCTTAAGTTTACAAAGGTACATATAAATGAGAATCAATGACATATCAGTAAAAATTACTCTCATACATGTACAGTTTATGATGTTGAGAAAAAGTAATTAGAGAAATACAAGGGTAACGGTGATTATAATACATCAAGCCAAACCATACTTTGTAAAGTAAAATGTATAAACAATAATTAATTAAGTAAGATACACAGAGGGTTTAAATGAGCACTAAAAGCACAATATGTTTTTTGTTTCTTCTCTCTCCGCGGCTCACTGCTGTTATCTGTTGGGTTGGGCAACAAGCAAACTACAGGGCTCATTTACAACATGCAGTGTGCAAAGTGCAAAAAAAGGCTGCAATCAGTACGTTGTGTTTTCACTAATATAGTGCTTATTGCGTTAGTAATTGCTGTCTGTATTAGTGAAGAATTAACAGAGGAGGCACATAGGCATCCCGCCTCCCATCACCTACCTTGTGTGTCATTCAGAAGCCTATAGTAGGAAGCGACAGGAGGTGCAGCACGCAAGGGCTGAGCTGTGACTCCTGATGTTTCTTTCCAGCGCTCAATGCAGAGAGCAGCAAACCCTAAGAAGGGCTAAACTCCATGCAAACTTTTGTAGGATGGGCTTGGATAGACAAAATGCACCCGACAAGTCGGATGGTGTCGTCTGGGTCAAAATATAATGGGACAGATAGAAAAATCTGATGCATAAACTTCATGAAAAATTGGAATATGATGCTTGCTGCGTCTTCATCCGACAAGATAAAAAGGGATGGTGTTGGAAAGATTTTTTTTTTCCTCAGTGAAATATATTGACTTTCGGATGTAAACGCATGAAGAAAAGACTCCATCCGACTTTATCTGGTCCATTTTACATTGTAGCCTAGGGGGTTCAGATTTTCTACAAAACCTTGGCATTGCATGGAGCATCAGATGAAATCTGACCCACAAAATCTGATAGAAAATGCTTGAGGATTGTTACCCTTAAGAGGGAAAAGAGCTCTGTAAGTGAGCATCTTCCACCCCTTAGCACTGTTACTCTTGCACTCTGGGGGTTAATAAATGACCCCTTATGTGTCTTTCCTCTCCACCTTGTAATAAACACTGTATACTTTTAAAGGTTAATTACCTATTAATCAGTGTTATATAAGTCATTTTTATAATGGGTCATATGTGGAGGAGACCCTCTGTTAGTCTTGCGTGGTTTTTCAAGGTTCAGGCTAATTTTAAGATATTTTGGCAAACAGGCCTGGATGACCGGCGCTAGGACCATGCAGCCTAGGGTCGCACCAAGATAGAAATCCAGACCTGTTGGCAGATATAATAAATGATTTGTGTTTGCTATTATTATTTGTGTGACATATATTGCTGGTTGGCTTCTCTCCCGGGAAATTAGTTTTATTGGTTTGTTACTGTGGTGATATTTTTAGAAGACAATCTAAGATAATTGCCATATCAAGAATCTTGAACATGACTCTGCTCTAGAATTACAAAAGAAGTATATGTAAATGTAACTTTCCATGTTATGCAATTTTTTCCGCTCTGAAATATATCATGATGGAGCAAAGGGCAACCTTACCCATGTCTTTTTATTTACTGTTACACCATCATTATCTTTATGCCTTGTCAGGATTGAGTCTATCACATAGATTGGTATAAGGGATTGTGGGAGTAGTAGTCCTGTAACATCTGAGAGTATTTGTTGCTTGGCTTTGCTCTTTAAGAGCAATTACTATTTACTTATACCAGTGGTCAAAAGTCATAATTTCATGCGGTAAGTAATTCAGTTACATCCAACACACACATTGCACATCTGTAAATCCATGGGAGACGTATAATCTATATCCTATACAATGCTCAGGCTGGTTGTCTACAATACAGCAATGACAGCACCAAAGCCTGATATGATGGTGTTCTTTATTTCCCGTTTTAAAATAAGTTATTCCAGTTGGCTTGGAGGTGGCCTGGGATTGAATGCACCCTATGAAAAGTAAGTGGTATGCTGAAGATAAAATAACCAAAGCATGAACTTCATCGTCATGGCAAACATCTACAGGCTTGCAACCATGAAGCAATTCTAGTATATTGCACCTACAGTAGAGAAAAGTAAAGGGGTTGTAAAGCCTCCATGGTTTTTACAAGTCAGTTGAGTAAAATTCCAGCCTTGTGGAAATTGGGCTATGACAACTAAGAGTTGCATGATCTACAATTTGGTACTACTATTTTAAAGGTGAGGTCAACCCAAAAAAAAGTTTTTGCGTAAAGTTATTTGCGTTATTGTAGTATTGTGTTTTCTGTTCTCAGGTTGTAACTCTTGAAGCAATGCGACAGAAGTTAGTTCTCTTCCAGTTCTGTTAATCACCTGTTCCTCCTATTTGTTTCAGGGGCCAGGAATGCAGAAAGACAAAAATAACATTAATACCACTTCATTTTTTTTATCTTTCATGGTCTTTTGGGGGAATTTAGTGTTGCTAAATTTAGCATAATGCCAAATTTTCTCCTAAACACATACAGAAACATCTCAGAAACATGTTGCTATGTGTTCTTATTGATACAGGATTGGCTCAATACAATCTGAGTTATTTAGACAGAGAATAACAAGTGTTGTGAAACTGATTCTGATTTCATTCCGACTCTCCCGTGAGCATCATCCATACTACTTTTAATAGCTAAAGCAAATACTTTTTCCAAATCTATATAACTTTGCTTAACAAAAAAACCAAACCTTTGTATTGTGCTAAATGTGACAAATGTATGACATACATAATTGATCTTTAAAAATATTTTTACATAGTCAAAATGAATCTAATTTACAACATCACAGGTTATGCAACTATGAATAATGAGCAGGGCAGACATTACCATGCAGGAAATATATTGCCTTTAATTATTTACTGTATGTGGTAATAAAACAGACATTTTTAGCTAACCTTTGTAACATCTAGTTAAGTGAAACTGTATTTTCATGAAATTGTTTACTCGTTGGTTTGGAAAATAACTCGGCAAGAGCAATGGCAGTTTGTCATTGCACCATCAGGTCACATCTTTTTCAAGTGATAGAAGTGAAATGAAATTATTTTAATGATCTGGTCAGTTCAGTTTATACAAAGGCTATACTATTAAAATTATACAAACATTCCATAACAATATGGCTGTAACTGGCAGCATACAGTATGGCAATACAGGTATAGGGCCTGTTAACCAGAATTCTTGGGACCTGGAGTTTTCTGGATAACTGGTTTCCTGATAAACTAATTATTTACTTATACCTACGACCCACAATTTTAAAAAACATTTTGACCTATGCTATGCTGCATTGGACATAGTTAAGTCAGTCATGCCATGGTGTGTCCAAAACCCTACCCACTTTCTAGTATGTCCTTTAACTTTTTTGAGAGATATTCTTGTTGATAGCTAAGATAGTCTGACTTTAACCAAACAATATTGAAAACCTTTTGTATAACACAGTAGCAACACTAAATATGAACTACAACTCCCATCTTAAATACTCTAGGCCTACTCGGCATCTAAATACATGAAATATACCAAACACACCAGCTAAAGACTATATTTCAGTAGGTCCTGAGTATTTCAGGTTAGTAATTAAGTAACTATGGGCTACAAAATCATAAAATATAATGTAAAATGTATTTATACACCACTTAGGTTAAAGTACCCGATCTCTTAAAACAAACAAGCAGAGCATAGCATTTGGAGGTGCCCCTCAGATAAATAAATATATCATGTGCCTATAGGTGGCACCGTATTCAGCTCTCACAAGTCTCTCGGGTACTGTATATAGTCAGATTATCCTTCACTATTAGGGAAGGGTGCAAAACAAAATTGAATATTAATATTACGATTTAGCTAGTGAGTTGTTATATCAAATTAGGCAACTATAAAACGTAACTAAAGTAAGCAAGGGTAATGTGTCCTATCTTAGTGAGAGTCTAAGAGCAGTGTGGGGCTATAAGGAATGGTATAGTCCAAGAAATACATGGTGGGGCAGCCTAAACACTATAGGGAGACTACTCTTGTTGAAAATGTTGCAGCTCTCCGGAAATACACAGTAAAATCCTGATCCCTACCTGTTGTTCAAGACTACTCGTTCTTAGATTTGTCTTACAGTATATTCATATAACATAAACCTTTCTTCCTTGTGGGGAAGCATAGTTTAAGTCATAACTATTCCTTTTCAAAAAGTTTTGTTTTAACTTTTAAATATCTTCCACAGCAAACTGTGGGAACCTGAAAATATTGCCATTTCACCCTATGAACTGCCAATATTCAAACATGTATCTGCAATCTTAATTTTGAGACATGGAATTGACTTTCCAACATAACTTAAAGTGGAACTATGGCGAAAATGAAAATTTAATATAAGCTTCATCATACTGAAAAAAAGGAAATTGCTAAATACAATCAATTAAAAAAGCTGCATTGTTTCTGAAATAATCAATTAATCTTCACTATTCCTCTCTCAGCATCTGTTTCTTTTCATTCTGTCTTCTTGCAGCAGTTGGGTGTCAGATGTCAGTTAGATCCAATATATCTCATAGGGGGGCTCATTTTGCCTAGAAGATGTATTAGGGCTCACTCTATTAAAATCATCATGTCTCTATACATGGCTCAAAATAAACCAAATGCTAATTATCTCAGGGCCACTGGCCCAGAGATTGGATGTGCGACCTGAGAAGGAAGTAGAAACTGGCACACAGACAGGTTTTGGAAAACAGGTTAAGCTTTATTAAGGCACAAACAGGTTTAACAAGGCAGGCAATGAAGGTACTGTACATGGAATAGTGACTGGAACAGGAAGAGCAGGCAAAGTAGATACAGGAAACAGGCACAGGCAAAAACCAAAGGGGTTAACAAACCTCATGGTCCAAGTCCAAGCAGAAGTCAGGGCAGTAAGCTTTCAGAAATACAGGACCCGTACTTCTGGACTTGCTTCCAAGATGAAAGATCTTTCTGTAATTTGGATCTTCATACCTTAAGATGTAAATTATACTACATGTAAACATTAAATAACCTCAATAGGTTGGTGTTGCTTCCAGTAAGGACTAATTTTATCCTAGTTTGAATCATGTACAAGGTACTATTTTATTACTACAGAGAAAATTGAATCATTTTTAAAAACTTGGATTATTGAGAAAAAATGGAGTGAATGGGACATGGCCTTTCCATAATTCTGAGTTTTCTGGATAATGGGTTTCCAGATAACGGATCCCATACCTGTAGTTCTAAATTACCAGCAGAGTGGACCTACAAAGAGGGAAGGGTATTGGAGACAGTGTTGCTTCCTTTCAGAACCTTTGTTATCATGTCGTCACTGAGCAAAAAATATATTCAGTGTTAAAATAACTGAGCAGAACAGCAGTGTGACATTCTTTGAGGGATTAGCATTCTTTAATAATCAGATTCTGCAAATATTTTGCCAACAATGCGAGAGCAATAACAAGCAACAAACACACCTATAATTAAGGTAACTGAAAGGCAAAATAAGTCTAGCTATAACAGCTGTTATTTCCATATGCCCCTTCTTCATAAGAATTCAAAAGGTAAGGGTATGTTACTGTTAAAGTTGCTGCCCTTTGGTTTGGAAAAGAGCGGGCAACTTGTGTGTTTATCAGTACTGCTTCTGGCATTAGGCAAGGTGAAAACTGTCCATCTAGTACTTACTTATTTGTCTTTCAGCAAAGGTTTATCAAATAAACCAGATTCTGACGGGATTCTCTCAAAGAGTTAATCATCCTAGAGTCCAAAATGCTGCTCTCCAATTACCGATGGGTTGTTCTGTTGTTACCAAATTTATATCTGGCTTACAGTGTAGCCATTTACTGGAGTCCCTGGGGAAACTCAAAAACCTTGTACATAAATAGGCAAGATAGACTTTGAGATTAATTTTATACCATTCACCCTTGGACCTGATGCAAAATCCTTAGATACTGTACATAAAAGGAAATTGTTTTTAGCTTAAATACCTCTATATCACAACCATAACGTACCTCAACTTCAGTCCATTCCAGATTTAAAGCTCTGAGGTTCTTATAGAATTAAAATTTGGCTAATAAGAGCATTTGTTTAACCACCTAAACGCGGAATATCAGTATAATTGTATACTATTCAGGGTGAACCACGCCCAAAACACCTCACTGACTGTAATAACAATTCTAGTGTATCTGTAATGTGGGAGGCAAATGTGATTATTTAGTCATGCCCCATAATCTCATTTTTGAAGGCAAACTGTTAATTGCATGTTTTCATTACTCTCCATTACAATAAACCTTCACCCTATTTTCATATAATGCAGATGGATCTGAGCCAGTCTTGAGCAGAAGCTCCTTTTTCCCCACTCTACTTTGCAATAAATCCATTTGACACTGACGCAAACCCCAAATCTTCAATCTCCAATGGATATTATAATTCCTGCTTTGTAAAAGGTAAACCCTAATTACACACAGCACTTCTTACATTTTTGCAGTAGGCAAAAATATTAGTTTAAGGAAACACTAATAAACATTTATATTTCAAACCCTACATGAAAAAAAAAATTAAATATTGTCTGCTGAAAAGGATCATAAAACATCTGCAACATTTTGGGAGTATGTTTCTATTAATGATAGCCCCACTGTAATAATATTTTAGTTACTGGGGGTGCTAAGTTTTAGCATATTGAAAAGCAGTTTGATAGATCATTGACTGGGATAAGGTAAAATGTGTCAGTCCTGAATGCAGGAATTCACCTAAAGCTGCACCATATGCACTCAGAAAGGTAGATGTGCAACTATGGTTGCCATCTGGCTGATATTTTACCGGCCTGGCCGGTAAAAATTATGGTTGATCCCAATGTTATTTAATAGGCAAAAAAGATAAATATATAGGAAGGCTGGTACTTTTTCCAGAAAAGGTGGCAACTCTATGTGCAACATAAACCTTTTTTTCTGCTTCCAGTTTTCCAGGACCCTATTTGATACTCCCTTGGACTAATATAAGTGATTAGCAGATCTATGTCATAAACTGTATTAGTTATCGAGATCCATAAAGCAATACAGTATTAAAAGAAGGATCACATCGTAGCATAAACATGTGCAGAATAATGTTAATCAAATGCTTGTCGATAAAACCTCATTTTGGATTTCAATAGAAATGCCACAGTTCTCTGCACAAGGATGAGAACATTAAGATTTGGGAAGCTAAATACACAGAGGACATCTCTTTTTTGTAAAGTAGTACATTAGCCTGCAGACTTTCTACATTCTTGCAAGAGCGTGATAGAATTCAATACATATTTTACCAGTAGATGGAAACCAGCAGTTTGCGCAGCCTTAACAAGCTCACTTTCTGCTTTTTTTCTTTTTGAACAAAGCAAGAAGAAATAAAGATATGTTATGCCTTTGCCTTTACAATCACAATGATTCTAAATGAAGTCAGATTTTAAAACAATTTTATCTTAATCTATGAGTGTGAACATTAATATATGTGCATATTCTTTCATGCCAGAACCATTGAATGAAGTATATGTTAAAAAATGTGTTAATAAAAGCTAAAATAATTCATTAGAAAGTATTTTTCCCAGAATCCTCTATAATTATGGAGAGGATACAGGAAAATCAGCAGAAATGCATTATGGGACCTGTTATCCAGAATGCTCGGGACCTGGAATCTTCCAGGTAACGGATCTTCATGTAATTTAGATATTCATACCTTAAGTCTACTAGGAAATCCATTAAAAACATTAAATAACCCCAATAGGCTAATTATGCTTCCAATAAGGATTAATTACAGCACAGAATGGCACCACTGAAGGAAAAACAGGGGGAGTGGAAGTATACACCTTCCAGGTTGTCAGTACCTCATGTGGTCCAGATCCCTTCAAAAGACGTGGAAAAGGGATAGAACAATAACCTGTATCCCTTGTCAGTACTGAGGTCCCTTTACTACAGGCAAGCAGAGCCTTGGGGAGAGCTACTCCCTTCTATCCTCCTTGTTGGAGCTCAAAGCTGCTCTTGCTAACTAATACTCACTGACTCACTCCTCCTAGAGAGGAGCTTTAACAGTGGCTATCCTGCACTCTAGCTAACCTCATTTACGGGGTGCCTGTTCCTTACTTTTCTAAAGGGATTGTCCCTTTAGGACCTAACATTTACACTGGGGCTCCTAACATTGGGGCCTTGTTGACTCCAGGCTCAATGGACATCCACCCAGATCAACTGCTGCAGGCCAAAGAGGAAGGACCTCCCCCTGCTAAGCACTGTGTTACAGTGAAGCAGGAAATGGTCATCAACCTACGGATATGCAAAATAAGTAGAAAGGGTACATGGGTTTTAACCCAGGAACAAGAAAATGGGCTACTGATAGGAAATGAAGCATAGGAGACATTGATCCTATGGGTCCCTACATACAGTATATATAGCACTCATCCTTCTGTAGTTCTAATATTTTAGGGCGAATCTCACAATAACCGGCCTTCAGTCAATCTAGCACTCCCCAGGGTCCCCTAGGGTTGCCAGTTGCACAGTCTGGGAACCTCAGCTCTAAAGAATCCGTCTTGAGGAATGTGTATGGGACCTAGGGTTTTTTGGGTAAAGCATTTTTTCACTCAATCATGACCTAAATTTATTATAAAATATTTATTTCACACTGAAGATGTTATGCCCATTTGTAACACAAAGCACTACAGGCTACACTATGATCAACATCTTTTCCATTTATAGTTATTAAAGTTTTAGAATCCGGAGTCCATATTACATCTGATGAATGTACTCAAGAGTTTTTGTAAAACAATACATATATGAAGCAATAGGCCATCACAAATTTAAGTTTGTCATGTTTAAAATCAGTTATGGAAATAAGAATATTATTACCAATATATTAACAATCAAAGCAACCAACATGAACCAGCTTTGCTCATTATCACCAGCTCTAGGTATAATTACCTGTGACAATGCTTGCCTAGTTACCTGTTTTTTGTGATGGATCCTGAGAGGTATTTTCTATTAAATTCAAATAAAGTCCACTGTGGCAGATTAAAAAGGATTTGTTCCCGGCAAGCTTTCTACATTATACTATGTAGTATGTCAAAATGCATTTACTGTGAGTCATCTATTACAAAGTATTTAAACATTAAATAAACCCAATAACATTGTTTTGCCAAGTATATGCAAGCTTATTTACCATTGAGTACAATGTACTATTACAAAAAAAGGAAATTATATATTGCAACAAAACAGTTATTTGCTTAAAAGTGGCTCTTCTGAGCTTTCTTTATATGGGGTTTCCAGATAAGGGTTCACATAACTCCAAGTAGAAAGGGTATTGGTTCCAGGCTGGTGTAACACAACACTTTGGACATAAACAGTGAACGGATGTGGTAACTTACACTCCAGACATGGTATACATAATAACAGACAGTGTATAATAAATAGGGGAGGTGGATTTGAAACTTTACACTTAATTTTTATAGGATGCCCCCCTATTCTGCTGTCCCATGTACAATCCTATTTTTGTCCTTTTGCTCTCTTACTAATTTCTCATTTGCTACTGGTCCCTTTGATTTTTTAGTAGTAGCCTTGGATTTTGGTCCCCCTCCCCACGCACATTTCTGTGCTTTGACTTCATGGTTTCCTAACCTTATATGCATGCTCTAGAATTTTTTGTACTGTCTCCAGTGGGGAAAAGGTAGGGTTGCCACCTTTTCCCCTGGTGGAATCCAGGCAGGGGGTGGGGCAATGACGCTGGTCACCACGTCAATCATATGAAATCCTACCCGGTTTTCCAAATGTTGAAAACCAGTCAGGCCCTTCAAAACCTGGACTGTCCGGGTCATAACCGGGCAGGTGGCAACTCTAGGAAATGGGCAGAAGGGACTTTAAAAAAAAGCCCAAGAGTAAAGAAAAAAGGAAACTGGGTGCTGGCCAGACACATATAACCCAGGAACAGGAACAGTTAATTGTGGCAGCAGACAGGGACTTCCCTCAAAGTGCAAGTCTCGGTCCTGCCACTAGGGAATTGGCTAGGCTGCCGGGAGCTTCAAATTTCTTCCTCCAGCCTAGCCAAATTGTGGCTGTACAAGGACTTGTATCTTGAGGGGAAAAAACAGAAAGTAAAGCTTTTTCTTTAATTTTTTTCCTTCTCTTGATTCTTTATCAGCCAGGTTTGGGAAGACTTAGCGTTCCCTAGCCTTAATGAAAATCAGCCTATGAATTTAGGATTCCATTGGGATTTTGCCAAATCTCAATATCTTAGGTTCCAAATTGTGAGTGTCTGGATAAAGTGAACACAGTACTGGCCCATGTGAAAGCTCCACACTACCCAAGAGCCACCATGTGCATTAAAGACTCCCTTTAAGTACAAATAAGAAAATGGATGAGGTTAGGATGGAACCTTAAGAATGGAGGATAAAATTAAAACAGACAGGTTCTAAATGTATCCTGAGAGATATCCAGGTATAGGATCCATTATCTGGAAAAAGGAAGGCTATCAGGAAGGCCATCTCGTGTAAAGTCTATTTTAAAGGGGGTTTTCACCTTTGAGTTAACTTTTAGTATGACGTAGAGAGTGATATTCTAAGAAAATTTGCAGTTGGTTATCATTTTTTATAATTTGTGGATTCTGAGTTATTTAGCTTTTTATTCAGCAGCTCTCCAGTTTGCAATTTCATTAATGTGGTTGCTAAGGTCCAAATTACCCTAGCAACCATGCTTTGATTTGAATAAGATACTGGAAAATAAATAGGAGAACCCTTAATAGAAAGATTAGTAATAAACAATACATTTGTAGCCTTAAAGAGCATTTGTTTTTAGATGGGGGTCAGTGACCCGCTGGAAAGAATCAGAAGAAAAAAACTCCACAGGCAGAAGAAGTGCCGTCTGCCTGTGGAGTTTTTGATGTACGTACAGGGGGGACACTGATGACAGAGCACCTGGCGGAAGGGAAAAATCAGTGAACTGGAGCGGTCTCTTTTTTTGGTTTTTCAGAAGAAAAAGGCAAATAATTGAAACTTCAAGTTATATGTTTAGGTATGAATTGTATGTATATTTAATTTATTTTAGAGCTACTTGAGAATGAAGCACTGAACAGCAGAACAATAAATAAAGACACTATTGAGTACACAGTTGCTTACTAATAATAATATTACACATGTATACTGCTTCTGTGAAATGGCAGTTACAGTGGATAAGGGAAAATCCAATACCATATAAATAGCTAAAAATGTGAATTTGCACACATTTCACAATGCAATTTTTTATGGTACTAGTGCTTCAAAAAAGTCAAGCTCAATCACATTTGCACTAAAATCTACATGACAAAACATATTTTTATATTCACACTGTTTTGTTACTCACACTGAACACAAACAGATTGCAGCAGATATTGCAAAAATTTTCACTGCTTAGTAAATTGTGCAGAAATTGGCAAAATATTTTTCTGCAAGGGAGGGAATAGCACATGGGTATACACACATTAACTAGTGTACCATTTAGTGCAACACACATGAAGCTCTGCGTTTACCCCCCTGGTTAAAGCAGGTACAGGTCTCCCTTCTGTTGGAAATGCAATTGATAATTGTAGTATATTCAGTGCTAGGTCCATTTCAAATGGTGCTTAATGGATGCCCCTTCCGTGATGGCTCCACAGCTACAGTATAGTGATGAGCATGGAGGGGAGGCATTGCTCAAGAAGGGTCAAGCAGGGACCTGCAGGGGAACTTGGATTGCAATGCATGACAAGCCCCCCGCTCCATGATATTGCATTGCATCTATTGCATCTATTGCATCCATCTATCATGTCTTTGTCAGGCAGTTTACAGAAAGCAGAGCTAGATGTAGGCAGAAATTGTATGTGCCTAATACCCCCTCTGTTGTGTCCTAGGCACATGCTTCTTCTGCCTACCCCTAGTTCCATCCCTGCTACAATGGTATTGTATCATGCCTGAAGCAGGGACCTATGTAGTCTCAAAAGCTAAACTAAATCAGCCAATAAAAGGTATCACATCTATAGCTAACAATAGAGAATCTGACATCCATAATTACAGATTACTAATCTTAACCACATACTGTATATGGCGAGCTGTTAGCATGAATTACATTCTATTGGCAAAACAGGCTTGCCACACACATATCAAGTAACTCAATACTATGCAAGTCCTACTGTATCATTGTATCTGGCTGTTGTCGCTTCTGTATACAGGGGTGGATCTGTGTACCATGTGTCTGTTGTTATAACAATATTGATTTATTTGTGTCATGTGATGTGTACAGTATAATGTTTGCCAAAACAAATTATTCATCTTAACCTGAAATAAACAAATTATTTAATTGTATTATAACCCTAATTTGGTTATATAGCAATTAACCCATGGCAATACAGGGTCCTGAGTCCCTTTTGCATATGAAAAGTACTGGGAACTGGGATTTACAGTGCAGTGCCTCCACCTAGGGAACACTGAGGAGCACACCTCAGGGGATTTCCACTAGGAAAAATAAAACACACATTTTGCACTAAAACAAATATAAACTTTATGTAAATTGTATTTAATAAGTGTAAATGCAAATCCACAATATAGCTTTTACTCTGGGGAACCTGTGTGGACTATCAACCCCTGGCACAGTCTCTCAATGCCACAGTCTCACACCAGGGGGATAAATGCAGAAACACCCTGGTCAGTTGAATGTCCCTTCCCCAAGAGCTCTTATGTCCCCAGGTAGACCTACCTGCCCCAAGGTACCTTTTCTTTGAAATTAGTAACCGCTCCCACATGGCAGGTACACGAGCAAGACCTGTCCTCACTCTGGGGAACACACAGTAGCCAAAGTATCCACAGGCAGATGATAGAAACTGACTCTCCCTAATGCTCACATACTTTCTCCAGCACAGCAAAGGCAGCCTTTCCTTTTCCTTCTTCCTGGAACTCCTTTAAGCAGTTGTGTCACTTTCCATAGATCCGATTCTCTCTAGCTGCTGCAGCAGGTATTTTCCCTTTCTAAGCTCTGTGGGAAACCCTGTACATTTGGTTCCAAAGTCAGGCACTCCCCCTCCCAAGGATGCACTGGGGTGTCCAGCCAATCGGATGGTCCTCCAGCCTGTAACTGGGCTGGATGATGTCACAGACAGAAAAACAGGGTAATGATTTGTCTGATCCCCTACAGTATCTAATGACAGTGTGATCTCCTGCACAGCCATGGCTCTGCCATAATTCCAGTAAGACCATATGCAATCAGATCAGACTGGCTGGATTGTATAGCAATTACTCAAACTTATCAGCATTAGAAGTAGGTTTTTAAAGTGATTTTAAGCTTGGACTGTTGGATGTCAGTGAAGGAATAAGAAGGGGAAGGCATGAAAACAGGAGTTAAAGGGGAAAACTATAATAGAATTGGAAAAAGAGAAAATGAGAAGAAAAAATTAAGAAAAAGATGAGAGAGAGAGGATAAGAGAGAGGAAACAGAAAGTATGTGATAAGAGATAAGAATTAAGAGGGATAAAAACATGAAGTATATATAAATGTATGTAGAGAGGAGAGAAGATGGTTCACACTAGAATTTAATGTAAAAAGCAGAGGAAGCAAGTAAGTGTAAAATCTGGTTCCGTATCATACTTAAATTGTCTCTTCAAATTTATAATTATCAGGGTTCTGCTCAAACAATGCCGAGACCCTACTAAGACAATGGTTTTCCAACCATTTTCCTTACTATTCTGTTGTAGCCATCCTTTTCCTTCCATGAACCCCTTTTCGAAAAGTTAAATAATACCCCCAGTCTATTATACGTCTTAACATTTGATATGTTTGTCTCTGTTATATTTGCCTGAGAGTTACTAGACAAGGCATGGCCAGAACATGGTATGCATGTGCACACATTAGCACAGATGTGGTTTGTGCCCAAGATTAGCAAATTGTACTAAATAATATTAGTACAATATTTTCTTATACCTCTGAGTAAAGCAGAGTCAAGTGACTGCAAGCCCACCCATGGTTAAAGGTATTTATTTATGTAAATATGGACAAACAGAAAACAAACTGTGGGCCTCTTTGTGGCCTAAGAGGCCTAAAAGCGATTGTTTCAAATAAATTTTCAAAGCACACATATTTTCTTATTGAGCACTGAAAAGGGTTGCTGGTACTAACTGCTGCTTGAGCCTGCTAACAACATAGATCACACTGTATTCCAGCCGTTGCTTTTGTATCAAGCTATGGAACATCTGGGACTTGTATAAGTGAATCTTACAAAATCAATCATTACTGCTTCATTTATATTAAGGACTTATAGAGTATGTCTCTACTGAAATTTTCATGGGAGTTATTGGGTTGGAGCCAAAATAAATGTACGCATCTGGGAGAAGAACATTTTGTTTCTTCCATGGTTCCCTCACTCCCTCCCTTTGTTCTTCTCACACTTTATCAGATTCCCCTCTCATCCTTAAAACTTCATCCTCCCTCTCAGCCTCCCACCCACTCCACCTCTGAGCCCTCTCATCGTCATGCATACAGTATGCTTCCCTCGGCTACCATTTATTTTCTTTATTTATGCAGTGACAGACATATCACATCGTAGGGAACTTTCTTGCTTCTGGCAAGTGTCATAATAAATATATTGTGATTCGTTGTGCTAAGAGGTTTCTTTTAACATCATTAGTCAGGCTTTGCATTATCTGACCAGTGCAGTCCTAATAGATATACACATCTCAAATTTGAGTGTTGTGATCCTATCAGGGAAAGCCTTAAACAAGGCAATTACTTTTCATTCTGCAATGTTTAAGCAATTGTCTCCTGCTGTTATGATGCAGTTTTCCTTGAGGATCACAGCCACCAACACTATCCATGCCTTGTTACCCTAAACATAAAATAACTTTCAGATAAATACTAAATCATCTTTCCCTGTTTATCTCAGTTCAGTGGCATCCAATGCATTACTGCAGTCTTCTTCTTCCTAAGTTTACTACATAGACACTCCAACCAACCACAATTAATTCGGTAACACTTGGAAACCAATTCATAGTGATTACTCCCACAGTAATGGTCCATCAACCACATAAATGGCAGTGTGTTGGAAGTTTCCTTAAATGAGAAGGATCTAGGGGTTTTTGTAGATAACACGTTGTCTAATTCTGGGCAGTGTCATTCTGTGGCTACTAAATCAAATAAAGTTCTGTCTTGCATAAAAAAGGGCATTAACTCAAGAGATGAAAACATAATTATGCCTCTTTATAGGTCCCTGGTAAGGCCTCATCTGGAGTATGCAGTGCAGTTGTGGACTCCAGTCCTTAAGAGGGATATAAATGAGCTGGAGAGAGTGCAGAGACGTGCAACTAAATTGGTTAGAGGGACGGAAGACTTAAAGTATGAAGGTAAACTGTCAAGGTTGGGGTTGTTTTCTCTGGAAAAAAGGCGCTTGCGAGGGGACATGAATACACTTTACAAGTACATTAGAGGACATTATAGACAAATAGCAGGGGACCTTTTTACCCATAAAGTGGATCACCGTACCAGAGGCCACCCCTTTAGACTAGAAGAAAAGAACTTTCATTTGAAGCAACGTAGAGGGTTCTTCACAGTCAGGACAGTGAGGTTGTGGAATGCACTGCCGGGTGATGTTGTGATGGCTGATTCAGTTAATGCCTTTAAGAATGGCTTGAATGATTTTTTGGACAGACATAATATCAAAGGCTATTGTGATACTAAGCTCTATAGTTAGTATAGGTATGTGTATATAGAATTTAATTAAAATTAGGGAGGGGTGTGTGTATGGATGCTGGGTTTTCATTTGGAGGGGTTGAACTTGATGGACTTTGTCTTTTTTCAACCCAATTTAACTATGTAACATGGACCATTCCACTGTTCCATTTTTTTATTCCACTTTTATTTCTTTTTTTTAAATAAAATTTTACATTAGAACCCTTTTTAACCCACAAATGAACACTATTTATGACAGTTGTAACCCTTTGGAAGATACATATAATGTACTTTGCATTAGTTAACCTTTTGTATTCTGTGTTACTCATTACGTAGTTATATAACTTCTTCACTATGCAGAATTACTGTTAAAAACAGAATCACTGGACCTTCCTATAAAGATTACTCACTGTAATAATTAAAACACATTGCACAATCTGAAATATAGGTCCAAGCAATCTCAATGGTTAATTTGCTTGACCTAAGAGCTTAAATCACACTCACCATTTAGCATGCGGTTTTATTTAGAAAGCTGTTTTATAAGAGCATTTCTGTTACCTGTTGCTAGTTGTAAAATAGAATTTCTGAGCTTGAAATAATTATTAGTACTAGTATTGTAATTTGCAATAAAATGTCAAAAAAAATTAGCATAAAAGAAAATCAGTGGCAAATAATGTGATGTAAACATAGGCATGATTACATGGCATTGTTTTGTTCCTAGTGGGCGCTCCAGTTTTACGCTAGTAAATGTACATATACAGTATTTCCTAATGTTTGCCTAAAATTTATGGCAACATAGAGTACATGTGGTTTGAGCAATGTCATAAGTTGTTTCCTAACGACAGACTTGCGGTTATAAGTTGTTAGCAGGAAGCTACTATTTTCTGATAGCAATATCTATTAAGGAAATGCCCTAAATTCTGATGATAATTACTGCCTAGTGTTAAGAAAACATTGTGTGTTGCTTTCTGACAAGTCTGGATAGGTCTATTTACAATGATACCCTAGGTCACAGTTTTAGGGATCAGCAATTGAAGTAGTGCCCCAATGCCAATCAATTGCCTTCCAATGGCAGAACACAGAGCCTATACATATAAAGATAAACACACGGTTGCTATATTATGTATAAATGTAACCAGACTAAAACAGAGAAATGTTATCTATCTGCATCTGATACGGGTCAGTTTTTTGGACACACGATCACACCCTGTCCCCCACACTGAAGCAGAATCAATTTACTAACACACCCTTTCGATTTTATAGACGCAAACAGCATAATGTGCCCAGGCTGTAGCTCTGTCTCTGGTTGAAAAGAAACAAAGTAACAAGTATGAGGCTGCAGCTGCCAGAGAGACTTGCAATGTTATTAGGAGAGATCAGCAATTGCTGTGATTGTAAACACCAATATGCTCTAACCCTCAGGGCCGGATTTACATTGTGGGTGCCCCTAGGCCCACTAGCGTTAGTCGCCCCTGTCCCCTCCCCTTTATTTGTGCAAATTTTCATCATCTGGACTGGAGCAATGGGGATAGGCGCATGGGAAATTTAAAAAATTATTGTACCTCCAGCGCATCCCCAGTGTTTGTGAACCAATGGGGGTGTGGTTGGGCAGCATGCCGCCCCCTAAAATCTTGCCGCCCTAGGCCCGGGCTTAGGTGGCCTTTCCACAAATCCGGAACTGCTAACCCTGACTATATGTAATTGCTGTAAGGGTGGATCCAAAGTGTCAGTGTCTCTGGTGGGCCCTAGGAAACACTAGTCTGAAAATGATTGGAGATCATAACCACTGTTAATACAACCTATTTACAAACAGACACTGACATTCATGCATACTACAGGTATGAGATCCTTTATTCGAAAAACCATTATCCAGAATGCTCCAAATTATGGATAGGCTGTCTCCCATAGACTCAATTATAATAATACAATCAGAAATTTTAAAAAAAGATTTCTTTTTCTCTGTAATAATAAAACAGTACCTTGTACTTGATTCAAACTAAGATATAATTAATCATTATTGGATTTAAAGCCAGCTTGGGGTTTATTTAATATTTTCTAGTAGAGTTTCTGTTACAGTATGAAGATCCAAATTAAGGAAAGATCCGTTATCTGGAAAACCCCAGGTTCCGAGCATTCTGAAGTCCCATACCTGTACTATCAAATCTTAATGAAGAATGTTGAGAACAAACAAATATTAGGAAGGTTATCCGGGTCCTGAGCATTCTGGTCCCATACCTGTATCACAATCCTCTACATAGGCATGTATGCAGATTCTTGCAGAAAGTGAGGTATCACATGCATAATCATTTTCTCTATCTAATGTTGTTTTTTTCCTATATCGATCCCCCTCCATATATACGCCTATACCCTTGTCATGTCTACGTTATGTTTTAACAAGTATTTGCCATTTTTGTGTAATAACCATCCGTAACATTATGAGATTTGTACCTTGTAATAGTTCAATAAAGCTAATGAGTTTAACAACTTAATATTACCATTAATATTACAGGTATGGGACCTGTTATCCAGAATGCTTGGGACCTGAGGTTTTTTCAGATAAGGGATTTTTCTATAATTTGGATCTCCATAAATTAAGTCTACTAAACATCATTTAAACAGTAATTAAACTAAATAGGATTGTTTTGGCTCCAATAAAGTTGTGATCCAGTTGAAGGTATTTGTTTTATTATTACAGAGAAAAAAACTATTTTTAAAAAAATGATTTGCATAGAATTGAGTCTGTGGACAATGGCCCTCCTGTTATTATTATTATATTATTATATTATAGTATTATTGTTATTTGCAGCCTTCCTGACTTTTTAGAGAAAAAAACTCGAATTGAATTCGATTTGAGTTTTCGGGTCGATTCTATTCACCCGAGTTTAAAAATTTAGAATTCAGAAATTGGTCGAATTTCAAGTTCATAGGAGTTTATGGAAGTCTTAAAAAACTTACATGAATTCATAATTTGACCCTTGATAAATGTGCCTTTAAATGTTACAAAATTTATATTCATAATGGATCAACTTGCATTTATATTTACTATCATTATTATAGCTATTTATTCATGTTTTTCAATAAAAGTATAAGGTTGAAGGAGTTTAGATATAGTATAGTATATAGTATAGTAAATAAGTACATATATTAACATTATGATGCAAATGTTTAATTTAGAAAACTGCTTGTTCTTTCTTGCTCAGTATAAAGCAGCTTTTCAAGGATACAGTTGAGTGCATCTATAGAAGGCTTTATGAAAGCTTGCATTGATGGGGGGCATTATAATAACTCTGAGTTAACTTTGTTAGCTATTAAATCACTCAGTAAAGTGTTTAAGGAAAGTGTCAAACTGTGTTAAAGAATTGACTATTATATTAATATAATATTGCATTGGAGCAACTATAGAGAGGGAAAGCCACACACCTGAGGGAACAGGGTGCCCATGGAGGGGGAGTAGTGGACGACCCATGATTACGTGGGGGGGTGTTTGCAGAGTGGCCCAGGCCCACTGATTGTACTACTTGTCATTTTCACGGATATGTGATTGTTAGAGCATACTTACCCCAGCAACCAAGTGCCATGTTGCTAGTCAAAACCAGGTAATGAATAGAAGAAAAATGGGTAATGCTACATTTAGACATTTTGTATATTGTTGAAAACAGTGGCAATCAGACAAAACACCCCTGTCCGCCTGTCACTGCTCCTTAGGTTACTTAATGGTGAGTGCCTTGGCTGTTACTCACAGAGTGCCGACAGATGGACCTATGTGCAAAACATAAAATGCTCAAAGATCATAAAGGCCCATCTGTGACCAGGGCACTGAACACTAAATAATTGAAGGAGGACAGCAGGCATCAGAATATATTTGCTAAATATTCAACAAACCATATTTTACTTACTTTGAGATTAAAAATAAAATATATTTAACCCATATATGATAAACACTGGTATTGCAGTCCTATGACAAATTAAGAAAATAAAATGCATTTTATATTTCTTGTTTTCCTTTATAGAGCTTGCTGTTAGCAGATTCCCCAGTTTAGCACCAGCCATCGGCTTACAAGCGCACTGCTGTGCTGAACTCCTACACTGCACAGCGAAGCATGGCTTAAATGTCAGAGGGCATCCTCTTGTTTACCATCATGCAAAATCTGAGAACAGGATGAAATATCAGCCTTGTTTTGGGATTCTGTTTGCTTCAAAGAGGGAAAGAATAGTGCTAGAACATGTAAAACAGAGTGATTTGAAGGATAAAACAAAGTTATTCAGTCATTTTAAAGCAGTAAGACAATGTAGCGCTATTCCTTTTCTCAAAATAAAGCATATTTGTTTTTTACCTGGTTACGGTTTATTTACATCTCTCTTATTTTACACAGGATTCTCCTTATGATTTTTTTATGAACATAAAAAGTGCTTAAAATGCCGCACCACAATACATCACCTCTATACAGTAATTATCATGTGCCCCCAGATGTAACCTTTAATCTGCATTTGATCTGTTCCTCTCCTCCACACCCATTACTTCCTCTCATTCCTGTGTCCAGCTCTTCTCACATGGTGCACCCATCTCCGGAACGCTCAATCCTGTCCCATTAGAAACTCATATGGTCTCTAAGCTTTCAA